>NC_086098.1:97887010-98236510 GCF_963921235.1 Mobula hypostoma
TATGTGGCCTGTTTACACAACTATGTTATTAATAAAAATGCTGGAGACAGGAACTAAGTTTCATGGTTCTTTACTGGTAGTGTCCGAACTTGACACACACATACAGATCAATATGTGGCTAATAGCGCATGCAACGATGTGTTACTAAAACATAAAGTAGTCCCTTATTATAATGTAGGCTATACGGTACACAGACCAATTGTCTTGTTTCTTGCTGTGTGTTTGGGGATGGAGGCTGCCATTCATTTCATGAAGACACACTATTCTCCATTTTGTGAGCTTCAGTTGTTTGGCTTGATCAGTGTTTTGAAGAAGACACAATGATGCTCCAGGTAATCTGCCGGACTAGAGATAATTTCTAAATAAGCAATTATTTGCGAAATGTCCTTTGGTTGGATATAACATGCAGGTTTTTGACTGTTGGAGTCAGTGCGTGCCCTGTGTGATTGAGAACAAAGAGCCATAAATTACCAACTGTCACATGTTTGGAAGAGGGCATTAAATGGATGCTGGCCTGCAGAAGATCCAATAACAGGGTGTTAAAGGTCAGACACATGACCTGTAGCCAATGACACTGGAATGGAATATTTGAATTGAAAATGAATGAATCTAAAAGTGGATGCTTCATGTGTGCTGGCAGCGGTAACTTCGAAGAATAACCATCGCGGATATGAGAGTGAGTGACCTTGCGTGGAACACATAGAGAGTGAGTTACCACTAGGAGGAATGCCTGGCCAGCACAGACTCCTTTGGTTGGGTAATACCTTAGCTATTCTTTGACTATTCAGGAGAGTCATGGAAACTTAACAAGTGTGTACAGTGTTATTTTGTGTATGAATTCACATACTTGTTAGTTCAGACAATAAAGGTACTTGTCGGTAAATGCAGATTCTCTCTGTGCCTCATTGATCATTATTACAAGGGTTGATTCCTATAACGTTCCCACTTTGCAAATATGTACAGTTAGGGTTAGTGAGTTAGCACCTGAAGCATGACAACACTTATTGTCTGCTCAGTACAATCCTCACTGATTTGATCGGATGCAAGTGATGCATTTCACTGTATATTTCAATGCATATGTGACACGTAAAGCTAATCTTTATCTTTATAAAATTAGGCTGCATTTTTGCTTTCACAGGACAGTAGATTTCTGAGTTTCTCTATGACAAAAGGCTGAGGATGCTTTGGGTAGGCTGTAATTCTTAAGACTAAAATTAATAAATCCTTGTTGAGTTAGGGTATCAAAGAATATGGAATGAAGATATACAATTGATGTTTCTTTACAGGTACAGGAGTTGGAAAGTTCAAGTTCACATTTAGTTGTCATTCAACCAATCATGAATACCCATCAATACAGCCAAACAAAACAAGGTGCAAATCACAGTATCAACAGTTGTACACATGACAAAGCATATATAGCACATATAATAATGATCGTAGTCAACATACAGTCACACAAAAAATATAGCCTAAGTCTCTGAGTGTAGATTGCCTTGTTGATTTATGCTGCTTGGAATGTTGGCAGCAAGAACAAGCCTGCAGTAATCTGATTATCATGCACTAGTGCACCACAGACAAATGCAGTCCAGCTTGTCTTCCACTGAGTGAACACTAGGGGCAGCACCAATGGGTAGGGCTGGCCCTCAAACCAGTATAGATGCCGGCCGCATCACATTGCCTCTGGCATCTCCTCCCCTGGGCAGCCGCAACAGGTGACCCCACGGCATAAGGGCCTGGACTGTGCTACAATCAAGGCTATGCAGCTCCCCTGTCGCTGGTCTCACCAACGAACCAGTGAACCAGACTTGCCATATTCTACATTACCAATGTCCTACAGTGTCTTGTGATCACAATAAAAATGCCCAAGACAATCACCTGCACCGTTTGATAGACTGCGTACCGCCTCCATGCACCGACTCTGACACCTTCCTGTAGCAGGTGGCAACGTAATATGCAGCAAGTCTAGCTCCTCCACTGTCGAGCAACTCGCTGATGGGGTAGGCCTCTTGTTCTTAATATGCAGCAGTATCTTGTGATCACAAAGAAGACGTAAAGGACAAACAATTACACCTACGGTTGGTCACGGAGAAGTTATTCTGACCATACATGCTGCCATCTTACCAGAAGGCCAGCAGCATAATTGAGAAATGTCATGTGACAGTGATACCTTAAGATGCCTTCTTCATCTGCTTCCATTGTCTGTTGGGTAGAGAGTTCCAGTATTCAACATCAAAGGAATGACTATACATTTTCAAGTGAGAGTGATGTGCAGCTTGAAGGGAACACTGCAGATGGTGATCAGAAGTCAATGGAATATAATAGAATTAAGCAATATGGTATTCATGGAGGAAACTGGTGCTCAAGTAAAGGATCAGCCGGACTTCATTGAATGGTGGAGCAGACACAAGGGACAATAGCTTATCCCTGCTTCTCTGTTATAAAATCTTATTGTGTTCCTGTTAATTAGGTAGGTTCAATGTAGGCTTCTCAGAATAAATAATTCTACAAATAATACTTCTGAAAAATATCGTCATGGAATGCGGGTATTGCTAATCCCTAATTCCCCTGAGTGCTGATGATGAGTTCCTTTCTTGTGCAGATGTGATCTCCTTAGGGATTTAAGCCTGTAATTCTGGCAGGTCAGAGTCAAAGTCAAAGTAAGTTTATTATTATGTATACGTCACTGTATACCTACCTTGAGATTCATTTTTTTATGGCATTTACAGGAAAATAAATACAATAGAATTGATAAATAACTATACATAATCAAAGGCTGACAAATAATCAATGTGAAAAAGAAGACAAATCATGCAAATAATAAAAAGGAAGTAAATAAGTAATACCAAAAATGTCAGTTGCAGAGGTCTTGGAAGTGAGTCTATCGGTTGTGGAGTCGGGTCAGCATTGAGGGGACGAAGTTATCCATGCTGGTTCAGGAGCTTGGTGGTTGTAAGGTAATAACTGTTCCTGGACTTGGTGGTGTGGCTCCTAAGTCTCCTGCCAACGGTTGTAGTGAGAAGAAAGCACGCCCAAGAGGGTGGGGATCCCTGATGATGGATGCTGCTTTCTTGAGGCAGTGCTCCTTGTGGATGTGCTCAATGGTAGGGAGGACTTTGCCTGTGAAGATTGCTAGAGTGCAGCAGGTGATAGAAATGACATGACTCCAAGTCAGGATGGCACTTGTCTTGGGAAATGCTGGTGATTCTGTGTGCGAAATATATTTTTTCCTTTGAATGGAGGAGGTTGAGAGTTTGGGAGGTGCCGTTGAAGAAACTTTAAATAAATCACAGTTTTGCATCATGAGAACAGAATTTTTTACACTCACAGTGACACACTGTGGATGAAGTGAATGGTGAATTATATGTTAATTAAATGGGCTCTACCCTGCCACACAATCCAAATAACAATATAAATGATCTATGTAATTACATTTGCTGCATTGCTGATACACATTTTAAATAGGTGACTGTAATCCCTGAACAGTGTATGTTTTTTAAGATCCAGTAAAATACAAGCTAATTTACTTTATAGTTTTCCTAGCAAAATCTATACTAAGTAAATTGAATTAATTAGATATGCAGTTAGACTGAATAATATCAATAATTCTAGAATTACATTTGTGCTAAATAACCTGATCTAATATTAATCTCACTAATAAGGTTTGCTTTTAAGCCTGGTCTGGGTGAGCAGAGACAACAGCTTGCTTAACACTTTGCACATTTCTGACTCATAATTCTGCGTAAATATATTACTGCGTGGCAGGAGAGGGACATTTTATCGAAGTTTATTCCCCAATTAGTCTCAGCTAGTAGTTGATTTCTGCAGCTTTTCTGCCCATATTGAACTGGGGCAGGAGCTTACACTTCTAGGAATGTTGAAGTCACCCGACATGTAAATCATCAAATACAATTTTCTCTCATGCCCCTTCTTGGTTATCACTGGGAATCTTAAGGTTACAAACAATCATTAGATGAATGCACAGAGCTAGTTTGTTAAAACTTCTTTCAGACTCCAATTTGTTTAAAGTAAAGTAAATATATTTAATATGCAGTATAAGTAAACATATACTACCCTGAGTTTCATTTCCTTGCAGGTATTCACAGCAAATATTAAGAAACACAATAGAATCAATGAGAAAACTGCACATAAAGACAAACAACCAATGTAAAAAAGACCACAAATCGTGCAAATTCAAAAATAAAAAAAATAATAAATAAACAAATAAATACATAGATAAATAAACAAACAAGTAAATAAATAATATTGTGATATTATGAGTTGTAGAGTCCTTGAAAGTGAGACCATAGGTTGTGGAATCAGTTCAGTGTTGTGTGAATGAAATCTGCACTGGTTCAAGAGCCTGATAATTTAAAGGTAATAACTATTCCTCAACCTGGTGGCATGGGTCCTAATTGCTGCTGGTTAAATTCTATTCAGCATTCAAATTCCTGCCATAAGTGAACAGATATCAAATATCATTACTTAACTACAATCAATAAAAGTGAGAACCTTCTCCAAAAGAATTGAATGTCAAAACTTAAGTTGTATAGGGAACCAGTTACATTAACTGTCGTCCTACGTGTAGCAGCTACAGACCAGGCATGGTTGGGAGGGGAGTGGGGTGTGCTGGGGTTTAATACTGGTTGACACGTTTTCTATAGAATTCAATAATAATAATGTTCATGGTCAAAGAAATGTATTTGATCCTTTATTAAGAAACTAGCAAAACAGACAATCTTGAAATGATAAAACTAATGAAACTAATACTCGCAAAATTAAGTGAAGTTAAGCGAAGTTAAATGTACACGAATAAACAAAATTAAACAGTCAGCAAAAAGATATCACCTCAACCTATTCCTTAGTTCTAAACATATTGAGGCCCTGACACCCAAGTCTCATTCTTCGGAAAAGCCACCTAGAGGTCACATCTGCTGGGTTGCTTGAAATATTCACATAGTTCCATTGAGAAATTTGTGAAACTTAAAGAATTTCTGAAACTGTGTTAAGATTCGGAACCTGCAAGTCTAATTATTAATATACTTCAGCACGGAAGTACTATCAGTCCAAAAAACTGAGTCCCGAAGCAGCATATGCCACTCCTTCCTCTGTAATACATTCATACGGCTTGCCATTGGAGTAGCAATTAGCTCCATGCAAGGGACTGAAACCATCTTCAACGGAGCTACCCTAGATTTTCCCATGATAAAAATACTGTGCACCTGGTAACACGTGTCATGCAGTAATAAGTAGGTCACTACTCTGTAGCCATCTTCACTCATGTCTATAAAATGGTGCAACTATGAATGGTAGATTCACAAAAATCCAAGGGTTTCAAATATCTAGGTACCTTGAAGTCTTCCAATTGGCAAAGTTCTTCCAGCCAGTTTGTCTACTCATGAGTGACTGATGTTGATATAATATCATCCCATCCAAGCCCTTTCTTGCATAGGTATTGTAGGATCTTCTTAGTAGATAACACCACTGGACTCAAGATTTCTAATGGGGCTTAGATTGAACTAACTGTAGAGAGGATTCCCCTTCTGGTAAGTGGTCATAAACTTGAAAGTCTCTGACTGAAAACACCATTGCACGCTTAGTATGCTCTCAACTGAAGGAATATCTTGATCCAGATCCACATCCTTCATGCCTTTCACTCTTTGCTCTTCTGGTATTACAGATAGCACACTACGTCAGTTCCTTATCCTCTTCATGAGTCAAAAGTTGCCTTTAGCACAAATGGGTACAAAATTGGCATAGTTTGGTAATATAGAAACATAGAAACATAGAAAATAGGTGCAGGAGTAGGCCATTCGGCCCTTCGAGCCTGCACCGCCATTTATTATGATCATGGCTGATCATCCAACTCAGAACCCAGCCTTCCCTCCATACCCCGTGACCCCTGTAGCCACAAGGGCCATATCTAACTTCCTTTTAAACATAGCTAATGAACTGGCCTCAACAGTTTGCTGTGGCAGAGAATTCCACAGATTCACCACTCTCTGTGTGAAGAAGTTTTTCCTAACGTCGGTCCTAAAAGGCTTCCCCTCTATCCTCAAACTGTGACCCCTCGTTCTAGACCTCCCCAACATCGGGAACAATCTTCCCGCATCTAGCCTGTCCAATCCCTTTAGGATCTTATACGTTTCAATCAGATCCCCCCTCAATCTTCTAAATTCCAACGAGTACAAGCCCAGTTCATCCAGTCTTTCTTCATATGAAAGACCTGCCATCCCAGGAATCAATCTGGTGAACCTTCTTTGTACTCCCTCTATGGCAAGGATGTCTTTCCTCAGATTAGGGGACCAAAACTGCACACAATACTCCAGGTGTGGTCTCACCAAGGCCTTGAAATTGCTCCAAAGAGTTGTACCACTAATCTAAAGTCCACCATATCTTGGCTGAGGTCATCATCAGGCCACCAAAGAAAATTGACTAAGTCTGCATCTTCTGCTGCTACTTTAACCTGATGAAACATTAATTCAATATCCGCCATAATCCACCATAATCATTTTTGAATCTGGTTATAATTCTAATCAAAGAACTAGTAAGATCAGGTCCCTGTAGCAACTGAATAAAAAGTGATATTCCCTGAAAAGTTGCTCCACAGTCAAACACAACACTGTTTCCCTTTTCTGGGGTGATGAACACTGTGATGTGGAATATACCAGACTTTCCATCACTGTATATCAGATCCTCTGCTGGCACTCTTTTGGCATAACCTTTGGAGATGACATCCTTCATAAAAGTTGTGTAGTCAGTGTGAAATAACAAATCTTTCTTGAACCTCTTCCATAGGTTCAGAGCACATTGACTATCAGTCTTCCTGTTATTAGGCACATTACATCCTCCTTTCTCAGAGGCGAACTAATCACATAGTGACCATTCAATAGTTTTGTAGAATTTGCCACCAACTCCATTAACTTGTGAACTTCCCTTGACAAACCACATTGTTCCTCTTGACTGTATTCAGGGAAATCTATCTTGAATTGCTGCTGCCAAAGCTCATCTACATTCAAAATTAAAGACCTGTTAACTGGCAGCTCCGCCAGAAGGTAGACTCTTTCACCACCTTTTAGTGGTCTATTAACAGTCCAATACAATATTGTTCTGATTGCATAGGGTCCATCATTAACATTTTACATATTCACTTGCCAAAATCACTGTAAATCCAAGACTTTAGGCACGTTTGTCTCTATCAGCAGCTCAATTTTGGAATCAATTTCTGGCAAGTGAATATGCTTCAGGTGAGACCATACCAGAAGATCCTTTTATATGGAATGTTCCCTTTGTGGATAGGCATACTTTCCTGTGTATAGATGCTAGGCAGTCCACGGTAGTTTACACTATCTAAACCAGCCACTTCTAATCCTGAAACAACGTAGCTACTCACAGCTTACTGTGTAAGAGAATGTATGTTCTCATTCCTTTCAGGTTGAGCTTGTTCATGAGCCTCATTGCAGAACACCACTGTACTTCCCTGATCGAGGAAAGCACTGTCTTGGTCTTCTTGGTCTTCACCTGAATTGGAATTATAGCAAGTTTTCAATCATGATCACCAGCTCTTGTAAGGCCACTAGATACCAGAGCATTACTCACTGCTGTGCTTAATTCTTTCACAGCTTGTTTCAAATCAGCACCTTTTTCATCAGAGAGAATATGAAACATGTTGGGATGCTTCCCACTGCATACTTTGCATGAAAGATGCTTCCTGCAATCCTTGGTGACGTGTACTGTACACAAACAACCAATGCAGACACCATTCTCTTTTAGGAAGGCAATCTTCTCATTATGAACCTTCTTCTCCAGCTGAGGGCATGTATCCGAAGTATGTTCACCCTGGCAGAACAGGCAAATCCTTTTGGCTGATGAGACCATTTCACTTTCTGGGCTCAGTTTTAGCTTTGCCTTTCACAATAGCCACTGTAGTGGCAAAATTGCTTCCTTTAACTTTAGAACAAATTTGTGGCTTCGTTTTTTTTTATCACCTTTGCTTGTTGCTGGTGATGTAGCCTCATGTATATTCCCAAACAGTGGTTTTATATCAGCCTTTACTTTTCTTTCTATAAAATTAACAATTTTAGTGAAAGTAATCTTACGGTTGTGCTTTTCTTGCAGTTTATAGACCACTTTTCTGCATTATCCCTAAGCACACAGGGACATTTCTTTACAACAATTGTCATATTAGCAGGTATGTCCAGCTCACACAGGTACTGCACTTCTTCCATGGCATTGCAACAGCCTCTAAGTAAAAGACTCTAGCCTTGAAGAGCTTTAATGGCTTCAGGTTTGATATGTGGCCAAGAAAGCTGAAGGCTGCTACAATTTTTTGCTCATCACCAATATATTTCTGTAGTAAAGCATTGGTCACCCATGTAAAAGCATCTGGCTTTAACATCTTTGTAAATTTATGGTTGTATTATATCAGGTAACCAGATATAACAGAGAGTGAAAATGCTCTATTAATCCAAACTACCCAGAAAAGAATTTTGATTTGTAAAGATATGCACTGTGCTCCTGTACTGTGGAATATACTCCTGATTTCCATTGTAACTTGAAATTCTTGAGCTGGATTTATCACCCTTTTCAATTGTTCACCTAACTTTTCATCACAAATGAGAAACCTCATGCAGCCTGGATTATGGCCAAATTTTTGGCCTTGTGCAGTGTATGACTTTTATTTTAACACCAAGGTTGATGTCTTTGGATGTAATTATGCGGGCTTTCATGTTAGCATTGCATTAAGGCTTTGGATTAACCAAGAGACTGTCATCTTGAAGAAATGATGAGGGCCAGTGAGAGTGAAGATGAAATCTCTTCTGAATTTAGATATACTAAATCTTATTGCTCAAAGTGACTACGCATTCACTTTATAAATAATTTTCAATCTCATTTTCCATTTGCTTTGGAGTTTAAAACTGACTGGATAATGGAAATGACTTTTTAATCTGAGTGAACAGATCTGCCAAAGACAATGACTTTAGGGGACAAATACACCAAGAAGCTTTTATAACCAAGAAAAATTACTTTGCCACATGAAAATACAAGTATTGAACTGCTGACATGTGTGTCGCTATCAATTATGTTTGAAAGGCCCATTATAATACTGTTACTTATCCATTCTGCTCTGTGATATTAGTTAGCTCGAACCTTTCTATATCTAATGTTTAAGAAAGTCCTTTTACATTTACCTTCCTGTTGACATGTTAATTCTCCTGTCAACTCAAGGATTTCTCATGGGCAGTAATATCCATTTCATTCATTAGGAACACATATTGCCTATCTTTTTAAAACAAAATCTCAGATAGTGGTCTGGCAAATTCATTGCGGTGAAGATGCTGTAACATATCTTATGTTCTTGTAGAAATAGGAAAAGGAACATCAGAGGAAGATACTCTTACTTTTGAGTTGCCTGTTCATAACTTTATAATCAAAACTAACAATTTCAGGTTATAGAGGGTTTGAAAATGGATTATATGATATTCTCAATGAACATGTTTATACAGTATGCTGTCTACTGACAAAGGTATTAATGTTTTAAATAAATGTTTGTATATTTATTTTCTTGTGGGTAGTGCAATGCTGAAAATTGAATTTGAGGTTTGTATGCCTTTACAGAGAGAAAATCATCTCCATTAAATCTATGCTTTGAACAGAGTGTAGTGATACTGTCTATCGTTTACCACATCCATAGGCAGGGGAGGGTTTGCTTCACCACTTAAATATTAAGTGACCACATCACTCATATGCTGTTTATTAAACAGTCAAATGGATAGAGCCAGTCTATTGGGCATTGGATCACTTTTTCGTATGTACAAACGTTTGTATGAATATGTAGTAATATGAGCTCATTGCATTAAAGATCAGCTTATAGTGGTGGATAAGAGAATCTCAAATCAACATTGATTGCTAACATTGCACAACATGCCTCAGTGCAAGTACATAGGTCATCAAGGAAGAATGAAAGAGGTTTTCTTCATCAGATATGGACTGTAATTGTTGTGCTTTGTACTGGAGATATATAGGTTGATTTTGCACTTTTGTATTGAACAAAAAATTGATTGTCACAACTGTGAGCATGCACAAGCATCTTTGCGATTTCTGCCTTAAAAGTTCCTGCCGCAGTGTTCTTCACCTGTCCATCTTATTCTAGCAGTGTTAGGTATTGAAATCCTCACTGCCGGTCATCAGAGCCTCTGGGAAGTACTGGAACAATTGCATGGACTCCCCAACACCATCGCAGCAAGCTCACATTTGCCTGAGTTTGATGTAGAGATTGACCTCCCTGAGCCTCTTTACCCTCAGGTACATTGGTGAGACAAAAACACATCCAAGTCATAGTTCAGAGACTTAACCAATAAAATGTCCTTAACAGCTGGAAACATTTCGAAACTCAGAGACATTGAAAATCTATTAAAATTGACCATAACAGCATAAAAGCAGCCTCGCATGTTGCTCTGCCATTTAATAAGGCCATTACTAGTTTTCTGTATCAGTTCTTCCAGTACACCTCGATTTCTTAATACACAGCTTATTCCAGCAATCACTGATTAGGGTTTGATTCCCAGCGTTGTCTGTTAGGAGTCTGTACGTCCCCCCGTGACTGTGTGGGTGTACTCCGGGAGCTCTGGTTTCCTCCCACATTCCAAAGATGTACAGTTAGGCTCAGTGAGTTGTGACCATGCTACGTTGGCATGGCAACACTTGTGGCTGCCCAGCACCATCCTCATTGATCTGATTTGACACAAAGTACATGTATCAAAACTGTATGTTTTGATGATTCAAAATCTGATGAAGCTGCTCCAATCACAGCAACAGACAACAAGGGGCATATCTGAATACCCAGAATAAGGGAGAGAGCATTCAGAACAACAAAATTCTGGGGATTCCGAATTGAACATGGAACATTGGGAGGGGTTGCACATTAAGCACGCAGCACCAGGAGCCTGGATATTGTACACATTCAACGTTATGGTATTGTACGAGCACCCAACACCAGTGGCTACATGATATACACCCAAAATTATGGCACTGTACATTGACCACCCAGCATCAGGGCACAGAACACCCAAATTCCAGGGCCTCCATCATGATTACGACATTTGTTTATGTGCACTAATTTAAGGGATAAAAAAACCCCATCTTATTGCAAGCCAAAGCATTCAGTTAATCTTGAGAATATAAAACTGTGCATGGCAGAATTAATGAATAATATTTGAAAGAAATGGAGCAGTAAACCTGAAATTAATGGCTTAGAAAGAACAAAAAAATGAACCAAGTGTATTGTTGGCAGTTTGCTGATGCCGAAAGGATATGAAGTTAAATGATTACCTAGAGTATAATCATAATTACATCATAGGAACTGCAGTACAATCACTTTATTTTCTTCAGCAGAATAACATCACTATCAATATTGTAGATAATAATTGAAATACTCAGATAGTGTATATAGACTCAGTGGCCACTTTATTAGATACATTGGTACTCCTGCTTGTTAATGCAAATACCTAAACAGGCAATTAGTTGGCAGCAAATCAATGCATAAAAGCATGTAGACATGGTTAAGAGGTTCAGTTGTTGTTCAGACCAAACATCAGAACGGGGAACAAATGCGACCTAAGTGACTTTGGCCATGGAAAGATTGCGGGTGATATCTCAGAAACTGCTGATCTCCCGGGATTTTCACACACGACAGTCTGTAGAGTTTACAGAAAATCATACAAGAAATAAAAAAAAATAGTTCTGTGGGTGAAATTTCCTAGTTAATGGGAGGGGTCAGAGGAAAATGGCCAGACTGGTTCAAGCTGACAGGAAGGTGAGAGTAACTCAAATATCCATGCATTACAACAGTGGTGTGCAGAACAGCATTTCTGAATGCACAACACATTGAACCTTGAAGCAGATGGGTCACAGCAGCAGAAGACCATGAAAGTACATTCAAAGCTTAAAGTTAAGCAAAACAAGATTTGGTCATTCTTTCTATATGTATACTGTGTGGAGTTGTTTATTAAGGTGAACAAATTGTCAAGATCCTATACAAAGGAGATGACAACATGGGAGGATGGGAAGGTGTTATTGTTGCTGGCAGAAGGATTGGAGACATTGAGAGACTGGTGAGAACAATAACATTACAAACTACCAGTGAATTCTTCAAAGGAATATTTCAATTCATCCTCATTGGAAATTGTTCAACTGTGTTGGACCAAAGGCTACAGCTTTGTCACCTTAAGGAAGTAGCAACCAAAAACTTCCCATTGAATTAATGATACCCAGCAGATGACTGTGTTCATGCAATGAATGTGGATCAGGATGCCAGACCAACTGTTTATTAGACCTGCATGAAGAAGTGATTATAGGATTTACGGTAGGCATTTCAGAGTTGCCAAACACAGCCCATAACTAGAGACAACCAAGAGGCTGTGGTTACATTAACTCCAATAAATAATTAATAGTATAATTTTATATACCCAAGCAACTACCTGATAGCATAATTATACTTGTGCATATAGTTAATGGTTTGCATGATTTTGTGAAGGGGAGACAGTCTATGTATAGTCTGTAAAGTACAACTTTAAGAACTAATGTACCATGTTGTAAGACCTTGCTGTTTAGGTTAAAATGGGTGCTTTCAATAAAAGAATTCTGGATGTTAACTCTGCCCATTCAGAGTGATATTTCTTGCAGCAACACTCACAGAGAAAATCGCAGAATAACAGAGAATGAAAAGTAAAGAAGAGGGGCTGTGGTTCGTCCAGTTCACGCTGTTGGGTAGGCATGACAAGAGACTGTATTTCAATGGACTCTATTCAATTGATATTCTATTTCCTTCTCCTGTGTTCACATAACCTTCCAAAACATGTTAATACACTGTCCAACTAAATTGCTTCCTACAGGAGCCATTTTTACATTCTGGCCACTTTCAGGGTCTCTCCTACATTTCTTATTCGATTTACTGGTGACCACTTTATCTAATTCTCTTCCCTTCTGCATCTGTCCAAAGCTTTTATAATTTTATGTTTCTTTAAACCACCCTTAGCTTTTTCTTTCTGAAAGCACATTTTTTTCCAGTTGAGGATAGCTTCATTTTCTTTGTGTCATTATTGTATGCATTTTTTTGAACCCGTCCTAATGCCTGTGTCTTTTCTATAACATGGGAGTTAGTACTTTTGACTGCACTCCAAGTATGTTTAAACAAAGGTTAAAATTAGTACAACCTGCAGGTTTTTAATTCTATTCATCAATCAGTAAATCGCTGTGATTGGTTTCCATTTCCCTAGCATTAATCTTCACTCTAATGATTTGTTTATTTGTTCTTCAGATCCCTCTAGCCTTTTGGAGATAAAGACGCCGTAGATGCTGAAATCTGGAGAAACAAACGGTCTGCTGGATGATCTCAGATGATCAAGCGGTATCTATGAAGGGAAAGGAACTTCTGCATTTCACATTGACCCACTGAGTTTCTCCAACAGGTTGTATGTTGCTCCTCTAGCCTTATTTTTTGTGATCGCAAGTAAAACATGACCTCTTTTTTCACCACAATGTTATACCTCATTCTTTACTGTTTAAATTAATCATTCCATTATTCATCTCTTATACAAGAAATACATTTTGGAAATAAATCACTCATATTTTATTTCTGAGGTTTCAATTAATTTGATATAATTTAATCCAATATTGAATATTAATACATCAGTAGTAATAACTATTGCTCTGTTGCTGAATCAAAGCTGAACAGACACATAATTTGATCTGTGTTGTTTCTGTGCTCTCCTGCTAGATGTTTTAAACCAACAGTTCAGACACTACCCGTATCAATAAGATGAATGTTTATTAGATATCTACAGCTGATTATAACAGTCTTTGACCTAAATTGCAAATCTTTTCTCTGTCCACCGCTATTGCTTCTCCTGCTGAGTTATTTATTTATTTCAAGATATAGTACAGACCAGGCCCTTCCAGCCCAACGAACTGCACTGCTCAGCCACACACCTATTTAACACTAGTCTAATCACAGGATAGCTTCCAGTGACGAACTCACTTACTAGCCGGCGTATCTTTGGGTTGTGGGAGGAAACCAGAGCACCTGGAGGAAACCCAAGTGGTTCACGGGGAGAACGTACAAGCTCCTTACAGACAGCAGCGGAAACTGAACCCTGGTCACTGGTGCTATAAAGTGATGTTTCCCAGCATATTTAATTTTTAATCCCTGTAGACAGAATTGGAAGTCAGAATAAAATGCAGTTTTTTGGGTGCTGTGAGACAGCAGTTTACTAGATAGACCATTACTTGCCTAAAGAGTTTTTCATTGGTCTATGAACATTTTTGTATGCTCGTTGACCATTCTTTGGCAATCCACCCACAAACTATTGACCCTTATACTCATCACAGTAGTTTGGTTCACTCATTATACAGGAGAAGCATCAGGAATTCCTTATTATGGGCTCAACCTAAGGCTACTAATCTACATTTGTTACAAAATCATAATTTTATTTCCTAAGTTTATTTCTCTGTGTAGCTCCATCTATAATTGCAGTCTGCTGACTATCTTACTGTTCCATGTGGCATTTATTGCTTGCTAGCTCTTGCTCCACTCCTTCGTTTCACTGTTTCACACTGGCTACTTTCCCTCCATCTTTCAGTCTAGATGAAGACCAGAAGCATTGACTGTCCATTTCCCACCACAGATGTTGCCTGACCGGCCCAGTTCATCCGGCATCTCATGAGTTAAACACCATTGCTAACTCTTCCTCAACTGACAAAAGACATATGAATCATCGACAGTCACCCTGGTTTCTCATGACATTTCAGCAACTTCATATATAGTAAAGTGCCTCTTATCAGACAATAGCTTGTTTTGAACATGAGGTTAAAAGATCCCACATAATTGACACAAATTACTTGCAACTGGAGAATGTTCAATCAGACTAATTAACCTCTCATTCTTCAGTAGAACATGTCACCTAATAGGATCCTTTACCAAAACCTTCTCCTTAAACCAAAGTGTTATGTAATAGAAAAGTAGAAATACTAAATAGGATTAAAGAGTCATAAAGTAGTGCAGCAAAGATATGGGCCCTTTGGCCCAATCAGTCCATGCCAATCATGGTGCCTATGCAACTAGTCCCAAGTTCCTGTATTTTTTCATCTACCTATGCAAGTGCTTCTTAAATGATTGTGTTGTGCTTGCCTCAATTACTTCCTCATTCCATATACTCACCCCCTTCTGCATGAAGACTATCCCCCTCAGGTCCCTTTCAATTCTTCTCCTTTCACCCTAAGTCTACACCCCCTAGTTTGTACTCCTCTGGGAAAAAGGCTATTGCCATCCATATTATCTTTGCCTCTCATAATTTTAAACATTTCTATCTGATCGCTCCTTATTCTCCTAAGAAGAATAACGTGGGCTGCCTTAACAACTGTCGCCCGGTAGCACTCACATCGACACTGATGAAATGCTTTAAGAGGTTGGGCATGACTAGACTGAACTCCTGCCTCAGCAAGGACCTGGACAGATTGCAATTTGCCTACCACCACCATAGGTCAATAGCAGATGCAATCTCAATGGCTCTTCACATGGCTTTAGACCACCCGGACAACACAAACACCAACATCAGGATGCTGTTCAACGACTATAGCTCAGAATTTAATACCATCATTCCCACAATCCTGATTGAGAAGTTGTAGGACCTGGGCCTCTGTACCTCCCTCTGCAATTGGATCATTGAGTTCCAAACTAGAAGACCACAGTCTGTGTGGATTGGTGATAATATATCCTCTTGGCTGACAATCAACACTGGTGCACCTCAGGGGTGTGTGCTTAGCCCACTGCTCCACTCTCTGTATACACATGACTCTGTGGCTAGGCATAGCTCAAATACCATCTACAAATCTGCTGACGATACAACCATTGTTGGTAGAATCTCAGGTGGTGACGAGAGGGCGTACAGGAGTGAGATATGCCAACCAGTGGAATGGTGCCGCAGCAACAACCTGGCACTCAATGTCAGTAAGACGAAAAAGCTGATTGTGGACTTCAGGAAGGATAAGATAAAGGAGCACATACTAATCCTCATTAGAGGGTGGCTAATGTAACCCCGCTTTTTAAAAAAGGAGGGAGAGAGAAACCAGGGAATTATAGACTGGTTAGTCTAACATCGGTGGTGGGGAAAATGCTAGACTCAGTTATCAAAGATGTGATAACAGCACATTTGGAAAGCGGTGAAATGATCGGACAAAGTCAGCATGGATTTGTGAAAGGAAAATCATGTCTGACGAATCTCATAGAATTTTTTGAGGATGTAACTGGTAGAGCAGATGGGGAGAACCAGTGGATGTGGTATATTTGGATTTTCAAAAGGCTTTTGACAAGGTCCCACACAGGAGATTAGTGTGCAAACTTAAAGCACACAGTATTGGGGGTAAGGTATTGATGTGGATAGAGAATTGGTTGGCAGACAGGAAGCAAAGAGTGGGAATAAATGGGACCTTTTCAGAATGGCAGGCAGTGACTAGTGGTGTACTGCAAGGCTCAGTGCTGGGAGCCCAGTTGTTTACAATATATATTAATGACTTAGATGAGGGAATTAAATGCAGCATCTCCAAGTTTGTGGATGACATGAAGCTGGGCGGCAGTGTTAGCTGTGAGGAGGATGCTGAGAGGATGCAGGGTGACTTGGATAGGTTAGGTGAGTGGGCAAATTCATGGCAGATGCAATTTAATGTGGATAAATGTGAAGTTATCCACTTTGGTGGCAAAAACAGGAAAACAGATTATTATCTGAATGGTGGCCGATTAGGAAAAGGGGAGGTGCAATGAGACCTGGGTGTCATTATACACCAGTCATTGAAAGTGGGCATGCAGGTACAGCAGGCGGTGAAAAAGGCGAATGGTATGCTGGCATTCATAGCAAGAGGATTCGAGTACAGGAGCAGGGAGGTACTACTGCAGTTGTACAAGGCCTTGGTGAGACCACACCTGGAGTATTGTGTGCAGTTTTGGTCCCCTAATCTGAGGAAAGACATTCTTGCCATAGAGGGAGTACAAAGAAGGTTCACCAGATTGATTCCTGGGATGGCAGGACTTTCATATGATGAAAAACTGGATCGACTAGGCTTATACGCTTTGGAATTTAGAAGATTGAGGGGGGATCTTATTGAAACATATAAAATCCTAAAGGGATTGGACAGGCTAGATGCAGGAAGATTGTTCCCAATGTTGGGGAAGTCCAGAACGAGGGGTCACAGTTTGAGAATAAAGGGGAAGCCTTTTAGGACCGAGATCAGGAAAATCTTCTTCACACAGAGAGTGGTGAATCTGTGGAATTCTCTGCCAGAGGAAACAGTTGAGGCCAGTTCATTGGCTATATTTAAGAGGGAGTTAGATATGGCCCTTATGGCTAAAGGGATCAGGGGGTATGGAGGGAAGGCTGGTACAAGGTTCTGAGTTGGATGATCAGCCATGATCATACTGAATGGTGGTGCAGGCTCGAAGGGCCGAATGGCCTACTCCTGCACCTATTTTCTATGTTTCTATGTTTCACAGAGGGATCAGAAGTGGAGAGAGTGAGCAGCTTCAAGTTCCTCGGTGTCAGGACCGAAAGAAGCTGCAGAAGGTTGTAAATCTAGTCAGCTACATATTGGGCACTAGCCTACAAAGTACCCAGGACACCTTTAAGGAGCGGTGTCTCAGAAAGACAGCGTCTATTATTAAGGACCTCCAGCACCGAGGGCATGCCCTTTTCTCACTGTTACAATCAGGTAGGAGGTACAGAAGCCTGAAGGCACACACTCAGCGATTCAGGAACAGCTTCTTCCCCTCTGTCATCTGATTCCTAAATGGACAATGAAGCTTTGGACACTACCTCATTTTTTTAATATACAGTATTTCTGTTTTTACACATTTTTAAAATCTATTCAATATACGTAATTGATTTACTTGTTTATTTATTATTGTTTTATTTTATTTTTTTCTCTCTGCTAGATTATGTATTCCATTGAACTGCTGCTGCTAAGTTAACAAATTTCACGTCACATGCGGATGATAATACACCGATTCTGATTCTGAATAAATACCTACCCTGGCCACAACTCAGGCCTTCTGGTCCTGGCACCATCCTCATAAATCTTCTCTTACCCTTTCCAAGTTAACCAGTCATTTCTAAAACAGAGTGGCCAAAACAATACACAGTACTCCAAGTGCAGCTTCACCAACAAGTTGTAATGTTCTACTCCTATCTTCTGCAGCCAACTCACGAAGGCCACATGTTGACAGCCTTTTTCACCACCATGTCTACCTGTTCTGCTGCTTTCAAGAACTGTTCACTCATATTTCTGGGTCTATCTGTTCCATTACATTCCCTAGTACCCCATGTATATGTCTTGCTGTGACTTGACTTTCCAAAATGCATCACGATGAAATCCATTTGCCAATCCATCTTCACACCCTACCATCCCTGAACACTCCAAACCTCCCTTCTCCTCAGACACTACCAACTTACTTATCTCTCATCCATGCCGCGTCTTCACCATTCTCTCTGACCTTCCTCTCTCTGAGGCAGAATGTTCTGTCCTCAGTAAGAGCCTCACCTTTGTCCCCCTTCACCCATACTCAGTGAGTTCTGCGCCCGCCATGACACTGAGGTTTTCTTCCATTGCCTCTGTCTCCATGCCTACTTCTTTGGCAAGGACTCTCCACCCCGCGCCGATGACCTCTTCTCCCTTCTTCAACTTCCTCCTCTTCCTGAACACCCTACTCTGGTCTTCTGCCTGCTCAGGATCTTTTTATTGCCAGCTGCCGACGGGACATCAACCGT
The DNA here is from genome assembly GCF_963921235.1 of Mobula hypostoma. NCBI lineage: Eukaryota > Metazoa > Chordata > Chondrichthyes > Myliobatiformes > Myliobatidae > Mobula > Mobula hypostoma. Next base: position 97,905,820 of record NC_086098.1, read on the forward strand.
CTCGACTTCAACACTCCTCTCTCCTATTCCAACCTCACTCCTTCCAAACGCTTTGCTCTCCACTCTCTCCCCGCTAATCCTAACCTCACCATCAAACCCACAGATAAGAGGGGTGCTGTAGTAGTTTGGCATACTGACCTCTACCTTGCTGAGGCCCAGCAACAACTCTCAGACACCACCTCTTAATTACTGTACTAAGGAGCACCAGCCCATTGTCTCCCACACCATCACCGACCCTATTAGCTCTGGGATCTCCCATCCACTGCTCCCAACCTCATAGTTCCTGCGTCCCACACGTCCTGTTTCTACCTCCAACCCAAGATGGACAAGCCTGGTAGACCTGTCCAGGAGACCCATTGTTTCAACTTGTTCCTGTCACACTGAGCTCATATCTGCATGCCTTGATTCTGCAGTATACCCCCTAATTCATTCCCTTCCTACCTACATTGCGACACTTCACATGCTTTGGGTCTTTTCAATGATTTCAAGTTCCCTGGGCCCCATCATCTTATTTTCACTATGGATGTCCAATTCCTATACACCTTCATCCCCCAGCAAGGAAGGCCTCGATGCTCTTCATTTCCTTCTGGACACCAGATCCAACCGGTTCCTCTCCACCACCACCACTCTCCTCCACCTAGTGGTACTTGTATTCACTCTTAATAATTTCTCCTTTGGCTCCTCCAAATTCCTTCAAACAAAGGTGTAGCCATGGGTGCTCACATGGGTCCCAGCTATGCCTGCCTTTTTTTTAGCTATGTGGAACAGTCTATGTTCCAAGCCTACACTGGTGTCCGCCTGACACTTTTCCTACGCTACATTGATGACTGCATTGGTACTGCTTCCTGCACTCATGTGGAGCTCATTGACTTCATCAGCTTTGCTTCCTACTTCCACCCTGCCCTCAAATTTACCTGGTCCATTTCTGATTCTTCCCTCCCCTTTCTTGATCTCTCTATCTCTGTCTCTGGAGACAGCGTATCTACTGATGTCTATTGTAAATCCACGTACTCTCACAGCTATGTGGACTATATCTCTTCCCACCCAGTTACTTGTAAAAATGCCATCCCCTTCTCTCAGTTCCTCCATCTTTGCCACATCTGCTCTCAGGATGAGGCTGTTCATTTCAGAATGAAGGAGATGTCATCCTTCTTTAAAGAAAGGGATTCCCCTTCCTCCACCATCAACGCTGGCCTTAACTGCATCTCTTCCATTTCACACACGTTTGCCCTCACCCCTTCTTTTCGTCTTGTCCTTACCTACCACCCCACCCGCCTCCATGTCCTGCACATAGTTCTCTGGAACTTCTGCCATCTTCAAACAGATCCCAGTACCAAGCACATCTCTCCCTCCCCTCTCGCTCTCTGTTTTCCGCAGGGATCACTCCCTAAGCGTCTCTCTTGTCCATTCGTTCCTCCCCACTGATCTCCCTCCTGGCACTTATCCTTGCAAGTGGGATCTGCCCCTATACCTCCTTCCTCACTACCATTCAGTACCCCAAACAGTCCTCCCAGGTGAGTCTGCTGGGGTCATATACTGTGTCCGGTGCTCCAGATGCGGCCTCCTGTATGCTGGCGAGACCCAACGTAGATTGGGAGATGGCTTCGCCGAGCACCTACTCTCCATCCGCCATAAGAGGCAGGTTCTCTCAGTGGCCACTCATTTTAATTTCACTTCCCATTCCCATTCTGATATGTCAATCCACGGCCTCCTCTACTGTCGCGATGAGGCTGTACTCAAGATGGAGGAACAACACCTTATATTCCACTTGGGTAGCCTCCAACCTGATGGCAAGAACATTGATTTCTTGAACTTCCAGTAAGGCCTGCCCCCACCTCCTTCACCATTCCCCCTCCCTTTTTCCCTCTCTCACCTTACCCGCCCATCGCCTCCCTCTGGTGCTCTTCCCCACTTTTTTTCTTCCATGGCCTTCTGTCCTCTCCTATTAGATTCCCCCTTCTCCAGCCCTGTATCTCTTTCACCAACTTCCCAGCTCTTTGCTTCACCCCTCCTGGTTTCACCTATCACCTTGTGTTTCTCTCTCCCCTCCCCCACCTTTTAAATCTACTCCACATTTTTTTTCTCCAGTCCTGTTGAAGGATCTTGGCTAGAAATGTTGACTGTACTCTTTTCCATAGATGCTGATGGGGTGAGCGCAGGCGTGTGTGAAACAGAAGAGATGTGGTTGAGGGCAGCATTGGTGGTGGAGGAAGGGAAGACCCTTTCTATGAAAAAGGAGGACATCTCCTTCATTCTGGAATGAAAAGCCTCATCCTGTGAGCAGATGCGGTGGAGACAGAGGAATTAATATTCCAATGTCAGTGAAGTTAAATATTTTTGCAAGTGTCTCTGCAATTTTCTCCCTTGCCTCCCACACAGTTCAAGGATGCACTTGGTCAGCCCCTGGAGATTCATCTACCCTAATGCACTGTAAGGCAGCAAATACCTCCTTGCTGGTAAAGTAAGTATGCTCCAAAACATTTCTACTTGTTTTCCTCATCTCTAGAGCAGCCATGATTTTCTCCTCAGTAAATAATGAGGAGAAATTTTCAGTTAAAATCCCACTGATCTCCTGTGGTTTGAGACATAGAATAGACCCTGCTGATCTCTAAGAAAACTTACTCTCTCCCTAGCCACCCTTTCACTCTTAATATAGCTATAGAACCTTTTGGGTTTTCTTCAACCTTAACTGCTAGATCCATCTCATAATCTCTCTTCACCCACTTGATTTCCCTCTTAAGAACATACTTAATCTTTCTATAGTCATTGAGAAAATCACTCATTTCTGACCTCCTGAAAGTAATTCCTTCTTTCTCTTGATGAAAATCTTTGTCTCTCATCAGGCATGGTTTCCCCAATCTTGCCATGCTCATCCGTCACCATGACATGAATATGTTGCTCTTGGACTCTTGTTATTGACTCTTAAAAGTCTCTCACTTGCCATTCGTTCCTTTCCTTTCAAACAGGCCCACCAAATCAACCTCAGCCAGATTTTCGCTAATTTCTCCCAAGTTAGTCTTGTTTCAGTTTAGGACCCAAACCTATGAACCTGTCCTATCTTTATCCATCACTATCTTAAAACTAATAGAACTAAGTTAACTGGAGTTAAAGTTCTCCCTGACTGCCATTTGTTACTTGCCCTGTCTCTTTCCCTAAAAAGAGGTCCTGTATTGCACCCTCATGAGTAAAACACAGAACATAGAACATTACAACATAGTACAGGCCCTTTGGCCCACATTGTTGTGCTGAGCTTTTAATCTCAATCTAGCCCTTCCTTCCTACATAGCTATCCCTTCTTCTATCATCCATGTGTCTATCTAAGAGCTTTTTAGATGTCCCTAATGTATTTGCCTTTACCACCACCCTGGCAGGTCATTCCGTGAACCCACCATTCTCTGTGTAAAGAATTTATTTCTGGCCTCCCCACTATATGTTCCTCTAATCATCTTAAAGCTATGTCTCCTGGTACTGGCCATTTCCACAATGGGGGAAAAAAAAGCCTCTGGTCATACATTTGATCTATGCCTCTTATCATCTTGTACCCCTCTATCAAGTCACCTCACATCCTCCTTCATTCCAAATAGAAAAGCCTTAGCTCACTCAACCTATCTTCATAAGACACACCCTCTAGTCCAGGCAGCATCCTGGTACATCTCCTCTGTGCTCTCTCTAAAGCTTCCACAGTTCCTATAATGAGGTGAGTAGGATCTTCCATATATTGACAGCAGATGCTGACAGTCCAAAATAAAAGAGAAAATGCCAGAAACTCTCAGCAGGTCCAACAGAATCCATGCAGAGGGAAACAGAATTGAAGTTTCATATTGATGACCTTTCAACAGAACTGTTGAGAGGTCATTTTCCCGAAATATTATCTCATTTTATCTCTGCATAGAGTTACTTGATGCCTGAAACTAATCAGAAGGAAGCAAATTAAAACCACTTTTTGCATAGCTTTACCTCTTTATTCCCACAAGTAAACTTGGTGAAGATAGTTAACTAAGGCTGACTAAACACATTGAGAATGCAAATTAGATGTACCTTTGCAAGCAGATGTTCAATTTATTATTTAATTTAATCTCAGGAAAATATGTTTCATACCAACATTTAATTGGCACATGATTTGTAATACACTTACAAGTTAAATTATAAACCAATTAAATTTACTGCCAACACAATATACAAAGAGTGGAATTTCACACTGCATAAAAACAAAACCACCTTTAGTATTATTTTAAGCAGTAATCTGTTGTCTAATCTGTTGTCATCATTCTCTTCAGATCAAGAAAAGGATGATAAGTAAAGGCTGCAAATCCCATGGCTGCAGAAGCTTCAATTTCTACATGATATTTGAGACTATCCACTTGGTTTTAAGTGTTGCTGGAGCATCTGAGCAAAGGTGTCACAAGGATCGTTACAGAAAAACTTCCCTAGCCAATGCAATAAACATATACAATAGTTCATCTCTGTGTGACAGGACAGCACAATAGTACAATAATCTCTGTTTTATTATTTCGTACATTATCATTGCACATTGGTAAATTATTACTGTGTATATTATTATTCTGTACTTTATTATAAATTATTATTATTATATTTATTATTATCATTGCTAAGTTTTTTTTTATAAATGCTGCTGCTGTAATGAAATCATTTCCCACTCAGGATCAATAAAGTACTTATTACTATCATTACATACGTATTTTGGTAATAAATTTATTTTGAACTTCTTGAACTTGAAGAAGAAAGTTCAAAAGGTCTGTGTGGAGTCTGCTATCTCAATTGTTGTGTTTTCTTTATTTATTTGTTCACAACACTTGCAAGTCCAGCATTTATTTTCCAGCTCTGATTGCCTCCAGATTGAAGTAGTTAAAAAGTCGATCACTTTGATTGGTCTGATGTCACCTGCAGGCAAGACTAGTTAAAAATGGGAGATAGGATTCCTCTTGGGAAAGGCCATCACAAGATGGGTTTTTACAACTTCCCAAATTTATTTAATTATCTGAGTGGCAGGTGTTGTGAAGGGGTTCCAACATATATCTCAGGATCAGCGATTCTGGGTTCTGGATACCATTTTAGTGACTTAACCACTCTCCTTCTCACCAGAGAGTAAAGACATTGCACATGGAATTAAACACGTAAACACAACGTAACATACACAAAATGCTGGAGGATCTCAGCAGGCCAGGCAGCATCTATGGAAAAGAGTAAACACTTGACGTTTCCGGCTGAGAACTTTCATCAGCACTGGAAAAAGGAGATGAGAAGTCAGAGTAAGAAGGTGGGACGAGGGGAGGAAGAAATACAAGGTAGTGGGTAATAGATGAAACTGGGAGAGGGGGAGGGGTGAAGTAAAGAGCTGGAAAGTAGATTGGTGAAAGAGATAAAGGGCTGGAGAAGGGGGAATCCATTAGGAGAGGACAGAAGACCATGGAAGCAAGGGAAGTGGGAGGAGCACCAGAAGGAGGTGATGTGCAGTTAAGAAGATAAGGTGAGATAGGGGAATGGGGAATGGGGAATGGTGAGGGGTGGGACAATTACTGGAAGTTTGAGAGGCCGATGTTCATGCCGTCAGGTTGGAGGCTACCCGGACGGAATATAAGGTGTTGCTCCTCCAACCTGAGTGTGGCCTCATCGCGACAGTAGAGGAAACCATGGATTGACATGTCAGAATGGGAATGGGAAATAGAACCGAAATGGGTGGCCGCTGGGAGATCTCGCTTTTTCTGGTGGTCGGAGCATGGATGCTCAATAGAACAGTTTCCCAACTTACGTTGTGCCTCACCAATATACAGGAGGGTATGCCGAGAGCCCTGAATACAATAGATGACCCCATCAGACTCATAGGTGAAGTATTGCCTCACCAGGAAGTAATTTTTGGGGCCCTGAAAGGTAGTGAGGGAGGAGGTGTAGGGGCAGGTGTGGCTCTTGTTTCTGTTGCATGGATAAATACTAGGAGAGAGATCAGTGGGGAGGGACAAATGCATAAGGGAGTTGTGTGGGTAGCGATCCCTGCGGAAAGTGGAAAGGGGGGGGAGGGAAAGGTGTGCCTGGTGATGGGATCCCATTGGAGATGGTGGAAGTTGCGGAGAATTATGTGCTGGACATGAAGGCTGGTGGGATGGTAGGTGAGTACAAGAGGAACCCTATTTCTGGTGAGGTGGCAGATGGGGTATGGGCAGATGTGTGTAAAATGGAAGAGATGCGGGTGAGGGCAGCATTGACGGTGGAGGAAGGAAAACCCCTTTCTTTGAAGAAGGAGGACATCTCATTATGTCTGGAATGAAAAGCCTCATTCTCAGAGAGGTAGAGAAATTGAGAGAAGGGGATGGCATTTTTACAAGTGACAGGGTTGGATGAGGTATAACCCAGGTAGCTGTGAGAGTCCGTGGGTTTATAGTAAACATCAATAGATAAGCTGACTCCAGAGGATGAGTCAGAGACATTGAGAAAGGGGAAGAAGGTCGTGGAAATGGACCAGGTAAATATGAGGGCAGGGTGGAAGTTGGAGGCAAAGTTGATGAAGTTGACAAGCTCTGGATGGATGCAGGAAGCAGCATCAATACAGTTGCCAAGGTAGTGTAGGAAAAGTGGGGGGCGGACACCAGTGTAGGCTTGGAATACAGACTGTTCCACGTAGCTGGCAAAAAGGCAGGCATAGCTGATACCCATGCAAATGCCCATTCCTACACATTTTGTTTGAAGGAAGTGGAAGGAGCCAAAGGAGAAATCATTAAGAGTGAGGACAAGTTCCACTAGACAGAGGAGAGTGGTAGTGGAGAGGGACCAGTTGGGTCTGGTGTCCAGAAAAAAATGGAGAGCTTTGAGACCTTCCTGGTAGGAGATGGAGGTGTATAGGGACTGGGCATGTATAGTGAAAATAGGATGATGGGGGTCAGGGAAGTTGAAATCATTGTAAAGATGAAGAGTGTGTGAAGTGTCATGGATGTAGGTAGGAAGGAACTGAACAAGGGAGATAAAACAGAGTTAAGGTATGCAGATACAAGTTTGGAGGGGCAGGAAACAAAAAGCCTTGTCCTTGATCATCAGCAAGTGGTTCAGCAGGCACAATGAAAACAATGAAACAATCCTCAGAAATTATTGTAAGTCACTGAATGTGCTGGTGGCAATCAAAAGAACAATGATAGTTTTGACATTTGGAAATAAGGATCTTGTAGGTAGTATTTAGTAACAATGCCTGCATGTTCTTCCCATCATACTTGGAAACTGATTTCAGATCACTTGGGGAGATGGGAAGCTTGCAGGAAGTTTATTGTGATGAAGTGACACAGCAGTGTGTCGGTTCGCACACTGCTATTACAGCACCAGATCTAAGATCCGGGTTTGATTCTCGCCGCTACTTATCAGGCATTTTTATGTTCTCCCCATGACCGGGTGGGTTTTCTCTGGGTGCTCTGCTTTCCTCCCACATTCCAACAATTTTAGGGTTAGTGAGTTGTTGGCGTGCTTCTTAGGTACCAGAAGTGTGTCAACACTTGCAGGCTGCCCCCAGCAGAATCTGTGCTAATTTGATTTGACGCAAATGATGCATTTCACTGTTAGTTCCAATGTTCTGTTCATGTGACAAATGAAGTCAATCTTTAAAAGTTAATCATTAAAATATCTTTCTCTTTAATCTTTATGTGCAGTGGAGTACAGGTACAATGAAAAAAACTTGCTTACGACAGTATCACTGGCATGTAGATTCTGGCAACATACAGAATATAATTACACAAGACCATGAAGAAAGAATACTGTGTAAAACAAGACATTAGTGAAGAAAACACAATTGGAGACAAGTATATGGTAGCGCAAGACGTGGTCCATAGTGCTCAGTTGCCGACATATGGTTAGGGTGCAGCAGGTTAGTTTAAGAACCTGATGGTCATGATAAAGTTGCTGTTCCTGAACCTGGTGGTAAGGGACTCCTGGTTTTTGTACTTCTTCCCTGAAGATAGTTGTGTTAAGATGGCATGGTGTAGATCAGCGGTCCCCAAGCACCGGGCCGCAGAGCATGTGCTACCGGGCCGCGAAGAAACAATATGATTTGGCGATATGAGTCAGCTGCACCTTTCCTCATTCCTTGTCACGCACTGTTGAGCCTGAACGCACGCGAGGTCATTACACACGCGCCATCCATGTCAGCGCGGGAAGGAGATCAACTCCTCGAGCTTGCAAATGACGGCGGGCTGAAAAGTATGTTTGACATAACATCCCTGCCGGCATTCTGGATCAAAGTCAAGGCTGAATATCCTGAGGTAGCCATGAAAACACTGATAACGTTGCTTTCATTTCCAACGTATCTCTGCAATGAATGCAGAAAACTAAATTACGGAATAGACTGGACATAAGGAACCCCTTCGAGTATCGCTGTCTCCTATTACCCCGATAGGACCGTCTTGTTGCAGGGAAACAAGCCCAGGGCTCCCACTGATTCAGCGATATTGGTGTGTTGCAATGATTTTATATGTTCATACAGGGAAAATATGTGCTGTGTGTTTAATATCCAAATGTTACTTAAAATGTTATGATGCTATTGACTTATATAACCATATAACAATTACAGCACGGAAACAGGCCACCTCTGCCCTTCTAGTCCGTGCTGAACGCTACTTTCACTTAGTCCCACCGACCTGCACTCAGCCCATAACCCTACATTGCTTTCCTGTCCATATACCTATCCAATTTTTCTTTAAATGATAATATCGAACCTGCCTCTACCACTTCCACTGAAAGTTCGTTCAACACTTACTTCAAGCTCCCCTGATAATTGACTTATCACTATATTCATGCGAGGAAAATATGCGGTGTGTTTAATATTAAATTCATTAGATTAACCTTTTTAGAAATGAAATTGAGTGTATTAGCCTCTTATCACCTATATTTCGGTCGTGATTCACACCCCCGCGCCCCCCCCCGATCAGAATCGCCAAAAAGGATTTGTAGAAAAAAATTGGCAGGTACACGCATGTGCCATTTACGCATGCGCACTGGTGCCCGTGCAAGGCGTCATGGTCATTGTAGTCTTTCTCGGGGTAAACTCAACGTATTTGACTGCTACTCTTGTCCGTTGGCAACCCTACCTCCACCCGCCGCCCTGAGTTGGCCGGTCCGCAAGAAAATTGTCAATATTAAACCGGTCCGCAATGCAAAAAAGGTTGGGGACCCCTGGTGTAGATGATGTGATTCCTTGGTGATAGTACCTTCTAGCAGCAGTGTTTCATATAGATACATTCGATGGGAGGGAGGAGTGAGCTCATGATGTACACTCAGTGGCCACTTTATTAGGTACACCTGTACTCCTGCTAGTTAATGCAAATATCTAATCAGACGATCATGTGGCATCAACTCAATGCATAAAAACATGCAGAAATGGTCAAGAGGTTCAGTTGTTATTCAGGCCAAACATCAGAATGGGGAAGAAATGTGATCTAAGTAACTTTGACCATGGTATGATATTTGGTGCCAGAAAGGGTGGTTTGAGTATCTCAGAAACTGCTGATCTGGAAATTTCATGCACAACAGTCTTTAGAGTTTACAGAGAATGGCACGAGAAACAAAAAAAATCCAGTGAGTGGCAGTTCTGTGGGCGAAAATACCTTGTTAATGAGACAGGTCAATGGAGAATGGCCAGAGTAATTTAAGATGACAGGAAAGCAACAGTAACTCAAATAACCATACAGTACAACAACGGTGTGTAGAAGACCATCTCTGAATGCATGTCGAATCTTGATGTGGTTGGATAACCACAGCAGAAGACCACAAATATACACTAAGCGGCCATTTTATTAGGTACTGCATCTCTTGTACCTAATAATGAAGCCATTGAGTGTCCTGCATGGCCAAGTGGCTAAGGCGTCGGTCTAGTGATCTGATAGTCGCTAGTGCGAGCCTCAGCTGAGGCAGCGTGTTGTGTCCTTGAGCAAGGCACTTAACTGCACATTGCTCTGCGATGACACCGGTACCAAGCTGTATCGGCCCTAGTGCCCTTCCCTTGGACAACATCGGTGGTGTGGAGAGGGGAGACTTGCAGCATGGGCAACTGCCAGTCTTCCATACAACCTTGCCCAGGCCTGCACCCTGGAAACCTTCCAAGGCGCAAATCCATGGTCTCATGAGACTAACGGATGCCTATATAAAGAGTAGAGTGTCCCAGCACTACTCTCTACCCTTTCTGACATTCAGTGTTACTGAGTCTAAATCTTGGAACTCCATCCTCAGTCACCTTCTTCAGCAGAGCTCCTAGAAGACCAGCTTAACGCCACCTTCTCAAGGACAAACGTTGATGGCAAGCTGGCCTTGTCAGCAATGGCTACAGTCTCTAAAATGAATAGGTAGAAAAAAACACCTCCTCCAGTCACATCATAATCAATAAACTTCATTTGCAGTTTCTTTGTGCACTCAACTAAAGAAACTGATTAATCAAACTCAGGCATGATCCAATTACTAGGTCTTCAGATTGAAGGGACAGAGAAAGAATTTCAGAGTGCTTTGTCTGATTCCAAATATAGAAATAGAATCATGTGATTGTACTCCTCGATGAGATGATAGGCCAAGGAACGTTCATTCTGTAGTTGTACATAATTTGACATTACAAAACTTTTCAAACTTATTCCAGGATTTAAAATCAATCTTCATTAGAAATGGTAAGATATCCATCAGATTTCAATGTTAAATGATTAATGAAGTAAAGTACTCTGGTGTTCTGTCCATCCTGTTTTATCTTAAAAATTTGAAGTTTTCCTTCAATAAATCTGACATTTATTTACTCTGGCAGATGACTTAATACTAGAGCTTTCAAATATATTTAAACTTATAAACTAGTTGCAACTTGAATGCCATTAGTAACATTAATAGAATACTAATAATTTACATTTTATGAATTTAATCTATTATTAATACTGATTAAATGTGTGTGAATGTCAGATACAATCAGAAACATTTATATTTGACAATTGTCCACAGTTAAGCCGTAAGACCATAAGATCATAAGGCATAGGAACAGAATTAGACCATTTGGCCCATTGAGTGTGCTCTGCCATTCAATCATGGTTAATTTATTTTCCCCCTCAGCACCATTCCCCTGTGTTCTCACCATAGCCTTTGACACCCCTACTAATCAAGAAACTATCAACCTCCACTTTCAATATTCCAGTGACTCAGCCTCCTTAGCCATTTGTGGAAATGAATTCCACAGATTTACCACCCTCTAGCAAAGAAAATCCTCCTTGTCTCTATCCTAAAGATACAACTTTCTACTCTGAGTCCGTGCCCTCTGGTCCCACCTTTCTCACTATTGGAAACATCCTCTCTGTGCCCACTCTAGCCAGGCCATACAATATTTGGTAGGTTCCAATGAGATCCGCCCTCAATTCTTCTAAACTCCAGCAGGTACAGGCACAAAGCCGTAAAATGCTCCTCATACATGAAACCTTTCATTCCTGCAATAATTCTCATAAAACTCTGCTGGACCCTCTCTAATGCCAGCATGTCTTTTCTCAGATATGGGGTCCAAAACTACTCAATGTGGTCTGGCCAATGTCTCATTAAACCCTGGCATTACATCTTTGTTTTTAAATTTTGCTCCTCTCAAAGTGAATGCTAACTTTGCATTTGTTTTCCTTACTACTGACTCAACCTACACAGTAATCTTTCAGTTCTATTGCCCCTCCAATTTCTGAATTCTCTCTGCATTTAGAAAATAGCCTGTATCTTTATTCCTTCTACCAAAATGCATGACCATAAATGTTCCTACACTTTATTTCATTTGCCCATTCTCCTAATATATGTCCAAGTCCGTCTGCAGACTCCCTGCTTTCTCAACACTACCTGCCCCTCCATATACCTTTGTATCATTCGCAAACTTGGACACAAAGCCATCAATTTTGTCATTCAGGTCACCCACATATAATGTGAAAAGCAGACCAATGCCACCCCTATGAAGCCAACCTGAAAAGTTCCCACTCTTTTACTAAAAGTCTGACATAGCTTCAGTCAAATTGTTTCTTTCATCACTTTTTGGAGCACTGCTGACTAAAAGATTGAAGACTTTAAATTTTTATTTGTTATTGTATATGGCTATCATCTTGAAAAATGAATGCATTTATTTGCCAGAGTGTTTACTACCTGTAATTTACTGCTGTACTGAAACCTGTTGTGCTTAGATATTGAAATTACCTGTTGTTGACTTGCTCAATCCTGCTTTGGCACACTGAATTGAGTCCACACTAAAAGATGATAAGGTTGGCTCTAACCAAATTTACAACAGTGTCCATGAAAATCTAAAATAAAAACAGGAAATGCTGGGAATACTCAGCAAGCCTGCCTACATGTGGGAAGGAAAGTAGAGTTAACGTTTCAAACCAGCGATCATACGTCAGAACTGGAAGAAGAGAAAAAACGTTTGTTAAACTGTGAGGGTTGGGGAAGAATGAGCATTTTCGATAGATTAATACCTGGGTGACTGTAGGTATAAACTATAGGCAAAACCATTAGGTCCAGGAGTGAACTGGAACTGTTAGAGAGTGAGAACATAGACAGAGGAATGTAAGAGTTGTGAAATACAGAGCAGGAGGTCAGGTCAAGCTGGTCATTTCCTCCATTTGTTGAGAGAAGAAAGAAAACAAAGGAAATTAAAATGAACAAATATCTCAAATGGAGGACTGATACAGACCGAGAAATTAAGTTACCTGAAGTTACGATTATATATTGAGTCCAGAAAGCAGCAATGTGCCAGGGCATAGAAGCACAGAACAGTGCAGTTCAGAAACGGGCCCTTCAGTTCACCAGATCTGTGTCGACCACAATGCCATATTAATCTAATCCCATCTGCCTGCACATGATCTGTATCCCTCTATTCACTGGCTTTTCATGTAATTGTCTAAACGGATATAACATTGTTAAACTACAGTGAATTGTGTGAGGCCTGGATGTGATAAGGCTTGAAACTGTGTAGGAAACTTTTCCTGAGAAAATAAAGTCAATGGGAGACCATTGCCTAATATTTGATAGTGGAGGTCATGATCCAAAGGGAGGTAAGAGGAGGTGTAGAGAGCTGATGTCGGATCGGATAGAGGTCTGTTTGCTTGGCCCACAGCAGCACTACCTTTCTCAGTGGAATTGAAGATAGTATTGGAGTTGGTTCTTGGTGAACAGAGGGCTACAGAAGTTCAGGGTGGTGTTGAGTCTAGTGCTGTAGAGTGCTCTGGTTTCAGAAGAGGGGTAGGTTAGGGCTTGACAGAGAAGTTGAAAAGTCAAGTGGTCAATGTCACGGGAGCAGTTAGAATGAATGGATCTAGAGAGGGAAATTGACCCGAGGGAAGAGTCCAGGTGGATCAGGAGTACTGGAAATGGGTAAGATGGTCCATGGTTTGCAGTGAAAACTCCTGGCTAAAGAAACAGGCACAGAGGCAGAAACAGCAGAAGAAGAGTTTGATGTCGTGTTGAGATTTGACAAACTGTTACAGGTGTGTAGTTGACAGTATATAATCTGGCTGCATCACAGCCTGAAATGGAAACACCAATGCTTATGAAAATCTTACAAAAAGTAATGGATTCATCACGGGTAAAGCCCTCCTAACCACTGAGCACATCTACATGAAACACTGTCGTAGGAAAGCAGCAACCATCATCAGAGACCCACACCACACAGGCCGTGCTCTCTTCTCACTGCTGCCATCAGGTAGAAGGTACGAGAGCCTCAGAATTTGCACCACTAGGTTCAGGAACAGTGACTGCACATCAACTATCAGGCTCTTGAACTGTTGCAAGAAACATAAGGTTGTTATAGCAGGCAGTTTTAACTTTCCAGATATTGACAGGGAGTCCCATACTGTAAAAGGACTAGATGTGGTAGAGTTTGTCAAATGCGTTCAGGAAAGCTTCCTTTATCAGTACATAGAAGTCCCAATGACAGAGTGTGCAACACTGGATCTTCTATTAGGGAAACTGACAGGGCAGGTGATAGAAGTTTGTGTAGGGGAAGACTTTGCATCCAGTGACCACAATACCATTAGTTTCAAAGTAAATATGCAAAGAGATAGGTCTGGTCCACAGGTTGAAATTATAAATTGGAGAAAGGCGAATTTTGATGGTATCAGAAATGATCTGACAAGTGTGGACTGGGACAGACTGTTTTCAGGCAAAGGTGTACTTGGAAAGTGGGAGGCCTTCAAAAATGAAATTTTGAGACTACAAAGCTTGTATGTGCCCATCAGAATAAAAGGTAAAGATATCAAGTGTAGGGTACCTTAGCTTTCAAGAGCTATTAAGGCCCTGGTTAAGAGAAAAAAAGGAGGTGCATAGCAGGTATAGGCAAGTAGGAACAAGAAATGCAGGAGAACACCAAAGAAAGAAATCAGGAAAGCTAAAAGAATGCATGAGGTTGCTCCAGCAAACAAGGTTAAGGAAAATCCTAATGGATTCTAGAGATATGTTAAGAGAAAAAGGATTGCTAGGGACAAAATTGGTCCTCTAAAAGACATGTGTGGAGACAAAACAGATGGGGGAGATCTTAAATTAATTCATTGCACCTGTATTTAATATGGAGATAGATGCAGAGTATATAGAAGTGAGACAAAATGGCATCAACTTTATGGACCCTGTACAGATTACAGAGGAGGAGATGGTTGCTACCCTGAGGCAAATCAAAGTGGATTAATCCCTTGGGTCTGACAAGGTGTCTCATTGCATCCTATGGCAGGCAAGTGCAGAAATTGCTGGCACCCTAGCAAAGATATTTAAAACAACCTTAGTGACAGGAGAGGTGCCAGAGATTTGGAGGATACCTAATGTTGATCCACTGTTTATAAAAGCCTCTAAAGTAAAAACAGGAAATTATATGCTGGTAAGTCATCTGTTGTGGGAAAGTTATTGAAAAATATTCTAAAGGACTGGATATATAAATATTTGGATAGTTATGGACTGATTAAGGATAGTCAGCATGGCTTTGTGCATGGTAGGTCATGTCTAACCAATCTTATAGAGCTTTTTGAGGACGTTACCAGGAAAGTGGATGAAGGGAAGACAGTAGATGTTGTCTACATGGACTTTAGCAAGGCATTTGTCAAGGTTCTGCTTAGGAGGCTGGTCAAGAGGTTTCAGTTGCTTGACATTTGGGATGAGGTAGTAAATTGGATTGGACATTGGCCTTGTGGGAGAAGCCAGACAGTGGTAGAAGAGGGTTGCCTCACTGACTGGAGACCTCTGACTAGCGGTGTGCCGCAGGGATCGGTGCTGGAGCCTTTGTTGTTTGTCATCTGTATCAATGATCTGGATGATAATGTGGTTAACTTGATCAAGCAATTTGCGGATAACACCAAGATTGAGTGTGTAGTGGACAGTGAGGAAAGTCATCATAACTTGCAGAAGGATCTGCATCAGTTGGGAAAATGGGCTGAAAAATGGCATATGGAATTTAATGCAGACAAGTTTTGCACTTTGGTAGGACCAACTAGTGTAGGTCTTACACAGTGTATGGTAGGGCACTGAGGAGTGTGGCAGAACAAAGAAATCTGGGAATACATTTCCATAATTTGTTGAAAGTGGCATCACAGGTGGATAAGGTCGTAAAGAAAGCTTTTGCATGTTGGCCTTCATAATTCAAAGTATTTAATATAGAAGATGGAATGTTATGTTGAAGTTATATAAGATGTTGGTGAGACATAATTTGGAGTATTGTGTGCAGTTTTGGCCACCTTCCTACAGGAAAGATGTCAACAAGGTTCAAAGAGTGTAGAGAAAATTTACACGGATGTTGCAGGTTCTGGAGGACCTGAGTTATAAGGAAAGATTGAATAGGTTAGGACTATACTCTTTAGAACATAGAAGATTAGAGGAGATTTGATAGAAGGAGACAAAATTATGAGGGATATAGATAGGGTAAATGCAAGCAGGCTTTTTCCACTGAGGTTGGGTGGGACTACAACCAGAAGATCATGGGTTAACGGTGAAAGGTGAGAAGTTTAAAGTGAACATGAGGGGAAACTTCTTTATTCAGCGGATCAAGAGAGTGTGGAATGAGCTGCCAGCATAAGTGGTCCATGCAAGTTCAACTTCAATGTTTAAGAGGAGTTTGGATAGGTACATGGATAGTAGGAATATGGAGGAATGTGGTCCCAGTGCAGGTCAATGGGAGTAGGCAGTTTAAATAGTTTCAGCATAGACTAAGCTAAAGTACCTGTTCCTGCGCAGTTCTTCTCTGTGACTCTTCGACTCTGTAAAAGGGGATAATTACACTCAACTTCACTTGTCCCATCATTGATATGGTCCCACAACCAATGATTTCTCCTTCAGGGGCTCTATCTCATTATCTCATTTTCTTGCTATTTATTGCTATTTATTTATCTTTGTACTTGCACAGTTTGTTGTCTTCTGCACTCCTGCTGATCTTGCATTGATTCTTTTCTAGTTACTATTCTGTGGATTTGCTGAGTATGCCCACAAGAAAATGAATCTCATATATGGTGACATATATGCACTTTGATAATAACACTTACTTTGAACTTTGGTCTTTTTTAACTTTGCAAATTGAATTCATTGAGATGGGATGAAGCTGAGGCCCCTGCTGAGGAGTAATCATTAGGGATCTGAGAAGTGGAGATCAGAAAGGAAAGTGGAAACATGAAAGAGGGTGGGCCTGAAGAAAGTGAAGAGAGAGGAAGATCAGGAGGGAAATCGGAATGCAAGAGATGTTAGAATTTACAATCTTTGACTTCTTTAAAAAAAAGGGAAAAAGTCATATGCTGCAGCACTAAATTCATAGAAGAATAAAGTGGAATGGTGGACCATAATAGCTTTGAGATAGGGTGAGTTGCTATTGCTGCAAAAAGGCATTAAGAGCCTACACATGCTGATGAATGGCACAGGGCATGGATCTAAGGATGTGATGAGAATAGTGCCTTGAGAGATGTTGGATTGTTTGAACACCACTGTGGTCCTAAGTGGGTCAAAATTTTGAGGAACAAGATTTTAGTTGGACTTCACGTCAGAGACAATATTGGTGGCCAACAAAATCTCATAAATTGGGACCTGCTCCAGAAACAGAAGCACTTCCAATTCATAGAACATAGAACAGTACATGACTGTAACAGGCCCTTTGGCCCACAATGTTGTGCTAAACTAAATAAATTTATAATCAAAAGCTTGACAATCCATTCTGCTTACAAAATGTCCATATCCTTGCATTTCCTACATATTCACGTGCCTACCTAAGAGCATCTCGAACGTTCCTATTGTATTTGCCTTCTGCACACTGTGTGCAGCACAATCCAGGCATGCATCACGCTCTGAGTGAGAAAAAAAACTTGCCCCGCACATCTTCTTTGAACTTATCCTCACTCAGCTGGAATGCTGAATGCAACTTCCTGTAGTTTTCCAAGGTCATGCAAGAAACAGCAACATTGGGGCCAGCGATGTCACGGTCAGTATCAAGATCTGCACTTAGGTTTGTATCGAGGATTGGCAGAAAATGATTTTAACGTATGAAAAATTGCAAGGTACAAAATACAGGTGCGGAAAATTAAGAGTGACATAAGGAAAAACTTTTAATGTTGCATTTGTTTGGATCTTGAAATAAGCTGCCTGCAGAAGTCATGGAGGTTATTTGCATTGTAACCATGAGGGAAGAGTTGGATGAATACATGCTGAGGAAAAATGTACAAAGCTATGGAGAATGTGTTGAAACAACTGAATGAAGCTGGGTGAAACCTAATATAGACTTAATGGGCTGAATGGCCCCTTGTGCTGTGATAATTTTATGATTCCATGTTATTCAGCACATACAAATAGTATCCTGCATTGGTGGGAGAGTGCTGTGATAAATATTTACTGTCAAGGCCGTGGGAGGCCTTGTTTCTTGCCAGGCTTAGCTTTTGAAACACAGCAGATATGAAAAGTTAAACTTCCAATCAGCATTCTTTGTTTAGCTGCTTATTGTAAATGGGAGCCAGTTTTCAGTTCTTAATGTAAACGACAAGCAGTAATCAATTTGAAGTTGAAGGGACAGCTTTGAAAACAAGCATTATATGGAGCTACAGGCTTGTTGGCCCCACAGCACCTGGACTAGTTGTTTAAAAAAACACAGTATAAGACAATGGGTTATTTAATTGGGCTTGATTCAAACTAGGTAACACTGGCTAAGTTGTTTAGTTCAAGGAAGCTTGCAGACCAGATTGCTATATCAAATATACCACTTGGTATATCAAATAACTGATCTATTAATAGCTGGCCTCATGGAGTCAACATATGGGTACCTGGGATCTCTGTCTCCAGAAGCTTTTACACCTCTTATGTTAAAAGATATCTGAAAAAGAATCCACATGTGTGTGAAGTCACCTACGTGGTAAAAAGACAGTATAAAGGAAGAGAGAAGTTCAGGCTTATGAGGATGGTCCAGGAACATCAAGAAGTATGACAGTAATATGGGGTGAACTAGAATCCATTCTTCTGCTTTTGACTTCTGCGACGGGCGATTGGTTTGTCTGTGGCTTGTGGGTATGTCTTTTTAGCTTAGAGGAATTGTACCTGTGTTTTGGGAATCTCTGTGCTTTAGAAATGGTTTGTAATTTGGAAATCTTTGATAAGATAGAAACCTGCTGTGAGTTTTAAACGTGTTTTAAGAATATTGTTTGGATTTAAATGTGTATCACTGAAAATAAATGAACTGTGTTTAATTCATCTGCAGATTTTCTTCTGTTTGTAATTGATTTGCGTTTAAACTACTTTGTTAGCTGGAAGTGTCTCCTCCTTGGTAGCATAGGGCTTAAGGTCTTCAAGTTTAGAACCCAGCAGTCAATAGACCCAATACTGTCACAGAGGTAAAAAAAATTTGAAGGATGTGGAGGGAAAGATTTAATTCTTGCAGGTTCCATAGGTCTCATTGTGATGCACTTTCTTGTTGCATTATAAGTGCCTCATAAAGGTTATAAGTCATTACTTTTTAATTCATCTTC
This sequence comes from Mobula hypostoma, assembly GCF_963921235.1. Lineage (NCBI taxonomy): Eukaryota > Metazoa > Chordata > Chondrichthyes > Myliobatiformes > Myliobatidae > Mobula > Mobula hypostoma. The sequence goes on from NC_086098.1 coordinate 97,924,767, forward strand.
TGTTGATGAATAGATATGTTATCAATGTCATTTTGTGTGTGATGCATGATGATGTTAGTGTAAGGTGAGTTGTAAGCAGAGGTATCCAGTCTAATTTCCAAAATGAACAGGACTTCTGCAAGGGATGGGTGCCAACAATGGTTTCTTCCTGATAAAAAAAATCTGTGCTTCAAACATTTTAAACACTTTAAAATAAAGCAACCGATCATTGAAATCAATAAGTATTTGAAGAGTTATAAAAGAAAAATCTTGAAAGTCCCCTTTAAAATAAAGTTAAAAGTTTACTATGCCAGTGTTTGGTATTGTTCTCATCAGTTAAAACAAATGGGAAATACATCTTTGTGCTTCCTCAGCTTTGCCAGGGAAACTTTGAACCTTTTTCCTTAAATCTTGTTCCTGGGAGAGCAGTGAACAATGAGTCCAACTTCATGCTCTTGCATTGCTGTCTCTATTACAGTAGGTTCTATGTTGGAACGCAGTCTGGTGGCTTTGAGGCAGACAATCAACAGCACTTCCAGACACACACATGCAGAGATCTTGAGGTTGCCTTGACTTCCGCAGAGTAATGATTGTGAACCTGGCAAAGTTTCCCATTGTCACTCCTTCTCCAACCAGACCACTGATTAGCAATGCTGAGGAACAATACATGAAATCGTCCACAATTCCCTTTGTGGCAGCTCTTTCCCATGCACAGCACCAGATGGTTTAGTTAAGCTCTCAAATAGTAATTGATGGGTCCTACAGCATCATGTCAGTGAACTGCTAGATTAAGAAGGTACAAACACTCACCTCTCTTGTGACCCTATGTTGTTAAGTCTGTATTCTCATTATTTGTCTGCATTTGAGCTGTAGCTTCAAAGGCACAGGGTAAACTGATTCAAAATATTGAGCTGTACAACAGATTACACTGGGCATCCTTCCCTGAAGAGAAGAAATTGTATCATGCGGTTCTATCTATCCCTATTGATCTGTACATACTGATGCTTCTCTGCTACAGTGAATAAACAGCATGACAATGCTTGATGAGAACTTTGCCAATTTCTACAGAGGGGGAACTGCACAAAAGCATAACAAAAGAAGAAATTATAAATGATCATAATCAGATTTTTATTGAATTTGCTGTACACAGTACTTGGTAGTATCAATGATGGAGTGAGTATTGCTTTGAAGAAAATAATTTGGAAAGTCACTTTATTATAGGCTGATTATAAATATAAAAGATTCTGCAGATGTTGGAAATCCAGAGTAACACACTCAAAATGCTAGATGAATTCAGTATGTCAGGCAGCATGGAAAAGAATAAAGAGTCTTCATCAGGACTGAAAAGGAAGGAAGAAGAAGCCAGAATAAGAATGCTGGGAGAGGGGAAGGAGTACAAGCTAGAAGGTGATAGATGAAGCCAGGTGGGTAGGGGAAGGGAAATGCAGAGAGAAGCTGGGAGGTGATAGGTGGTAAAGGTAAAGAGCTGAAGAAGAAGGAATTGGATAGGAGAGGAAAGTGGACCATGGGAGAAAGGGAAGGAAGAGAGGCACCAGAGGGGCTGGTAGACATGTGAGGAGAAAGAATAAGAGGGAAGCCAGAATGGGGAGTGGAAAAAGAGAGAAGAGGGAGGGGAAGAAATTGCTAATAAATAAGATGACAGTGGAGGCAAGTTCCTAGAAAGGACACGTGGGTGAGCACATGGTCAAAGGGAGCTGCAGAAATCACAGATGGGGAGCAGTGAGAGAGGGTCTCGCTGAACTATCATAGAGAAGATTTAAACTTCTTCAGGGTAAGCATACCTCAAAGAGACTTCACAGTGGAGCTGAAATATATCCATGTGAATATGCTATCTGAAGCAGAACTTTGTTCATTGAGTCATTAAGTTCTGACGTGGATGTATATGGCATAACAAATCCATCCAGATTATTTTTTTGAATATCAAAAAGCTACAGAAACTGCAAGTCTGAAATGAAAACAGAAAATGCTGGAAACACACAGCAGATCAGGCTGAGTTTGCAGAATGAGAAACAAAGTTAACATTTCAGATCAATGACTCTTCATCAGAACTGAGTTTCTAACGAAAGAACTCTTTTCCGAGATGCTGGCTGACCAGCTGGGTGTTTCAGATCAAATTTTTTTTTTAAACGTTTGAACACTAATCCTCATAAAAAAGATCTTGAAGGGTTATTCACAAACATGAGAAATTCTGCAGATGCTTGAGATCCAATGTAACACATACAAAATGCTGGAGGAACTCAGCAGGTCAGAAAGCATCAAAGGAAAAGATTACACAATCAACGTTTTGGGCCGAGACCCTTCTTCAGGACTAGAAGGAAAGGGGAGAAGATGAGGAGAGGGAAGGAAGAAGTAGCAGGCGGTAGGTGATAGGTGAAACAGGGACGTGGTAAAGTAAAGAGCTGGGAAGTTGATTGGTGAAAGAGATAAAGGGCTGGAGAAGGAGAAATCTGATAGGAGAGGATAGAAGATCATGGAAGAAAGAGAAGGACGAGAAGCACCAGAGGGAGATGATTTGTAGGAGGTGATAGCAGTCAAGCCCTGCCTTAGCTGTTGAACATCCTTCTGTGATTCTACTTTGGTACAGAATTGCCATTTTGCATATGAGATGGCTTTCTGGAAGTCTAACCTGGAGCTATTGTATTTTACTTGGTCAACAGTCCTGAATGCCACTGATCTGGCCCTCAGTGGATTGTGATTCCCTTAGTTTATCAAGGCTTCTGGTTGGGGAAGACTCTAAATGATTTTGTGGGGAGACACTTGCCCGTAACTGACTTTATAAAGTCCGTGCAACCATGCATATTCATTCAGGTCCCCTGATGAGTCCTTGAACTTTAACCAGTCCACTGACTTGAAGTAATCCCATAGAGGTTCTCTGCCTCCCGTTACCACCTCTTTGTTGCCCTTATCTCTGTAGTCTTGTTTTTTGTCTTCAGCATATGCCAGGAGGAGGAGGACAGCCAGATGGTCTGATTTCCCAAAAGCAGACTAGGTCATAGAGGAGAACACTCTTGATAAATAGAATGAACAGCTCTTAATCATTAGATGTCCCAGGTCAGGGGAACAAGAGTGCGACAAGACCACTATATCCCAGCACCACAAAGAGCTTATCATGAAACATAGACCCCCACCTATTGCCATCTTTGAATTAGCAGTCCTTTCCATCCTGTGTATGGAGAAGTCCTTGGGTCTGACCACCTTATACAGTCTCTCTGAGGTGAGCTACATCTCCATGAAACAGAGAATGCAGGAATGCCTCATTTCCTGATGATACATCAATCTTACTCTTATATCCTCTGTCTTTTTCTCCAGAGACTGTACATGTAGAGGAAGCTTTACACCTTGCCTTTTTAGCCAGGCTTGGAGTCTTCCCATTCTTCCTCTCTTGGGCCATGGTGATGTACCTTTGTCCACTTAAAGGTGCCATATATGCTTTCCTGAGAGTGGAGTGTGCCGAGTCCTTTAGGATATTGTACAATCGTTGGTTCGCTAAGGTGTTACATAAAAGGGAAAATGCAGGCTGCAGATTGCAGTGGTGATATTAGTTCAGAAGAGGTATGGTTAGAAGATTTGTAAGCAGCTCCCAAAATGTGGCTCTGTGTTGCCAGTGACATTTTTCCTGGTGCTGAGGATTTGAGTTATAGGGAAAGTTTGAATAGGTTAGTACTTTATTCCTTGGAGAGTGGGAAAATGAAGGGAGATTTGATAGGAGTATACAGTACAAAATTATGAGGGGTAAATGCAAACATACATTTTCCACTAAGAATGGGTGAGATGAGAAAGAGAGGTCATAAGTTAAGGGTGAAAGGTGAAATACTTAAAGGGGAACTTACTTACTCAGCGATTGGTGCGAGTGTGGAACAAGCTGCCAGTAGAAATGGTGGATGTGGGTTTGACTGCAACATTTAGGAGTTGTTTGTTAAGTATATGGATGGGAGTGTTCCAGGTGGAGGGCTATGTTCCAGGTGCAAGTCCATGGGAATAGGCAGAATAATAGTTCAACTTGGGCTAGATGGGGCGAAGGGCCTATTTCTGTTCCTGTTGTGATCTATCACTCTATAAAACAGGTACAAGGTGAAGAGAAAAGTCAGATGGGAAGGAGAGTACAACTGAAGGTCTTTGATTGGGTGAAATGTGGATGAAGTTAAATGCCAAAAGGGACGGAAAATTAACTGTACTTTTTTCCACAGAAACTTCCTGGCTTTCAGAATGTTTCCCAATTCTGTGTTGTGTTTCAGATTTCCAGGATTTCTTTCCTTTTACACGTTAAAGAGAATAGTAACATTGAAATGATGCATATAACTCAAGTGACATCTTCAGATAGTTGCAAAAAATTACATAGTTCTTTGTACATAAAGGAAATACTTCCCCTCACCTTTGGAACAATAGAAAAATATTTCATCAAGTTATGGTATTGCTGCACTGTTGTAACTATATGTCAGAATTATGTGGTTTTGTTAGTTTTTTTTCAGTCTTGGTCTGTCCTGTGTTTCGTGATATCACACCGGAGGAAATATTGTATCATTTCTTAATGCATGCATTACTAAATGACAATAAAAGAGGACTGCGTGTCTTCATAATCTAAAATATGCCCTGAACCAAATTACCTGCAATAATCCTGATTAGGCTGCTTAACTAAAATGTAAATGTTCTTTAAACTAGTCCTGAAATTGCCAATTCTCAGTGAAAATGTCTGTAATGGTGCCTTAAAAATGTTGAGAATCATGAAGACTAGGGAGAAAGGAGATGACAGTTGTTAAGGATTCAGACTCTAGGCACTCCATTGATGGAGAGAAATATAAGGTAAGAGGTAGCAAACAAAGCATGTGGAACATTGGAATCTGAGTGGGGCCTTCTGCTATTTAATAGGGACAGGGCTGATCAGTTATTTATCTCCATCCATCAAACTTAATCACCTGTCCAGCATGAATCTATCAGTCTCAGTTGTGGAATTATTAATCAGCATGCTTCTCAACTTCAAGGACCTGGGTTCTTTGTATGTGGATTTTTACTAGGTACTCTAGTTTCCCCCACATTTCAAAGATGTGCTAGCATATGATGAAAACCAGTCTCCCCTCTATGAACTCTGTCTATATGACTCGCTGTATCAGTAAGGAAGCCAGCATAATCAAAGAACCCACCCACCTGGACATTTATTCTTCTCTCTTCCATCGGGCAGACAATACAAAAGCCTGGATGCTCATACCTCCAGGATGAAGGACAGCTTCTGCCTTGCTGTTATAAGACCATTAAATAGTTTGCTAGTATGATAATTGGGCTCTTGGCCTCACAACCTAGCTCATTATGATCTTGCACTTGTGTATCTGCACTGCATTTTATATAGCTGTTACACTTTATTCTGCATTGTTTGTGCTTACCTTGTTCTACCTCAATGCACTGTGTAATGATCTGATCTGTATGCATGACAAGCTTTTCACAGTTTCTCAGTATATGTGACAATAATAAACCAATTCAAAATTCTAATTTAAACATAATGGAAGGTAAATAGATGTTGTAGAAGAGGATGAGTCAATGCAATATTGATCAAAGATTGCATCAATGGATTAATGGGGGACGATATCTTAGAAACTAAAACCAAAATTGGCTTAGTGCAATAGGAGGCAGGAGCCAATGGTGGATTGTTGCTTTTGTGATCAGAAGCCTGTGGTCAGTGATCTACAACAGGTATTGGTGCTGGAGCCTTTCTCATTTGTTACCTACATTAGCAATCTGGATATGAATGTGTGAATTTGGATAGGAAGTATGCTCAGAAGTTCACAGGTGACATAGAAAGTGTTGGTGTTGACAGTGAGGAGGATATTCATAGGTTACAAAACTGAACAGTTGGTAAGATCTGCTGTACACACTTGGTGCATTTTAAAAATGTGGTTAAATTCTTGAACCATGCATTTCAGGTGTTATTATAATTGAACCTCACTGGCTTTAAAGGACTGAACATCTCAAGGTTATGAAAGGGATTATATCTATCTATATATATATATGTGATCGCTCTCACTGAAGGTTGGAATTACGCAGAGGTCTAAAAAGAGGAGAAGAGAAGCTGAGGCTTTCTGCTGAGGAAAAGCGCACTCATCGGAAAAACAGCACCAAGACGACACTGGAGGACAGTGCCTTCAAGTGCATTTGCTGTAGCCGAGACTGTCACTCCCGTGTGGGACTCTACAGCCACAACAGACGCTGCTCTAACACACACTGAAGCAAGACTTTCCAGGTGCAGATCCATGGTCTCGCGAGACTAACAGATGCCACCACCATAATATATAATATATAATTATATATATATATATATATTTTATATATACAAACGTATATTAGATCTATACCTATATAATACATATAATACCTTCTATATCAGAAAGTACAGACACCTCCAAATCATTTGTGAAATTTTGATGTTGAACTGATTTGGGAAGATCTAAACATATGGAAAATATAAGTATCTTTCACCCCATTTTTCAGTCATGACCATTCATCAAAATTCTTTGTTTCAAAGTTCCTTGATATTTTGTCGTAATGTAGGTAACTGAAATTCTTTGAAAGTTCAGATTTTGCCAGTGGCTTTATGCTGATGGAGGCCTTTATGCTGATCCAAGAGAAAATAGCACAGATTCCAGAAAACTAAGATGCAAACTGAAATCACTGTAAGCAATAAGCAGGTCAGGTGCCTTCTGAGGAGAATAAAGTGTCAGAAATGAAATAAGTTGAATTCCATTTACATGTCTTAGGCAGCATATAATTAAGGAATGGCAAGTAACGTTAATGTCACAAAAGTTCCAGGCCAAAGTAACCTCCAACCTTTGATATTCAGTCATTCCAATGCTTATTCTCCATGATCAATATTCTAGAGGTCACCTTTAACCAGAAGCTTATTTAGACCAGCCACATAAGTACTATGGTTGTAAGAGCAGTTCAGAGGCTGGATATTCTGCAATGAGTGACTCAGCTACTGACACCCAAAGCCTTTCCCCATCTGCAAGGCACAAGTCAGGAGTGTGATAGAACATCCTCTGCAAGCCTAGATGAGTGAGGATCCAACAATACTCTAGAAAAGGGGTTCTCAAACTGGGGTCCATGGACCTCTCAGTTAATGATAGGGGTCCATGGCATAAGAAAGGTTGGGAACCCCTGCTCTAGAAGAACATTATCATCTAGAGCAAAGGAGTCCACTTGATTAGTACATTATCCACTATCCCAATCACTTATTCCTTTAACCATACCGGATGCACTAGATCACTACCCATAAAACACATTGTACTTCATTTCATCTTTTGGAACTCCTCCAAATTTAGTGACCTCCATTAACAAGAAGGAAAAGATGCACTACAGATTGGTATGGTAATTATTCTGTCCAAGACCACAAGAAGTTCCAGGGAGTTCTGAACACAACCCAATCTATCATGGAAATTAGTTTTTCTCCATTGACACTCCTCGAAGCATTTTAAAAGCAGCCAATATAATAAGAGCCCCTCCCATCTTGGTCATTCGCTCTTTTCTCCTCTTCCATCAGGCAGAAGGTGCAAAAACATGGAAAACTTATAGATTATAGTATCCTGAGTCTACTTTTTGGGTATGTGCACCATTTCATCTGGCTTCCAATACATTGATTCTGATCCATTGGAATAAATGAAATGATAAGTAGCTAGCAGATGTTATGCTTTTCTCTACCCTGTTGCAGTTTTTAACTACTGCCCAAATGTCTTTTGTTTCTGTGTATCTTTCTTTTCCTTTTCAATTGTGGGCATTTCCTGTATACATGGCACTCTCGAAAGTCTATCAGAATCAGGTTTATTATCACTGACATATTTTATGTCATGAATTTTTTTTGTATTGTGGCAGCAGTTCAGTGCAAGACATAAACAATTACGAAAAGTTACAATAAAAAATTAAAATAAATAAGAAGTGCGAAAGAGGGATAGTACGGTAATATTCATGGGTCCACGGACCATTCAGAGAAACGGTGGCAGAGAGGAGAACCTGTTCCTAAAATGTTGAGTGCAGGCCTTTTGGCTGCTGTACTTCCTGAATGATGGTAGTAATAAGATGAGGGCATGTCTTGGATGGTGAGAATCCTTAATGAAACTGCAAAAGGTTATAAATCTAGTCAGCTCCATCTTGGGCACTGGCCTACAAAGTATTCAGGACATCTTAAGGGATCGGTGTTTCAGAAAGGCAGTGTCCATTATTAAGGACCTCCGGCACCCAGGGCATGCCCTTTTCTCACCGTTACCATCGGGTAGGAGATACAGAAGCCTGAAGGCAGACACTCAGCAATTCAGAAACAGCTTCTTCCCATCTGCCATCTGACTCTTAAATGGACATTGAAGCTTTGGACACTACCTCATTTTTTTAACATACAATATTTCTGTTTTTGCACATTTAAAAAATCTATTCAATATACGTAGTTGATTTACTTGTTCATTTATTATGTTTTATTTTATTTATTATTATTATTATTTTTTCTCCCTCTGCTAGATTATGTATTGCATTGAACTGCTGCTGCTAAGTTAACAAATTTCAAGTCACATGCCGGTGATAATAAACCTGATTCTGATTCTAATTCTGATTAATGATGGATGCCACCTTCTTGAGGCATACAGCCTCTTGAAAATATCCTCGATGGTGGGGAAGCTTGTGCTCTTGATGGAGCTGGCTGAGTTTACAACCTGTACATTGGATCCTCCATGTCAGGCAGTGACGCAACCAATCTGAATGCTCTCCACGGTACATCTGTAGAAATTTGCTTTAGTTTCGGTGACATAACAAATCTCCTCAAACTCCTAACGAAGTATAACTTGCTGTTGTGTCCTGCTCAAGATTGCATCAATATGTGGGGCCTAGGGTAGTTCCTCTGAGATGCTGACAACCAGGAATATGAAGCTTTGCATTCGAATAGAGAACAGAGATAGGCCAAGCTAGACAGGGTGACAGATTTCATTCAGAACAAATATTGATCAGCTATATTTAGGGGAGACTGCAATCATCTATCATAACTGTCTTTTCATGAGGCGAACTATGGTTTCATGGCAACAGCCTAGTTTTAGTCATTTTTAAAATTATATCCTTGGCTCCTGATTTTTGGGCTTCTCACATTACCACAGTAATAATTCATGTTATTTGGATTATTATTCTGGGCTTCAAAATGATATTGTTTTGAAATGCCATTCTCCCTATATTGTAATCTATTGTGCATAATATTTCACCTTGAATTGTGCAGAAAATTACATTATGTAATTACTGTAAATATTGCACAATGAAAAACATCAAACCAAGTAGCTGTACCATTAATCTCAATGTGTTGTGTTGAATATTGAGGAGGGGAAATGTTGGATTTATGACAGTTCAGTATAAAACGTCAGCAATGTTACTGGTGTAGGAGTTTGTACATATTTATCATAATCTGCTGTAAATGATGAACAATTCAATAAAATATTACAATAGTAAATAATTAATTATAAATCATAGTTAACTGAGGATATATCGTATTGTAATGTCTTATCATGAAACTGAAAAAAATTAACTTGGAATTGTGTTAACCTTCACCTAACCTTTCATGTCAGGATCTTGATGTCGACAAAAATACAATGCATTGGATTCTGGTTTAATTGATTGAAAAGACTGGTAAAGCATCTACGGCATTTCTGGGTGAAAGATCATGCTGTAAGCAGCTGAATGTTGAAATTCCTAGTGGGATATTGATAGGTGTAATGATTTAATATTTCAGTAATATTTTTGTAATATTGTAAATATATTATTTGATTAAGCATTTTATTTGTTTACATAATTCACTATGGGTTTTAAGTATGCAGTCCGTGATAAGTCTAACATCATTAGTTTACGTCATTAGTCCACCATTTTATACGTGAGAACCTCGGTAAAGTGGTAAATAAACTAAGTAGGCACCATCCTGGCCCTTGTGTTTTTCTTTTGATTAATTTTTGGAGATACAAAACATAGCAGTGGTGATGAAGAAGTTTGAAAATGAACTCGAGACAACTACGTGCATGCTGAAACACAGCATGTTTTTCTTTGGAAGGGGAGAGGGTGAGGGGGAGGGTGAGGGGGGAGGGAGAGGGGGGAGGGAGAGAGAGAGAGAGAGAGAGAGACTATTTAGAAATGAAACCATTGTTGATTGCAGAACGCTTTAGGCTTCATAAGCAGAATCAAAAGGAAGGGAAGTCCATTTCGGCATATGTGTCTAAATTGAATAAATTGCCCAAGCATTGTCAGTTCAGTGATAGGCTTAATGATGGGAGATCATTTAGTTTGTAGAAAGTTACAAGACAGCATACAAAAATGGCTCCTAACTGAAGCACAACTTACATTTCAAAGAGCAGTAAAAATCGCTGCATCAATGGAAACAGCAGCTAGAGACGGAATTAGATCATAAGACCATAAACCATAAGATAAAGGAGCAGAATTGGGCCATTTGTTTCATCGAGTCTGCTCTGCCACTTCACCATGGCTGATCCAATTTTCCTTAGCCTCAGTCTCCTGCCTTCTCCCTGTATCCCTTCATGCCCTGATCAATCAACAATGTATTAACCTCTGCCTTAAATATACTTAAAGACTTGCCCTCCACAGCAGCTTGTGGCAAAGAATTCCACAGATTCACCACTCTCTGGCTAAAAATTCCTCTTCATATCCATTCTAAAAGGATGCCCCTCTATTCTGAGGCGGTGTTCTCTGATCTTGAACTCTGCCCCCATAGGAAATATCCTCTCCATTGAGGAGCTGCCTGGAATTAAAGTGATGGTGAACAGAATAACAGTGTCTAAACAGAAACCTGCCTGGCTGAGTAAATTATGTAGGCATTGTGGCAGGAGCTCACATATACCAGAACAATACAGGTCTAAAGATAAAAATGGGACAAAGGACACTTACAAAAAACACATCGGGCAGACAAAAATAAAAGGTCTGCTGAGAAAAGAGAAAAACATAAAAGTCACATTGCAGTTTCAAAAAGAGCACTAATCTGCATGCTGTTTTTGAAAAATCTGATATTGTCAAGAATGACACAGGACTGGGTAGTCTTGAGATTTACAGTCTGAACATTAGCCATAGAGCTTTCACCAAAAGTGAACAGCAAATTAATTAAAATTGATTTGGACACTGGTTCAGCTGTTTCAGTCATTCATTCCACAAATGAGTTTGAACAGCATTTCAAAGGTACTCAACTGATACCTGCAGATATCCAACTAAGAACTTACACTAGAGAAAAGTTAACTTCAGTGGGAATAACATTTTTCACAGTGATTGGCTGAAACAATTATAACTTCATTGGAGAGCCATCCACCATTTTGCATGCCACATCACTTGCAAGAGAGTCAACTGAAAGTGAATTGAGAAAACTACTGGATGATGCCACTGCAGTGTTCAAGGATGGCATTGGAAAACTCAAACATATCAAGGGGGAAATAGAGTTAAATGAAAATGCCACACCCAAGTTTTACAAAGCCTGTCTGGTTCCTTTTTCCATCTGTGGTAAAGTAGCCAGTGAACTAGATAGCATGGAGACTGAAGGAATTCTTTCCACATTTGAGTGGAGCCCATGGCTAACACCAGTGGTTCCATTAGCCAAGAAGAATAGGTCTATCAGGATCTGAGGTGATTTTAAGATCACCTTCAACTCAGTACTGAAAGTAGATCATTACCCTCTGCCCAGGAGAGAGGATATCTTTCCAAACCTTTCTAGAGGGAAACACTTTAGCAAAGTGGACTTAGGTGAGGCCTACCTACGGTTGGAGATGGAAGAAGAGTGCAAGGTGTTTCTCACCATAAGCACTCACAAAGGGCTCTATCGCTACAATAGTCTTATTTTTGGAGTAGCATCTGCACCTGCACACTGGCGGAAAGCTATATATCAGGTGCTGCAAGGCTGCCCAGGTAGTCAGTGTTACCTGGATGACGTAATTGTTACCAGTGAAAATGACAAGGAACATCTCCAAAATCCCAGTAGATAAGATTATGGGTTCAGAGCATGACGCAACGTGTGAATTCTTTAAACCAAGCGTCACTTACTATGGTCACACTAATTGATGCATAATGATTACACAAGTTTACTGAGAAAATTCAAGCATTGGTTGATGCCCCAAAGCCAAAGGATGTGTGGGAGCTGTGTTCCTTTTTCGGATTTGACAATTACGAAAACAGGTTCCTGCCAAACCTAGATACTGTGCTGCACCTCTTGGACTCATTACGACAGATTGGGAAGAAGTGGCAATGGACAAAGCAGTGTAAGGTGCAATAGTGACATTAGACACTGTACTCTCACATCATGATCCACATTGTCCAGTGAAGCTCGTCTGGTACAGGTGCCTTGCCTTATGGTACAGGTGCAGTCATGTCCCAAGTTATGAGTGATGGAAGTGAACTTTTGCATCATGTTCCCTTACCGCTGCAGAGAAAAATTATGCACAGATTGACAGAGAGGCCTTTACTCTGGTTTGGTGTGTAAAATATTTCAACCAGTACTTGTATGGGAGAGAGATTACCCTTGTTACTGATCGTCAACCACTAGTGTTCATTTTCAATCTACAGAAGGGTGTTTCATTATCAGCAGCAGCACAGATGCAGAGATAGGCTCTGTTACCGGAACGACACAATTACAAGACCGAATTCAAGAGGACAACTAATCATGGAAATGCTGATGGAAGACGAGAGAGCAGTGCATTACATCTATGAATGGAAATCTTGAGCTGGAGTTTATTGCTAAGCAGGGAAGGGTGTAGTGTACTTAGTATGAAGTACACAAATGGTACATGTTATTATGCCCCAATGTTATATGTGAGTGACTCACTAAAAAAGGAAAGAAACTAAGTAGACACCAACCTGGCTCCTGTGTTTTTCTTCTGATTAATTTAGAAACATAGAAAACCTACAGTACAATACAGGCCCTTCAGCCCACAATGCTCTGACGAACATGTACTTACTTCAGAAATAGCCCTCTGTTTTTCTAAGAGATTGCAATTTCTAGAGATACAAGACATAACACTAGGATTTTGTTTAATCTTCCTTTGACATTTCAGCATATAACAAAAACTATATAATCCATTTAAAATGAATACATTAATGGCAGCTCTATAATGTACATTGAACATTGACATGGACATTTTAAACCATAGGATAAAAGTGGCACCTTATAGAATCATACAGCATGGAAACAGGTCTTTAGGCCTAACTAGTCCATGCTGACCAACATCCCCACCTAAGCTAGCCCCATCTGCCCAAATCTAGCCCATATCCCTATTTTTCCTATCCATGTAGTTGTCCAGGTGCTTTTTCATTGTTGTTAATGTACCTGCCTCCACCACTTCTGCTGGTAGTTCATTCCATATACTGACCATCATCTGGTTGAAAATGTTGCCCTTCAGGTTCCTATTACATCTTCCCCTCTCACCTTAAACCTACACCCTCCTGTTCTTGATTCCCCAACCCTGGTGTGTTATATTTGATTTTGTAAAAGATTTGATACATTTCTGGAAGGTCAAAATGACAATCTAATTCCTTCTGAGCTTGCAGCATTTGAAGAGTCTGTATAGAGTAAACACTGATAACGTCTGTAGAAAGTTTGCTGATAGTAGCTGGATTCTTTCTTAGTCTCAGGCACCATTAAATTGTGAATGTTTGTCAAGTTGGCTTGATGGATTCTGTTTGGATTTGAGCTTATTGCTTACATGTACTTTTGTATTTCCAAATTAATGTGTCCAAAACATTGTTGAACTATTGATGAGAGTGACCATTACAATGTCTAATTGATTTATGAGGACTGGGTTATTTGGTGTGAACAGGCCAAGCTAAAGCTGAATCAAAGAGCTGTCTGTCTTGTGGTTTCTCTATGCTTGTGAAGCTCACATTTATTGGGGTGCCTTTCCCGGTTTTGTAGGACTTCAACCAAGGGCTGGAAATTGCGATCAGTGCCTAAGACCTAGGGGTGCTTTTGTGAGCAAGCTAGAATTCAGAATTCCCACGACAACAGCAACAATCAAGTGGTGACTAAGAATTGTGAGCCCTGAAATCTTTTTGCCTTGCAGAAATCTATGTGACTTGCAATGTAGTATTTTGTGTGGTTTATCTCTGCTTTCTATTTTGTGATAATAAATTAGGCTTAAGTTACTTTGTTGTGCTTCTATGCTTGTTGCCACATCTCCTGAACACTTGAATAGTTTGGGTCCAATTAATCCAACCCATTACAACAGGAAAAGGCCTGTGCATATTGACCCTATCAATGCCCCTCATATACCCACCTTTATAAGATTCTCCTACGCTCTGATGAAAAAGGTCCCAACTTGCTCAACCTCACTCCATATTTAGTCCCTTGAATGAATCACCCCCTTATGAATACTAGTCTCCAGCAGTAAAGTTATCAAATGATAAACTTTAGCTTCTGTTTCTTACTCTTATCTCCCACCAGTTCAATGACTTCATTGTTTGTGAACTTACTTGTAATAATTACAACATAGGTTGGATCTGTGGAACAGATCCACAGGGAATAACATGTTTTGACATCACAATGTAATGGTATGGAGTTGCACAAATGAGTTGCACTGGAGGAGTTGTTTTTGTCCAACTGAGCACAGCTGGTAATGTTACAAATTACAGATGTTCAGTTGAGTTTCTGGAAAGCTGCTTGGCTTGAGACAACACCAGACCTTGAAATGTGTTATTATTCTGTCCTTTTTGGAAATGATGGTGCTCGTAAAAACAGATTTCTCCATTTGTGGTCCTCTTAACATTCAAGCTTTCAGCCACCACTGTGATTATCCTTAATATCTTTTCTTTTCCTTGATTCAGCATCTCAGACTTAGAACTCCTATTAAATGGACATCAACATTGCTATTTGAACATGAAAAACAGCTAATTTAGATAGGAGAGAAAAAAAGTAAATAACACCTGATTTTTTATTAAAAATACACAAAACTACCTAACCATAGAAGCGTACCATTTAGCTAGAATTATCTATTCAGGTATTGTTCTCTACACAAACTCCCTCCAGCCTTTTTCCTTTGAATTATGAAGACATACTTTATTTTTATTTTCTCATATACAGAGATCACCTGCCTTTAAATGCACCAGGGCAAGTTTGAAAGCTGTATTTTCTGCTCAAGTTAGCATCCCATTAGAGGTATTTTAATAAACCTGCCAACACTGGTGGTTTGATGCAGCTGTGATCATTTTGGGCTGACTGGCATTTTGTATCCAAATCAGAATGATTGAGGTGAAGTTTGCCTTGGGATATTGGGCTTAAAGTGCAAAACTGCTCGAAAGTGTAAATAAAAAATGAAACCGCAGATGCTGGAGCTCCATGATAAAAACAGAAAATGCTGGAAATACCCAGCAGAGTTCCGAGTGTGGGAAGGGAAACAGGTTTACAGGTTGAAAACCCTTAACAGAATGTTTCAGGCTTGAATTGTTCAGTCTGAAATATTCTGATGAAGACGCTTTGACTTGATATGTTAACTCCCACAGATGCAATGTGACCTGCTGAACATTTCTAGCACTTTCTGTTTTTATACATGAACTGCACTTGGTCAGCAGTTATTCCCACTGGGCACTTAATGGTTTTGCATTTCTTGAATTCTTTGGTTTTCTCACCCTTCTCTCTTTGTAAGTTCTAGCAGCTTTACTTTCTGCAAGGTGCAGGAGCAGAGCTCAGGTTTATTTGGTTTATGATCGTAATTATGAATCAGGTTTATTATGTTGTGAAATTTGTTGCTTTGTGCAAACCATGCCAACTAGTGGAATGGTGCCACAGCAACAACTTGACACTTAACGTCAGTAAGACAAAAGAGCTGATTGTGGACTTCAGGAAGGGTAAGATGAAGGAACATATACCAATCCTCATCAGAAGTGGAGAGAGTGAGCAGTTTCAAGTTCCTTGGTGTCAAGATCTCTGAGGACCAAACCTGGTCCCAACATATCGATGTAGTTATAAAGAAGGCAAGACAGCATCTATACTTCATTAGGAGTTTGAAGAGATTCGACATGTCAACAAATACACTCAAAAACTTCTATAGTTGTACCGTGGAGAGCATTCTGACAGGCTGCATCACTGTCTGGTATGGAGGGGCTACTGCACAGGACCGAAAGAAGCTGCAGAAGGCTGTAAGTCTAGTCAGCTCCATCTCGGGCACTAGCCTACAAAGTACCCAGGACATATTTAGGGACCGGTGTCTCAGAAAGGCAGCGTCCATTATTAAAGACCTCCAGCACCCAGGGCATTCCCTTTCCTCACTGTTACCATCAAGTAGGAGATACAGAAGCCTGAAGGCACACACTCAGTGATTCAGAAACAGCTTCTTCCCCTCTGCCATCCAATTCCTAAATGGACATTGAAGCTTTGGACACTACCTCACTTTTTTAATATACAGGCTTTCTGTTTTTGTACATTTTTAAAAATGAATTTATTATACGTAATTGATTTACTTGTTTATTTATTATTATGTTTTATTTTATTTATTATTATTATTTTTTTTCTCTCTCTGCTAGATTGTGTATTGCATTGAACTGCTGCTGCTAAGTTCACAAATTTCACATCACGTGCCGGTGATAATAAACCAGATTCTGATTCTGATTCAATACATAAGACAATTACTAAAAGTTACAATAAGAAATATAAGTTATAAAAAATGAGGAATCTCCTCTGTATCCAGTATAATCACGTCCCTTCCTATAATCTGGAGACTTGAACTGTGTATGGTATCTCAGTTGTGACTACTCTACTCTTGTATTCTATGCCCTGGTTAATGAGGTAACCATCCTATCAGCCTTCCTACCCATGCTGCCATCTTCAGGGATCTTTGGATTTGCATCAAGGTCTCTCCCTATCACAATACTCCTTGAAGCTCCACCACTCATTGTGCATGCCCTACCTGTTATGTAACTGGCAACAATGAATATCAATCATGTCAGATTATATAAAAACAACCAAACATTTATTAAACACGGATAAACAGTAAAAAAAAACAAACGAAAATCTTAACTGGAAGTTAACTGCTATGCAGCCATTCAACAAATCGCCACCCAGTACTGGTTCTTAAAGCAATTAATGCAATAACAGTTCTTAAAGTGGTAAAGTCAAATACAGTTCTTAAAATGGTAAATTTGAAAGTCCAACAGATTTATACATTCAATTGGGAGAGACTTCTCTGGAGAAGGATTTCTTCATAGACGTGACTTTCCTGCTGGTTCTGTCCAAAGGATTCACGATGAAGAAAATAAACGGCTTAAAAACAGCTGACCTTTATTTCTAGAGAGCAAACCTTGCATGAACTTCCTTTTCTTTTGGCAGGAGTTATCTTCGATGCACGTTGCTACTTCTTCAACGAAGACTCAATAAGGTCGATCCTTTGTTAAACTGCCGAACAATACCAACTTCTCTTAATCCTTCAGGTCCTGTACTTTGATAAAGTCTTCACTCTCCAATACTACTGAAAAGGTACATCAACAAATCTGGCAGAAATGGGTAAACTGCCAGTCCAGCACTATTGTACCTTACAATAGAACATAAAACTCCGTTTTAAAAATGAAACTGCATCATAAAGCAAATATGCAACGGAATAGAGACTCTGACTAATGTTCTAGCTGGAAAACTAACTGCGTCACCCAAAGGCTCTCACTTTTATATACTTGTGGAGAACATGTCATCATGTGACCTCCCACCAGCGGGAAAATTACATCAGGTGACCTCCAAAAGACCATTACATCATTCTCACAAGAAAGTCACAAGATCCCCTTGAGGTATGTAACATACCCTTATCAGTCCAGTTAAGATGTATTACCTCACATTTAACAGGATCAAATTCCAAATAAATACCTGAAATATTCACAAAATACCAGAAATGCTCAGAGGGCAGACTAAGCTTTTCCAGTAATTTTTATTTCAGTTAAAATTAATACCTTCTGTTTTTTTTCACATTTGTGGGATTAAATTCTACCTACCATTGCTCTGCTCATTTTCCCAACTGATCAATAACATCCTGTGACAACTACCTTCCTCACTATCAAAAACACCACTAATTTTTGTGTCTTTTGTAACCATGCTGAACATACCTCCAATATTCATATCCAAATCTTTAATATATAACAAACAGTAATGATCTCAGCACTGATTTCTGCCATATATAATTAGTTACAGGTTTCAAATCATTGAAACAGCCATCCATTGCCACTGTTTGCAAAACCAATTTTGGATCCAATTTGACAACTTACCTTGCATCCAATGAGCGCCAGATTTTTGGGCCAGTTTCCCAATGGAACCTTGTTAAAAGCTTGATTGAACTCCATATAGAGTGCATCCTCTGCTCTGACCAATGCATTTGGTTACTCTGAACAATATCAGTCAAACTTGTCAGACAGGATCTTCCCCTAATCGGTCATGTAGATTAAACCAGTCTCTCAAATTATTTTTCCTATAGCCTCCTCACCACTGATGTAAGACTCAAAGGCTTGTATTAACCTGGCTTATTCCTGCTGCCCTTCTTGAATAAAGTTATCACATTTCCTATCCTCTCATGGTCTTGCATTTGACTTGGACAAGTGAAGATTTAAAAATTCCTTATCCAACCTTTGTTAGCCTTTGACATCTAAAATACCTTGGACATGCCTTCCTTTCTTTACACCATTACAGGAAAATGTTGGCTCTAAACTACTGTAATTTAACTTACTTGTTGGATTCAGAACCTGTCGTAAGTAACTTTTAGCAATCTACTTTTAATCAGACCTGGTTTTCCAATTGCCTTTCCCAATTCTAAGGCTTTAATTTCTTGTCCATCCATAAGTTTTCCCTAACAACTTTGAAACTTATATTTTATGGTCATTATCTCTAAAATGTTTTCCCACTGACATTCAAATGACTTGTCTGGCTACATTCCCTCAGTATAGGTTTTTCTCTGGTAGGACCATCTGTGTATGGGTTCACAAAGCTCTCTTGGATGTACTTTAAATATTCCAACCCACATAAGCCTTTCAAGCTGCTGAAAGACTCCATTACTATAACACCCTTATTCTTACACCTTTCTGTGATTTGCCTACAGGTCTGCTCTTCTGTCTCCTATTGACAGCTAGGCACCCTGACCTATACACACTACAGAGCTATTTCTTCCATTTTGTTTCGAAGCTCTACCCATATGGCCTCATTTGATAAGACTTCTAGAATATCATCTTTAACTTCTGCATTGATCATTAACATTGATTAATATCACAGTTCAATTTCCTCTTTGTATCCCCTACTCTGTCTCCATGGAGATTCAGTTCCTCACATTATTGAACTGCTAGTCTTTCAATTATGACAACAATAGTATCATATCTTTCTAGTCCGATTAATGCTCTCAGATCATGTGCCTTACTAGTCAGCACCCTTGCATTAAAACAGACTCAATTTAACTTTGTAACTTACCCTTATTATGCCCATATGTGCTCTGACTATGAGACTCACTTAGCTTTCCTTCTATATTAGACTATCTCCTCCTCTCATCTTAGTACATGTATTCTGCTTCATATTCCCCTGCCATATTAGTTTAACCCCTCCCCAACAGTAATAGTAAATCTCTCTGCAAGGATGTTGGACCACTTCTAGTCCAACTTATATTGGTCCTACCGTTTCCAGATAATGTTACAGTGAATCAGAAATTTGAAACCATCTTTCTTACAGCACCCTTTCATTTACATGTTCATCAGACTTATCCCCCTTTTCTATACTGTTAGTCTTGTGAGACCACGGATTTGCACTTTGGAAGGTTTCCAGGGCGCAGACCTGGGCAAGGTTGTATGGAAGACCGGCAGTTGCCCATGCTGCAAGTCTCCCCTCTCCATGCCACCGATGTTGTCCAAGGGAAGGGCACTAGGGCCGATACAGCTTGACACCGGTGTCGTTGCAGAGCAATGTGTGGTTAAGTGCCTTGCTCAAGGACACAACACGCTTCCTCAGCTGAGGCTTGAACTAGAGACCTTCAGATCACTATACCAACACCTTAACCACTTGGCCATGCGCCAACAAGTATAATGCAAAGATTACCATTTTGACATCCTGTTCTTTTAGCTTCTGTCTTGTTCCCCAAATTCAAGTCACAAGATCATATCTCTCTTTTCAACTATGTCATTAATACCAATGCTAGCTGCTCCATTCAGCCATCATTTTTCAGCTTCTTTAAATCCATCACATTTGACTAAATTTCTTGTTATGCCTCCTGATATCTTTTGAACATTTCAAAGACAGAAGATAAGAGTTTTAACTACTTGAGCTGTATTTTCTTTGGTTTTCGTTAAATGCAAACTATTATAGCCTTTGGATCTTAAAGAAAGTTACTATTTTATTTAGCTACCGTGTCTCATACCAATTTATGAAATAAAGGTTCAAGTCAATTAATCATAGGTGCCTAATCAATATATGCCCTTTAGCACTATTTCAGAGAGAGAATTTTTTCTCCTAAAGTTGTCTGTTCATCTAAAGTCTTTTTGTGACCTTATTTCCCTCAAGTCATTAATGGTTTGGATATTTCCTAATGTATGAAGCACTCTGATTCACATTAAGGAATACAATTTTTCTGTATAGACTGGGATTAATGACATCTGTAATGGACAACATATGAAATGCTGATGTATATTGCTGCCCGATCAGCTTAACCGCTGTCAAATTGTTTGGTTAAAATCAGGGCTGATGAATTTTCTATGTAGCAAAGTAGCACTCTTTATTTATATTTTTAGTGCTGAGGAAAGAGCTTTACTGCTTTGTCCCTTTTCTCAGAAATTGCTAACTTAAAAATCCTTGCAAGTTGCTGTATTTAATTGGCTTCATGTTTTAATTTACCAGCTTCCTAATTCCTAATAACTTTGATATAAATTACTTTTGCTTTCCAGCTAATTGCCTTTAACAAGGTTTCTATAGAAATACGCTCATTACAGACTTGACACATTGGCAAGGGATTTGCTTGGAGCTGTGATATTCTGCTGATATAAATGCTCCCGCTCCTTTGCAAGATTGCATTGTCTTTTGCTTCCAATCCATTGAAGTCTTCAGCACTAGTAGTTATGAATGAATTTCTTGGCACATTTTTCTCTTTTTGGCTTACTTATGTTATATACTTTGGATTTTGCTTTTCTTGCAGCACAATTTCAAGTCATCCATATGCTCTTTTACATATTTGTTTATTTTGGAACTATTACTATCAATCATTTTTCTCCCAGAGCCTCACATCTTACTTTTTCATTTCTTTTCACTCATGTAAGGTTGCTGACAAAGCTAGCATGTATACCTAAACCTTAATATCCCTGAAAAGTGACCACCAGCTTCCAGCGAACCCTACCACTTTCTGAGTCCATTCTGGATATACTACAGCTCTTTTCCAATCCATTCCAGAAGGCCTCATCTACCTTTGGACCTTCAGCATTTCTGCTCAGTTGCATCTTTGCCTCCGCCTTTTATGTCCTAGTTCCCTAGAAAACCATTGTTCTCTCACTTTGACCATAGCTCAGGCACAACTTTCATCTTGGTTCCCTTGGATCCAAATGGACACAGTCTTCAACAACTGTGGCAGGTAACTAGCTTCTCTATGTCAGAATGCGCAAGTTCAGAAATTACTTTTGTATGCAGCAAGGACAGAATCATCTTAGGAAGGGATTTTAATTTTAATATGGATTGGGATAATCAGACTCACTCACATCAGAATGGCAGTGATATTTTGAGTGGACTCTATTTTCTGCAAGAATGTGATCCTGAATTGACAACTAGGGAGATACGGACCAGGTTAACATTTATCGGATAATGATATTAAATGTAATATTTGGATCAGAGTAAAATGGATCAGCTGTTAAGTTTCCTGCAGCAGCTGCTAAAATAAAAGATGCAGATTTCACGTTTCAGGTTGTGGACTCTTCTTTAGAACTGGAAAACTAATAAGACATCTCATTTCAATTAGGGAGGGAGGTCCAGGACAAAGTGAATATCTCTGATGGTTGATTTGGGGTTGCTAAGGTAATTCCATTAGTTGTGGGCCTGCCTTATTGATAGTTTAATGAGGGAAGTTAGAGAGAGAAAACAAAGGGCACATAAAAACCATGAAATGCATGTCAGAGCTGTTGCTGGGATCTAAAACCTAACAAAAACTACTGGGGATGTCCTGCAGATTGGCCGTTACAGCAGAACTGTACATTTCTGATACTGAAAGAATCAAACAAATTGTCTAAAATTGTTGAGCTCAGTATTTATTCCCAAAGGCTGAACTGTATCTAGATGGAAAGTGAGATGTCTCTCTTCATGTTTACATTGGGTCCTGTTAGAACAGTGGAGGAGGTCACAGACAGAGGACAAAACAGGAAGGCAATGGAAAATTAAGGTGTCAGACAATGGGGTGCTGAGGGTAAATGAACAGAAGTGCTTGCCAAAGTGGTCATCGGACTTGCACTTTATTGCTCCGATATGGAGGAGAAAACACCATAAGCACTGAATAATTGGGAGAAGCACTGGTGAATCACTGCTTCACTTGAAAGGATGACTTGAATCTCTGGGTGGCGGATGGGGTAAAAGAGCAAGTGTTACATCATCTTTAGTTCCTTGAGACGATAACTGGTTGGTGGAGATGAAAGAACAAACTAGGGAGTTACAAAAGCTGTGTTCTCTTCAAGATACTAAAAGAGGAGGGGTGGTGAAAATGCGTCTGGTGTTAGAAACTTATTGAATGGAGTGGACATTGTGAAAGATGATCAGGTGGAAGGTAAACGTTCGGGAATCCTTATTCTTGTTCTAGCCAGGAGGAAATGGAGCAAAGGATAGAAGTGAAGGAAAAAAGGTGAAGTGCAGTTAAGGGCTCTGTCGGCTAGGGCATAGGGATGGCATATGTACGAAAAAAGGAATGACAGAATGTACTTTTGTGGAATGACAAGTCAGGAGAGCAGATATGATAGAGAGGGAGGAACTGTGAGAATCCAATGGACTCCATTAAACGGGCAGGATTGGAGGAAGTATAGTTGATGTGATGGTTGGCGGGTGCCAACCAATCACCTGAGATGGAGGTGAAGAGATCCAATAATGAAAGTCAGACACAGAGCATTTGATGGTGAGAACAGGCCAAGAATTGACAGCAAAAATAGTGAAAAGTTCAGGCTTTATATGAGTGCATGAAATAGCAACAAAACAGTTATCAAACAATATGCTGGATGAACTCAATGGGTTAGACAGCATCTGTGGAAGTAAGTGGGGGCTGTTGATTTTTGGTTTGAGATCCTTTGCCTTGACATGAAGCAATAACTGTCTATTTCTGTCCAGATGTAGGGCAAAACATTGACTACTGATTTCCTTCTACAGATGCTCTCTGATCCAGTGAGTTCTTCCAGCATCTTCTTTGTGGCTCTAGGTTCCAGGATCTGTAGTCTCTTGTTTCCCCAATGCAGTTATCAGTATATTGGAAAAGGAGTTGAGAGAGGGGTTTTGAATAGTACTGGAATAAGGAAAGTCCCATATCCCAAAGAAAAAATACAACCATAACCTGGTTGTACAACCACACTAGTTCCCATAGCTATCTCTGAGTGGAGTGGAAGAACTGAAATTTAGTTCAGCAGAGGGATTACTGTGGTACTGGACAGGAAATGGTTGGATCTCTATTTCAGGGAGAAATGGAGGGCACCTCACATCATCCTGTTGTGTGTTCGAGGTGTGGAGGTATTGAAAGCCCACGATGAAGATGAGCCAGTTTTGACTATGAAAATGTAAAGTGGCAAAGTGGCAGAGGGCATTGGGACTGTCAGTGATTGAAGTGGGAAGGAAGATAGATAATGGGAAAAAGGATGGAATCAAAATGGGTAGAAGTTTATTGGGGCAAGAAGAATGAAATGAATGCCCTGTCAGAACAATCTCACTAGTGCATCTTTGGGAGGAGATAGAAGTGATTATGTGAGGTTGGAGAATCTCAAAGGGCTAGAGACTGTGGAGAAAAGATCTCCCTGGGAAATTAGGCCAGTAACTCTCTAATAAAAGCAGAGATGTTTCCACAAAAAAAGTGAGGATAATTACTTTTAAATACATTTCAAATCACAGAGTCATTCTTCAAGGAGTTAAAGAGTCATTCAGCCCATCTCCTCCACGTGGCCCCTGTTGCCTACCTGAGCTAGTACCATTTGACTGCTTCTGGCCCATATACAGACACCACTCTCCGTGTGGAAAAGCCTGTCCCTTAAATCCCTTTGAAATCTTCCCCCTCTCACCATAAACTTATGCCCTCTAGTTACAGAATCAGAATCAGGTCTAATGCCACTGACACCAATCATGAAATTTGTTGTTTGAGGCAGCAGTCTAATGCAGATATGACAAATTACTATAAGCTACAATAAAATAGATAAAAAGTGCAAAAGAGGATCAGTGGGGTAATGTTCATGGTCTGTTTTGAAATCTGATGGTTGAAGGAAGAAGCTGTCCTAAACCATTGAGTGTGGGTCTTCAAACTCCTGTACCTCATCCCTGATGGCAGGAATGAGAAGAGGGCATGACCATGATGAATGTCCTTAATGATAGATGCCACCTTCTTGAGGAAGGTGCCCTTGATGGTAGTGAAACTTGTACTCATGTTGGGGCTGACTTAGTCTACAATCTTCTGCAGCTTCTTTTGATCCCGTGCATTGGAGCCTCCATGGCAGGCGATGATCAAACCAGTCAGAATGCTTTCCATGGTACATCTGTAGAAGTTTGTTAGAGTCTTTTCAAACTCCTAATAAAGTATAGTCGACTGGTTTGCCTTCATCATGACTGCATCAATATGGTGGGCCTATGATAGGTCCTCTGAAATCCGACACCCAGGAACTTGAAACAGTTTGCCCTTTTCATTGCTGACTCCTCAATAAAGATTGATGTGTGGTCTCTCAAATTTCACTCCCTGAGGTCCATAATCATTGTTTAATCCTGTAAAATGTCAACCTCATCCTATAACCGATGAACATACAAACCCGTATGTTTTTGGAATGTGGGAGGAGACTGCAGCACTTGGAGGAAATGCACACATACATGGACAGAACATACAAACTCCTTACAGAGAGTGGCAGAAGTAAACCTGGGTTGATGCCACAGTAATAGCATTATGCTGACCACAATGCCACCATGAGTGTTGCAGACCCTCTTTGATTACGATCATGGCTTGCTTTCCATTATGAAGCAAACATAAAATCAAGGTGAGTTTAAACAAAGCTGCCAGACTTGAGGAGAGTATTCCAGAGAATCTCCCAGCGAACAAAGCCAAACACTGTAGTGTTATCAGGGTCTTTACTTCTGGTCATGGTGGCTGGACATCATTAAAGTTTTCACCTGATGTGAGAAAGATGATGATATTTTGTAAATAGTAGGTAAAGGTTGACAAATTTGATTTTTTAATGCAAGTATTCAGTGTAGGGAAAAGGAGAATGCCATGGATATTATTTATGTGAATTACCTAAAAATAAGTATGAGGCTTTTGGAATTGAGTGGAACGTATTGACATGAGTGGGAACATTGATTTCTCTAACTTAGTCATTTATGCAACAGCTGCCACTGTGGCCTGCAGCCATCAACACAGCTCAGAACTGACTGACTCAGTGGCCGTGGCCATGGCCACCGACTCCTGGACCGGCTTCACTCACCTTGGTGGATCATGGCTGTGGACTCACTTTCGGGGAACCTGCAGTTTGATTTTAAAGATTTTGTGTGTTATTTGTTTGCTCATGATTAGTTCTTTTTCACACATTTGATGGTCTTGTCGTATGGGGTTCCATTTCTTTTTTAAATGGGTTCTGTGGTGTTTCTTTGTTTTGTGGCTGCTTGCAAGAAGCCAAGGTTGTATATAGTATACTGATAATAAATGCAGTTTGAACTTTGAACTTATACCCCCTGCCTGTTCTCTCTTTTTCCATTCCCCATTCCGGTTACCACTCCTTCTTTTCTCCTCACCTGCCCACCAGCTCCTTCTGGTGCTCCTCCTCCTTTCCTTTATCCCATGGTCCTCTATTGTCTCCTATCAGATTCCTTATTCTTTAGCCCTTTACCTCTTCCACCTATCACCTCGTAGCTTCTTACTTCATCTCCCCTCCAGATCAATAGTCTGGTACAATACTCTATAATAGTCTTTATACTGTTGATACCCCACTTGCCCTTCTTCCCTTTCACTTGGTTTTACCTATCTCCTGCCACCTTGTACTCCTTCCTTTCTCCCCCACTTCCTATTCTAGTTACACCCCCCTTCCTTTCCAATCATGAAGAAGGGTCTTGGCCTGAAACTTCGACTATTTATTCCTCTCCATAGATGCTGCCTGACCTGCTGAGTTCCTCCAGCATTTTGTGTGTGTTCCTCAAGAACTGGAGCATTTAATGTTTTTTGACAGGGGTGGGAAATTGAGTAACAGGAATCAGGTAGTTAGGATAATGGGCTGAATCTCTGTTGAGGCTGCAGTTATTCACTGAGATGATGGGATAAAAGGTCATCAGCCCAGATCTGCAGATGGCATGAAGGAAGTGGATTGTAACCAATAGTGATAAAAACAGAAAGTGATGGAAAAACTCTGCAGGTCAGACATAAAGAGAAACAGGCAACATTTTGAGTCTGTATCCCAACATATGATGTTGCCTAATCTGCTGGGTTTTTCCATTTTTCTGTTATTTTGATTTTTCAATTTTCCAGTACATACAGACTTTCTTTGATTTTGTAAGCAGTGGAGATGGAAGCATTACATTAGAGGTGTATTGAATCAGCAAAGGCATTGGTAAAGTGAATGGACTTAGTCTTTTCCCCAGGATGGGGAGTCAAGAAGTGGAGGACATAGATTTGAGGTTAGAGGGGAGACATTGAAATAGAGACATTGAGGGGCAACTTTTTTACTTAGAGGATGGTGCGTACACATTTTTTTCTTGGAGTGTGGCAATCAGCACTAGAGGTCATTCATTGGTGATACAGCATGAGGTTTAAAAAGAGCTCAAATACTTTTTAGCTTTTTTTTCTCAGCGGGCAGCAATCAGTGTGAGAGGTGATTCATTGGTGACGCAGTGTGAGAATTAAAAACAGCTTGGATAATTTTTGGCTTTTTCCTCAGAGGGCAGAAATCAGTGTGGGGCCAATAGAAAGGAAGGAGATAAGCAGAGTGGCCATTGTTAGTGTGGGGTGTTGTTCGAGTGGTCTGGCTTTGGTTCAACAAGCTTGGGTAAGCGCAGCTGCAGATTCTAAGTAAATAAGTAAGCAAGTTTCTAGTAAGTTGTTTTTCCTGTTAGTACAGAGCCAGTGCACTGACAATAGATCCAGAGGTAATAGTATGTTCCTTGTGTGAGATGTGGTTATATCCTGTCTTCCCTGATAACTATATCTGCATGAAGTGCATCGAGCTGTAGGTCCTTACAGACTGTGTAAAGGAATTGGAGCTGCAGCTCAATAACCTTTGATGGATACAGGAGATTGACGGTAGTCACCCCTAAGCTGCAGTATACTGCTTTGGGTAGTGTTGGGAGGGGAGGCTGACCTACCAGGGGAAGCTGCAGTGAGGATATCTCTGGCACTGACTCTGGCTCTGTAGCTCAGAAGGGAAAGGGGGGAGAGAGGAATGCAGTATTGATAGGAGATTCCATAATTAGAGGAGCAGAGAGCAGACTCTGGATGTGAAAGAGATATTTGAATGATATGTTTCCTCCCAGGTGCCAGAGTCAGGGATGTCTCGGATTAGGTCAACAGAATTCTAAAAGGGGAGTGAACAGCTGGAAGTCATGGTATATATTGGTACCAATGACATAGGTAGGAAGAGGAGTGGAGGAGAGAATATATGAATTCAGCAGAAAGCTGAAAAGCAGGACCTCCAGGGCAGTAATCTCAGGATTGCTGTCTGTGCCATCTACCAGTGTGGGGAAGAATAGGAAGATTTGGTAGATGAAAGTGTTGCTGAAGAATTGGTGCAGGGGCAGGCTTTCATATTTCTGGATTATTGAGAACTCTTTTGGGAAAAGTATGACCTATACAAAAAAGATGGGTTATTCCTGAACCCAAGGGGGACCAATACCCTTGAGGGCAGGTTTGCTAGACCTGTTTGGGAGGGTTTAAACTAATTTGGCAGGGGGATGGGGACCCGAGTGATAAGACTGAGAATGAGACAGTTGGTATACACTGTGAGGAAGGACAGGCAGGTGATAGGGCAATATTGCAGTCAGTGGGATGAGTTGAAGTGTAACATGGGGGCAGAATCAAAAAGGGTGATGAAAACAGAACTGAATACACACAGTATACAGAATAAGCTAGATGACCTTGCAGCACATTTAGAGTTTGACAGGTATGATGGTGTGGGCATCTCTGAGTCATGACTGAAAGAAGCTCATAGTTGGGAGCTTAACATCCAAGGATACACATTGTATCGAAAGGACAGGCAGGTAGGTAGTGGAGATGGGATGGTTCTATTGGTAAAAAAATGAAATCAAATCCTTAGAAAGAGATGGTATAGGATCGGAAGATATAGAATCCTTGTGTGTTGAGTTATGAAATTGCGAGGGTAAGAAGGCCCTGATGGGAAGAGGGATCTAGTGCTTTCCAGGTGTATATGACAAATAAACTCTCCTGGGGCTTCCAGCTGGGTACATGTGTCAATTAGAACCAATGTTTCGATGAAAAACTCTGGCATCTTCATCAGGTTTGTACCCAGCTGGAAACCCTAGAAGAGTTTATTCACCCTGACAGGAGATACAAAAGACTAGTCAAAAAGGGCAAAGTTCATGTGATAATCATGGGGGATTTAAATATGTTGGCAGGTTGGGAAAATCCAGTTGGTACTGGATCCTGACAGAAGGGATTTGAAAATGACAATGGAGAGGTAATAATGAGGGCAAAAAAATGGTGAAAAAAATCAGTCTTCATCATGGAAGACACTAGCAGAATGCCAGAAATGTGCGAGTGTCAGGGGGCAGAAGTGAATATCATTGCTATTACCAAGGAGAAGGTGCTAAGGAAGCAGAGAAGTCTGAAGGAGCTAAGTCACCTGGTCCAGATGGACTACTCCCCAGGGTTATGAAAGAGGTAGCTGAAGAGATTGTAGAGGCATTATTAATGATCTTTCAAGAATCAATAAATTCTGGAATGGTTCTGGAGGACTTAAAACTGCAAATATCACTCCACTCTTTAAGAAAGGAGGGAGGCAGAAGAAAGAAAATTATAGGCCAGTTAGGCTGACCTCAGTGGTTGGGAAGACGTTGGAGTTGGTTATTAAGGATGAGGTTTTGGGGTACTTGGAGCTTCATAATAAAATAGGCCAAAGTCAGCATGGTTTTTGAAGGTCGTGTTGAGGAAGCTGGGAGTCTGCAAAAGGACATAGACAGATTAGGGGAATGGGCAAAAAGTGGCAGGTGGAATATAGAGTAGGGAAGTGTATTTGATAGAAGGAATAACAGCATGGATCTTTTTGTAAATGGGAAGAAAATTCAAAAATTAGAGGTGTGGAGGGGCTTAGGAGTTCTTGTAAAGGATTCCCTAAAGGTTAACCTGCAGGTTGAGTCAGTATTAAGGAAAGCAAAGGCAATGCTAGCATTCATTTCAAGAGGACTAAAATATAAGAGCAAGGATGTAATGCTAAGGCTTTATAAGGGATTGGTCAGACCGCACTTGGAATATTAAGAGCAGTTTTGGGTCCCTTATCTAAGAAAGGATATTTTGGAATTGGAGACAGTCCAGAGGATGTTCACAAGAATTATCTCAGGAATGAAAGGGTTAACATATGAGGAGTGTTTGTTGGCTCTGAGCCTGTACTTGATGGAATTTAGAGAAATGAGAGCGTTCTCATTGAAACCTTCTGAATATTGAAAGGTTTGGATAGAGTGGCTATAGAGAGGATGTTTCGTTTAGTGGGGAAGTCCTGAAATTAAGGGATGTCCATTTAGAACAGAGATGAGGAAACGTTTTTCAGCCAGAGGGTGGTGAATCTGTGGAATTCTTTGCCATGATGTCTGTGCAGTCCAAGTCATTGACAGAGGTTGATAGGTTCTTTATTTATCAGGGCATCAAAGGTTACGGGGAGAAGACCAGAGAGTGGGGTTGAGAGGGATAATAAATCAGCCATGATTGAATAGCGGAGCAGATGATAGGCCAAATGGGCTAATTCTGCTCCTAGGTCTTATGGTCTTATATATGGAAAGAACTTGCAGAGGAAGTGGCTAAGGCAGGTACAATAACAATTTTTAAAAGACAGTTGTGCCTGTACATGGATAGGAAACGTTTTGAAGGATATGGGCCTAACAAGGGCAAGTAGTACCTGCTTGGATGGACATTTGGTCAGCATAGATCAGATGGGTCAAAGACACTGCTTCAATGCTGTGTGACTTAATGATTAGAAAGTGATAAGGAGCTGAATCATCGACGGTGTGAATGCCCCCACCCCCCCCCCCGCTAAATAAATTCCAGATTTTACTGAATCAAATACAAGTCTGGGATGTGGTGAGTGTGACAGATCTCGGCACATTGGTTTATATGCTGTTTCACTGGTCTCCATGTGGAGACTCTTTTCTTATTGTATATCGGCATAGCTCTGAAGACCTACAAAAATCAGATTCAGATTCAGATTTATTCATCACAGGCACAATGAAACATCTAGTGAAATGTCATATTTGTGTTGACAACCAAAACACCCAAGGATGTGCTGGGGGCAGCCTGCAAGGGTCCCCACACTTTCCAGCACCCACAATGCTTGGTAGGACAACACAGAACACAATAAAATAGAACATACTGATCAACAAAGTAACAACAGCAAAACAAGTCCCGTTCTTCCCTCCCATCCACGCACATGAACAGTCCTCTAACCCCAGGACAGACCATCTTTGGTCTCCAGCCTCCAGTGGATCCTCAGACACTGGGCCCCGACTTCTCCAGCAAACAGCCAGAGATTCGCAGACTTGGGACTCCAGCCAATGGGCCTAGACTGGAGTTTCGATCGACCTTCAGTCTTCTATCTGGATTTCTGATCAGCCTTTGGGCTCTGATTTGATCCTCTGTTCAGACCTCGGGCGTCGACCCCAGTCTCGTAGATGTTGATGAATGAAGACACTGAACGAGGGCCTGAACTATAGGCCTTGGACTCTGGATTTGCCAATGACAGGACCCTCCCAAAAACCTGAAAATGGCCTACTCTTGTTCCTACCTTTCCAAATTGTTGTCTTCCTAACACAGCCAATAATCTAGAATAAAACAATACCACTAATGCGCTGAACACAACAAACTGAGACTGCATCTGTGGCTGATTATTGACATCCTGTGCCAATTGAAAATAACTTTGTAAAGAGCATTCCTTGCATATATCACCATGTGCAGTATATAAGGACCGCAGTTGGCGAAGGCTTTGAATTAGAGTGACAGACAATCATTGTGGATGCTTGAGTAAGATTCAGATGATGCTGTGGTGTACAGATTCTGTTTGATCTGGCAGATAAATAGCCTCAAATTCTTGGATTTTAGCACCCATTGTTTTCTTAGACAATCCTTAATGGAATTCTAGGAGGTGAGGTATTGGAATTTATTGCTCCCCTTGTCATCCTGCACTTCAATGGATACTGGAACTGAAGCAGATGGGTGGGTGAACTGTGGGGGAGAGCTGTGCATTCAGAACTCTGCTGCTATTGGGGTTAAATGCTTGATAGTTAAATAAGGCTTATTAACATCAGTAGGCAATCAAATGCAGACACAAATCTCACCATATGAATACAAATTTTCTGAGCACAATGTCTAATCCTACGTTCTATAATATTACACTTTGTAGTGGGTCCTTGCAATCCAATCTAAATGTTAATATTCAATATTACTTCCAAGCAGTATTCACTGTGACTATGGATTTTGCTGCTGAAGTTATTGAGATTGAAAATGAATGTAAATTTATGTATGATATTAGATTTTCACATCCTAAGATAAGGTCACTACCAGGGGTAATCATAAGTTTATTTTCTAAACTGCCTGTAAGAGATACTGCTTTGCATGCACAAAACATTCACAATCCACTTGAACAAGAAATTGGATTAAATAGGGGAAATATTTAGTGGTTCATACTGAGGGTCTTTTCTTGTATAAAGATAGAAAAATCATGGAGGTTACAGCACTTTCTCTATTATGCCTGTTCTGATCCCAAGTCTAAAATGGAAACTTTCTAATCTAGTCGATTTTCCCACTCTGTTCCCATATCCTCATATATTCATTAATTCCATGTACATTATATTACCAATTAATTTCCATTGGCAAAATTATAGATGGCATTGAAGCTGTGCCTAGCCACGTGGTGATGAGTGTAGAGAGAGTGAAACAGAGAGCAAAGCGCATACTCTTAAGGTGCATCAGTTCAGTGTTGAATGTTAGCAAAGAGATGTTACTTCCAATCCACACTGTGATCTCTCGATGAGGAAGTCAAAGATCCAGGCACAGGGGCCGAGGTTTGAAGCTTGTTGATTAATACTGAGGGGGTGATGGTATTTTACGCTGGCATGTAATCACTATACAGCAGCCTAATCCAGGTGGTCCAGGGCTGAGAGGAGAACCAATGAGGTTGTACCTGCTGTAGACCTGTTGTGGCAGTAGGCAAACTGCAGTGAATCCAAGTCCTTGCTGAGGCAGGAATTAATTCTAGCCATGACTAACCCCTCAAAGTACTTCGTCACCACGGTGTGAGTACTACTGAACGATAGTTGTTGAGACAGTGCACCTGCTCTTCTTTGGCACTGGTGCGATTGATGTCTTTTTGCAGTAGTGAGAGATTGACAATGCCCTTGAACACTCCAGTCAGTTGGATGGCACAGTTTTATAGTGCTCTACCAGGTGCACCATTAGGGCCAGATGTCTTGTGACATTTTAGGTCAGTGACTGCTCATCAGAACTGTTGACCATTTACAATCTGAAAGAAGAATTCGCATTTTGGGTGCCTCTGTCAATTGCCTGCTAGCACAGAAATGAGCATTAATCTACAGTGATATACAACAGACAGTATCAACTTTATTCACATGTGTGTAGGGTTGCTTTTGTGAAACAGAAGAACTTGTGAATAGAGATGTAAAATATTACAGAATGCCTTGGTCTCCTGTCTTTGAATTCTTGATGGATGATTTACATAGTTAAAGCAAAGTCTGAGGACCACTTTGTGCTGGTAAGAGATTCCACAGAAATATCAACAACATGTGGCAGGGTATTTTTTAATATTACAAAACAAGGTCAATGGTTTCTGAGGTTATGGGAAGTAGATCACTTAAGCCAGGGTGAAGTGCTTGGATACTGGAAATAAGTGAAATTGTATTGCAAAATATCTGGATCTCACTAATAGAGTGAACAGATGAAATGCATCATTTTATATAATCTGACATTACAATACAGTGAAACATCAATGTCACACTGATAAATGCAACCATAAAATTCCATCCTGGTTCACTTCCATTCATGTGAAATGTGATCCTTGTAGCAATTGTCCGATCTTGAACTCTAGGCCCAAATTACATCCTGCAAATAAGTTTTATGATCTGCCAAACTGTGCTTGCTTTGAACACCTCAAAATGTGCTGTTTTTCATTAAATCATACACTGGTTCCTTGGTTGTTCATTAAATTATACAATGGTTCCTTAAGGTTGTTATAGCCGAGAGTGGCAGTGTGGTCAAACTCCCACTACCTATTAAATGCTCCCAATAGCGGGCACCTCAAATAGCCTCTGACAACCAAATCCAGCTCCTGGCTTTCACGCGTGGCTTAGCTACTGAGCCCAATGGAACCATTTCTACCGGCCGGAGAAGGAGCAAAGGTGCGTTACTAGAACCTTAAACCAGTCGCTTCAGGCAGGTGGGGCTTGTCAGCTGTGGTTGGCTGCTCATCTAGGAGAAGGAAAACTCTGATCTTAAACCTCCGCTGCCTGGGAGTGTGGCTATACCCAGAGGGAAAAATCCGGAACTGGAGTCCTTAAGGTAGTCCTACATTGAGTTCAATATTGACTGGCAACTCCTGTAACGATGCTGGCACCAAACTGTATCAGTCTCTGCTGTTTCTTTGGGTTCACCAGATGCGTGGAGAGGGGGAGCGTGCAACATGGGCAACAGCTTGCTCTCCATATTTGTACTGTCCAGGCTTGTATACCTGGACAGCAATTCCAGACTGACAGAGGCCTCACACTCAGACACAGACACTGGATTGTTCAAGATAGGTTACAGTCATGTTTACTAAACCCATGAGGGTTAGGTTGAAAAATAATTTCCAGATAATCATAGAATGTAAAAATTATACTTCTGAAGCTTCTGATCCTGTCAATTTTTGTTTGAGACAAACAAATTTTCCAATTCTTTGCATTGCCAGCAATCCCAAAGTCCTTAGACATCATGTTATAAAGCCATCTTTGGTATGATAATACTTGAGCAATGAACAAATTGAAGCCAATTCCCGAAAATGATAATGGCCTATCAGGTAACCCAGGACTTGAAGGTATCAGCATCCCAATAACAAAGCTCTTCTCTTTCTGCAGGATGTGGCCTTCTCTGCAACCATGTCAGCTACTTCTGTGGATTTGCATAGACAAAGTGGATCATACTCCAGCAAGACACAAACGTCTGGAGGGACTCAGTGGGCCAGGCAGTCTCTGAGGAGGGATATGGTCTGTTGATTTTTTTTTTGGGTTGAGACCCTTCATCTGGAGTTCATCTACAGAATTAGTTGCCTTGGTTACAGTGGAAATAGAGTCCCATAGTCAGGAAAGACTTTGGTGTTAGGATGACATTGTTTTCCATTCCTGGATCACTAAATATTCTATTATCATCTTCTACATCACACTCTAGTAGGATGAGAACAAAACTAGCCAATCAGGACTTTTTTTATAGGCATCCGTTAGTCTCGTGAGACCATGGATTTGTGCCTTGGAAGGTTTCCAGGGTGCAGGCCTGGGCAAGGTTGTATGGAAGACCGGCAGTTGCCCATGCTGCAAGTCTCCCCTCTCCACACCACAGATGTTGTCCAAGGGGAGGGCACTCGGGCCGATACAGCTTGGCACTGGTGTCGTCACAGAGCAATGTGTGGTTAACTGCCTTGCTCAAGGACACAACATGCAGCCTCAGTTGAGGCTCAAACTAGTGACCTTCAGGTCACTAGACCAACGCCTTAACTACTTGGTCATGCGCCAACATGAATTCAATGCAAGAATTACTGGATGGTCTGATCAATCACAGGTAATCAAGGTTGTTTGCATGTCATCCACAGAGGTCATTCCACAAGCAAGTACGTCAAGGTAGCAAAAAGAGAAAGAGAATGCAGAGCATGGTTTTAAGGTTACAGAGAGAGTGCAGTGTAGATAGACCTGATGAGGAAGATTGGGAGATCAAGAGTTTATTTTTTAGCATACAAGAGGTGTGTTCAATAACCTGATTTGGAGTTATCATTTCACCAGTTCCTATGAAAATTTAAATCTAGTTAAACCCAGAATTAAAGAAAACAGCTATCAGTAATAATGGCCAAGAAATTAGTGTATTGCCATTGAAATCTTTGTTTCATTAATATCCTCTAGGAAAGGAATTCTACCACACAAATCCAGTTTAGCTTGACTCTCAATGAGAGACAATGTGGTCTGAAGGTAACTAGAAATGGAAATAAATACTCTCCTTGCAGGTAATATTTATATAATGTGCATACATTAAAATAGTTGTTAACTATTCGTCTTCTCTCTGTGTTGTAATACTAGTGTTTTGTTAGATAGATTAAATTTAAGTTTTCAGAAAAAATATGCCATTGTAACTTACTCTGATATCAATGACTACCTACATGTAATGTATCTTGATTATATTATTTCCATGGTTCTGCGTATTCCTCATCTTTAATACTGTACACCTGTTTCTCAATGATCATTGGGTCTCGTTGACCTTTTCTGTGTGTTTCTCTACACTGCACTCAGCTAGTCTTTCCATCAACATCTTTGCCAAAGTTGTCTCTATTTCATTGACTCATTTCCACTTAAGGATCCTTTTTTATAACAATCAGAATCGGAATCAGGTTTATTATCATGGGCATGTAACATGAAATTTGTTAACTTAGCAGCAGCAGTTCAATGCAATACATATTTCTAGCAGAGAAAAAATATATAAATAAAATAATAAATAAATGAGTAAAGCAATTACAATATATGTATATTGAATAGATTTTAAAAACTTGCAAAAATGGAAATACTGCGTATTAAAAAAAAGATTCAATGTCCATTTAGGAATTGGATGGCAGAGGGGAAGAAACTGTTCCTGAATTGCTGAGTGTGTGCCTTCAGGCTTCTGTACTTCCTACCTGATGGTAACAGTGAGAAAAGGGCATGCCCTGGGTGCTCGAGGTCTTTCTGAGATACCACTCCCTGAAGATGTCCTGGGTACTTTGTAGGCCGGTACCCAAGATGGAGCTGACTAGATTTACAACCTTCTGCAGATTCTTTTGGTCCTGTGCAGTAGCCCCTCCATACCAGACAGTGCTGCAGCCTGTCAGAATTCTCTCCATGGTACAACTATAGAAGTTTTTGGGTGTATTTGTTGACATGCCAAATCTCTTAAACCTCCTAATAAAGTATAGCCTATGTCTTGCCTTCTTTATATCTACATTGATATGTTGGGACCAGGTTAGATCCTCAGAGATCTTGACACCCAGGAACTTGAAACTGCTCACTCTCTCCACTTCTGATCCCACTCTGTGGATTGGTATGTGTTCCTTCATTTTACCCTTCCTGAAGTGCACAATCAGCTCTTTCGTCTTACTGACTTTGAGTGCCAGGTTGTTGCTGTGGTACCATTCCACTAGTTGACATATCTCACTCCTGTACACCCTCTCGTCACCACCTGAGATTCTACCAACAATGGTTGTATTGTCAGCAAATTTGTAGATGGTATTTGAGCTATGCCTAGCCACACAGTCATGTGTATATAGACAGTAGATCTGTGGGCTAAGCACATACCCCTGAGGTGCGCCAGTGTTGATCGTCAGCAAGGAGGATAACAAAATTTGTCACTTAAGTACAAAGCAATTAAAGGTTCATTAATATGCACATTTTTGATATTTAATAATTGTCTCAAGGAAACACCATTTATATTAGAGGAAATCCACACACACCCTTTGATTTGTTGGTGCAGAAGGTAGGGCTGACATTAAAATCGACATAAATTAACAAGGCTTATTCATGAACGATGGTAGCAGTTCACCATTGATACAGTGAGAAATACAGCTGTTTCTCTGCAAAATATTCTGATTAAAGCATTGAGACTTTTAATTTCTCCCCTGTGATCTCCAGTGCACTGATCTTTATGTGCTCATTACCTTGTGAACTTTAATTTTATTCAAATGGCTTTGACAGAACATCATTAAAATATATTTAAAGGACAACAAAAAAATCTCCTTCGTTCTTATAAGAGTTATTTGGCAGTGTATATATCAGGACTGATTTGGCTTTATTTACATTAAGATGCTTCTCTTCTTGTACTACTGAATAAAGAAAGGCATCCATACATAAAATCCAGAGTTACTAATCTTGTTGTTTAATAATAATCAAGGGCATTTAGTGTGTATGTTTCATATTGAACAGTGAAGGGTTGTGGCTGGTCTTACTCTGAGGAAAATGGGCTGAATTTGGGCCAATTAGGTTATTTTTAATTTTGGGATTACTGTTAAGATATTCATACAAATTTTTGCACTGCAGGATCAATTTGAAAAGTGAAAAACATGCAAAAGTGATGAAAGTGGTAGAATATCAACGTTGACAACAGCATCATCAGCTACAAACATTTTTCTGCCCAATAAAATTGCCACACTCTCAGCTCAGAGATATTAGCTAACATTCATCTCAAATGTACCCTTGCACACTCATCATTCTCCAAACCATTCACCTGTATCGACAGTGTAGGCACACTGGCATATAGGCTTCAAGAGCAGTCACATCACCATCTACAAGAAAAGGGAATAAGAGCAGGAGCATGCCATTCAGCCCCTTGAGTTCCACCATGATCTTTAGGAAGATTAATGCTGATTTGATCATGGCTTCCTGCCTGTTCTTCTTACCCTAAAGGTCCAAATGTAATCTGGCTCTGGCTGATAATATGCAACAATTCAACTTTTACAGCTCTCAGCATAGGCAATTCCAAAGATTCATAATTCTCATAAAGAAGATACTATTTCCACACCATCACCTTAAATGGGAGATCAGCACCATAACATCAAGTGACTATATTATTAGCTGGGAGATTCCCAGTTATGCAGTACTTCAAAGCACAAGGAGTATAGACCAAAGCTGTTACCCTTTCCTTGCAAGCATATTTCTCTTTCTTTTCTAGAAGATAATAATTGCCAATTGGCAAGATGAGGTTTCTGTCCATGGTCAATGATGGCATTGACTTATTGACAAAGGTTATGGTTTCCACAGACATAATGATCTTTATAATATCCTCTGCATCCCACATTCTCCTGACTTAAAGGCTGCAGACCCTGTAAGCATGCATGTCTTACTTCTCGCATCCCCTTGCTATCTCCTTTCTCTATGCCTTTCTTTCTTCAGATATCCAAGGGTGCTCACTTCTACTTGTAGCCTATTGAGCAAGACAGCAACCAAAAAGGACTCCATTAATCATTTCAACTAATACGGTCAATAGCTTAGATAATGGAACCTAATGTAACACAAAGAGCATTTTCAAGGCAGGATCTACATTTTGTGAGCAATGGCTTATCATATTCTGCTTACATAGACTCATCTGGATCATTCTCAAATTTGGCAGGACTTTTGTCAAATCGTAAGGATAAGGACAAGGATTGATGTTATTGAGAGGGAAGAGGGAAGTTTGTGATATATATTACAGTGTTTAGGTGGTGGGGACAGGCTGATATGGTGTGGTGGGTGGAGAGAGGCTGGCAGATGGTAGGTGGAACCAGATTGAAGGGGATGAAGATGACAGGAGGGTGAAACCAGATGGAGAAGGGGCATGACAGCAGAGATCAAAGGGAGAAGAAAATGATTTGAAGAGTGAGTGTGTACGGGTAGAGAACACTGGGAAGTCTGGGTTACCTAAAAATAGGAAGTTCAGAATTTGAACAATTGGGTTGCAAACTTTCCATGTTGAATAAGCGATGTTGTTCTTCCTAATTGGCATTTGGCCTCTCTGTAGCAATTGAGAAGGCTGACGTCAGCTAGGACTGGAAGAAGAGTTAAAATAGCATACAAACAGGTGATCAAAATGATCACTGTGGACAAAGTGCAGGATGTTGCCAAGTATATGCTTGGCTTTAGAGAGGCCGAACACAATTTGGAATCTTATATCCTGCTTGGATAGCATAGAATCCAATTTCAGGTAACTTCCACACCCTGGCAATCTTCTCCCCCACACATTCACATGTCCATCTAGTTTTCTTCTTCCTTTGTTCACCCCTCCTATCCCCTCTCTGACCTGGTTCCTTCCACCGAGATCCACTCATCATCTACCATCCTCTCTCCCATCCCTTCTTGCACTACTTTATACCAGCATATCTTCTTCTGCTCTCATAGTTCTGATGCATGGCCTCAATCCAGAACATGTAGGCTTGATGGTTAAGGATACTTAAAGATCAGGTAGATATATTTTTGAAAGCTTGGGGAATTAAGGGCATTGAGAAACTGGAATCTAAGAGGAATTAAGATATTACTGCAGATCAGCCAGGATCATATTCAACAACAGCACAGGCCTGAAGGGCTTCCAGTTCTGTTTTCTTGTGTTGTTGGATAACAGAATGGTTGTCATGCTTGCAGGATACCAATCATATATGTATCAACACTACTATGGCCATGTCTTTGGCATGAGATCCTATTGTCCATTACTATCACTGGCTGGCCAATCCTAGCCTGTTTCTGCCCTGTGCCTTATAGTAGAAGAAAAAGTCTATGGAATCAAGTGAATCACTCAGTTCAGAACACCCAACACTTGAACTGCTATCATAAATTCAGCTTTCATAAATCCAGTCCAGACTTTTTCTAGTCTATAGTGATTGTCAGGGAGTTAATGGTTGTTATTTGGCAAAGGAAGACTGTTGAAAGTCAAGAACAGTTGGTTAAATATATTCACTTTGGTGAAAATTATTACCTGGCACAGATATGACATGAACATTGTTCAGCACTTACCACCTCTTCCCTGAAAGTTATCTAAATCACTCCATGCAGCCCAGTGATACTGAAGGAAATAAAATGGAATTGGACATTATGCAGTCATCAACAAGAATCTGTCTTTCGACCTTACGATGGAAGGGAGGTCATTGATAAAAAAATGGAAGTCTATTGGGCACAGTGAACATCTCTGACAAATTTCTGCATGACTTCAAAACTGGCATAACAATGTTCCTAATTCAGTATATTCTCTCCTTTTTCTGTATTTCACATCAGATGTGCCTTACAGATTCCTGGTAGCTTATAATACCTTATGTTCTAACTACTGTGTATCAGATGTGTGTGCTGAGCTGACAGCCTCAGTGGCTGTTATCTATGTCCATAGGTATCCTAGTCTGTAAACTCACAATACTCGTGCCATACTTTAATTTGTCTTCAAGAAGTAAACTAACATTCAAGTCTCATACCTTGACACAAGTTTCTTTTTATTACCATAAACCTTGAGCTTCTTTACCCGCCTGTCTATAATTTTTATCCTGATGGCTGTCAGCTCTTGAAAACTGTTTTCTTCCAAAACATTCTAAAGGTAGATTAAATAACTTAGTAATTGTTCTGTATCTTAAGTGGCTTGAAAATTGTTTGTAATGTGTTAAAGTGTTATTATTCTGGAGGTGTTTTGCTTGTCTGTGATAATTCATTCCAACAAAAATAATTGGATTTGTTGGGAATACACATTTCACTGTTCCATATGTGATTGTTAACAGCTCGTAATATGAAGAATAAACAGACATTTCTTTGAATTGAAATGGGAGAAATATGTCCCCTGTGATGTGTGGAATTTAAAGAGCATAAAAGGGATTTATTAAAGCCTGTAAGGCATGTTGACTCCACAAAAGATTTGTAGAAGTTATAGCATAATAAACAATGAGACACTAAAGTTTCTTGATCTGTTCTTCATCAAATTGAGCAAGTTCCAAATATATGTTAAAATATTAGTGAATATCCTTGGATTCAAGCTCGGCTTCTTTTTTCCATTATTCTTCCCTCACATGATGTGAATATCATTGGTAAAGCCATCAATTATTTCCCATTCATATTTGCTTAAAAGAAGGTGAAATGTTCATATAGCAGAGGGACTTGCATTGTTGGTTTATGCAGCAGAATCTGTACTGGATTGGCATCCAACATCCTGGACTATTGTTACAACACATGAGACTGCTGATGTAGGAATCTGGAACAAAAAATAAACTGCTAGAGGAGCCTAGTGGGTCAGGCAGCATTTGTGGAGGCAGAGAGATAATAGAAGCTCCTTAAAGCAAGTGTGGAGGGGAGACAACCGGAATAAAGACTAACACATACAAAATGCTGGAGGAACTTAGCAGGTCAGGCAGCATCCAAGGAGAGGAATAAACAGTTGACGTTACAGGCCGAGACCCTTCATCAGGAGTGAAAAGGAAGGATGAAGAAGCCAGATTAAGAAGGTTGGGGGGTGGGTAGGGGAAGGAGTATAAGCTGCAAGGTGATAGGTGAAGACAGGTGAGGGGGATAAATCATTGGGTGGTGAGCCAAGAGTAAAATGATGTTGTGTGGGACTATTGATCTGAAGGTATTGCAATCCTATCATGGCAGCTTTGGAATTTAAATGTATATGGTTAAATAAATCTAGAATGATGATCTAGTCTTGTTGATAGTGACATGAAACCAAGGGATAGTCTGAAAAACTCAGCTAATTCATGTGTTCTTTGTGAATGAAAACCTACTATATTTACTGATTTAGCCTTTATCTAGTTCCTAACACATCAATAAGATCAATTTTCAAGTGTTTACTCAATGGCTAAAAGGCTCTCTCATTTTGGGGATCTTATGATTGGATGATAAGTTCCTAATATACGTAAATGTATATGGGCTTGACCATTAATCCTTTGTCCATGACACCTAACATTGAAACAATTCTGATGGATACGGACTTCTAGGATATTGATCCACAGACAATGAAGAAACCTGGCTTCCTAGGTTTCTTGCATTTTATTGCCATTACTGTAGAAGAAAAATTCTTAAGCTGCTGTGGACTATTTTCTCCTGAATAAAACAAAATGTCTTTCAAGAGCAGAATAAGTAGCCTTTTCAATGAACTGTTATTAATGTTGGTAACATGGGAGGGGACACAATTATAATTTGATGGACCTAGATAAGCTACAAAATATAGAACATATGAGGGGTGATTGAGAAGTTCTGGCCTAAGGTAGTAGGAGCCAATTTTAGAAAACTTAGCACATTTATTTTTCCTACATTTATACACTTAGTCCAGCGGTCATGGAGCATTCAGATCCCTTCTCTGTAGAGGTCGGCATCTTGGACCTCCAGAAAGTGGTCCACAGCAGGGGTGGATTGATAATTTTGTGGCCTAAGGTAGAAGGAGATGAGTTATTAACTTCAAACTTTCTGCATTTTCACTCAGAGTTGAACTGCACGTGCACGTAATGAGAGCTGTATAACTCATCTCCTTCTACCTCAGGCCACAAGCTTATCAATCACCCCTGCTGTGGACCACCTGGAGGCCCAAGATGCTCTCATTACATGCACGTGCAGTTCAGCTCTTTGAGTGATAATGCAGAAAGTTTGAAGTTAATAACTCATCTCCTTCAACCTTAGGCCACAAACTTATCAACCCCTGCTGTGGACCACTTCTACAAAGAAGGGATCCGTACGCTCCACTAAGTGTGTACATGTAGGAGGGGA
Source organism: Mobula hypostoma (assembly GCF_963921235.1). Taxonomy (NCBI): domain Eukaryota; kingdom Metazoa; phylum Chordata; class Chondrichthyes; order Myliobatiformes; family Myliobatidae; genus Mobula; species Mobula hypostoma. The sequence goes on from NC_086098.1 coordinate 97,967,575, forward strand.
CTATGTTGAAAAATAAATGTGCTAGGTTTTCTAAAATTGATATCTTCTACCTCAGGCCACAAACTTATCAATCACCCCTCGTATAACAGTACCGCACAGGGACAGGCCCTTTGGCCTACATTGTTGTGCCAAACTAGCTAAGAAGTAAGTAAAGTAAATAAACCCCAAAAACCAATCCCTCCTACCAACAAAATGTCCACATTCCTCCATCCTCCATACGTTCATGTGCCTATCTCAGTTAAGCCTCTAACGTATTGGACTCTACCACCATACCAGGCAGTGAATTCCAAGCATTCACCACTCTCCGAGTAAAAAACTTACCTCTCACATCCCCTTTGAACCTGCTGCCTCTCACCTTCAATGCATGCCCTCTGGTTTAAGACATTTCTACCCTGGGAAACAGATGCTCCATGTCTTACCTATCCATGCCTCTCATAACCTTATAAACCTTTATCATCTCTCTTCCCTCCACCGAACCAAAGAAAACAGCCCAAATCTGTCCAGCCTCTCATGATAGCACATGCCCTCAAAACTAGGTGGCGTCCTAGTAGCACTCACAAAATTCTGGAGGAACTCTGCAGGCCAGGCAGCAACTGGAAAAGAGTACAGTTGATGTTTCAGACTGAAACCCTTCAATGCAACTGGAGAAAAAAAAACTGAGGAGTAGATTTAAAAGTTGGGGGGGATGGAGAGAAACGCAAGGTGATAGGTGAAACCTGAAGGGGGAGGGATGAAGTAAAGAGCTGGGAAGTAAATTGGTGCAAGAGACAGAAGGCCATGGAAGAAAGAAAAGGGGGGAGGGCAACAGCATCAGGGAGAGGCAGTGGATAGGCAAGGAGATAAGGTGAGAGATGGAAAAGGGGATGGGAAGTGGTGAAGGTGGGGGGGGGCATTACCCAATGTTTGAGAAATTGACCCTCATACATCAGGTTGGAGAACGGCATCCTGGTAAACCTGTTCTGCACCCTCTCCAAAGCCTTAACATCCTTCCTATAGTGGGAAAGCCAGAACTGTATGCGAAACTCCAGATATGGCTTAACCAGAGTTTTACAAAGTTGCAAATAAAGTATCTTTTGGTAGGATTTATATAACTTGCAATGCCGATTTGTTTATGAGAGACTAACATCGGGAGTTGAGCAATCGGATGGCTGGAACAGGAGTATTTAGGCTAATGTGCTATTTTTGCTCACACCTCATTTAGAGCGCCTACAAAAAATTATTCATCCCCCTTAGAAGTTTTCATGTTTTATTGTTTTACAACATTGAAGTTAATTTAGTTTTGGCATTTTTTGACACTTATCAACAGAAAAAAACTCTTTTGTGTCAAAAGTGAAAACAGATTTCTACAAAGTGATCTAAGTTAATTACAAATATAAAACACAAAATAATTGATTGCATAAATATTCACCCCCTTTAATGTAACACATTAAACTGTCACTGGTGCAGCCAATTGGTTTCAGAAGTCACATAATTAGCTAAATGGAGATCACCCGTGTGCAGTCAAGGTGTTTCATTTGATTGTAGCAAAAATACACCTGTTGGAGGGTCATTATCCTGGCAAACAAAAAAGGATCATGAAGACAAAAGAACACTCTAAGCAACTCTGTGAAAAGTTATTGAAAAACACAAGACAGGAAATGAATACAAGAAAATTTCCAAGTCACTGAATACCCTTTGCAGTGCAGTGAAGTCAATGATCAAGAAATGGGAGGGATAGAGTACAGCTGTAAATCTGCCTAGAGCAGTCCGTCCTCAAGAATTGAGTGACTGTAAAAGAAGGGGGCTAGTGAAGGAGGCCACCAAGAGACCTATGACAACTTGGGAGGAGGTACATGTGTCAATGGCTAAGATGGGAGAGACTGCATACAACTGTTGCCTGGGTGCTTCACCAGTTGCAGCTTTATGGGAGAGTAGCAAAGAGAGAGCCACTGTTGGGGAAAAAAAAACTCACATGAAATCTTGGCTAGAGTTTGCCAGCAGGCATGTGGGAGACTCTGAAGTCACGTGGAAGAAGGTTCTATGGTCTGATGAAACCAAAATTGAGCTTTTTGGCCATCTGACTAAATGCTATGTTTGGCATATCATCAAAAACCCACCATCCCTACCGTAAGCATAGTGGTGTTTACATCATGCTGTGGGGATGCTTCACTGAGCAGCAGGCCCTGGAAGGCTTGTGAAGGTAGAGGGTAAAATGAATGTAGCAAGTGCAGGGAAATCCTGGAGGAAAACCTAATGCAGTCTGCAAGAGAACTGCCCCTTGGGAGAAGATTTGTTTTCCAGCAAGACGTGACCCCAAGCATAAAGCCAAAGCTACACAGGAATGGCTTAAGAATGTGACAAGGATACACATAGATAAGATGTTAGCTGTCCTGTGTGATCAGCAGTTGGTCTGCCACCTGTCTTCCGGAGAGAGAGAGATAAGGAAAAAAAGGAGCAGCATTTGGAGATGTGTAATGAAGGGGAAGGAGAGCTGTCAAGAGCGGCTCCCCCTTTGAACCCTGAAATGTTTGAAGTGATGGACAGGCGATACCCCAGCAGGGGGATAAAAAGGGACAGGCTCGCTAAGGCAACACACACGACACCCGAGGTAACGAGACCCTGGAAGCGGTGTGCCTCTCACAAGTCGGTGGGAAGCGTTTGGACAGCTGATCGCGGGATCAAGCCTTAGACGCACAGGGTGGAAAGGCACGATCGGCGGGAACCTGGTGTGTGTCCACCCTTGCCTGGGTGCCAGGTTCAGTGCAGAGAAATGGTCGTATCTGGAAACGGAGGGGTCACGGTCGGTGACCTCAGATGACATCACAAAGGGCTCGCCCGAAAGCTGACTGCGAAGGTCTGTGTGTGGAAGCTGTTTTGAATATTCATTTGTTTTGCTCTCTCTCCTCCCCCCCGCCCCACTGTCCATCGCCATGGCAACGATTACTGCGAACTGAACTGAACTTTGCGTCATTTTGAAACTGGTCATTTACCCCTAGACAACGATAGAGCTTGATTGATCCTGTTATCTTAATTCTGTGTACATGTATGTTTATCATTGCTGAACTGTTGCATTCATTATCCTTTTAATTAGAGTACTGTGTTGCTTGTTTCTTTAATAAAACTTTCTTAGTTCTAGTAATCCAGACTCCAACTGAGTGATCCATTTCTGCTGGTTTGGCAACCCAGTTACAGGGTACGTAACATAAGTGGGGTTCTCGTCCGCAATTTTGAATGCTAAATTTGGGACGGAGTAAATTGATTGGGTCAAAATTCCCGAAAGAAAGAAAAGACAAACAGCAGAAATGGAGGCTGAGGAATTTATAAAGGCGCCAACCTTGGAGGCATTAGAGGATGCCAGGAAATCGGAATTGGTAGCTGTGGCCAAATTGTTGAATCTTGCTAAGGGGAAGTCGACAATGAGGAGAGAGAAGATAGACAGAGCTATCGTAGAGCACTATTCATCTAAAGGTGTGTTTCCCCAAGGCGAGCTGGGGGTGGTGTCTATTGAGAAACCTGCCGGAGACACGGTACAGGTACAGCTTGAAAAACTGAGACTCGAGCACGAGTTCCGGGTACGACAGTTAGAACACTAAGAGAAGCAGTTAGAAAGGCGGGAGAAAGAGAAAGAGTTAGAGAGGCAAGAGAGAGAGAGTTAGAAAGGCAGGAGAAAGAGAGAGAGTTAGAAAGGCGGGAGAGAGAGAGGGAGAGAGAGAGACAGTGGGAGCGAAAGGAGAAACAGAGGGAAAGGGAATTCGAGCTGGAGAAGTTAAAGATAAGGGCAGAGCAGGGGCTTGTGCCGAACCAAGGTGGAGGGTTCCGCGCGACTCAGGAGGTTAGGCTGGTTCCCCCATTTGACCATACCGACGTGGATCGGTACTTTCTCCATTTCGAAAAAATAGCTATAAGTCAGGACTGGCCGAGGGATAAGTGGGTTGTTTTGCTTCAGAGTGTACTGAAAGGGAAAGCCCAACAAGCTTACTCAGCTTTGTCCGCAGAAGATGCCCAGAGGTATGAGGTGGTGAAAGAGGCCATCCTCAGGATTTATGAGTTGGTCCCAGAGGCATACCGGCAGAGGTTCCGGAATGCGAGGAAGCAGTGGGACCGCACGTATTTAGAGTTTGCCTGTGAGATGCAGACATATTGTGAGCGTTGGTGCGCCTCGAAGGGGGTAGAGGGGGATTATGACGGACTGCTACAGCTGATCCTGATTGAGCAGTTTAAAGGTTGTGTCCCTGAGGGTATGAGACCTTACCTAGATGAGAAAGAGGCAGCCACGTTAGTCGCAACTGCTAAGTTAGCGGATGAGTATGCGTTGATGCATAAAATGAAGTTTGCCCTGAGTAAAGGCTACCAGAAGGGTAGTCAGGATGGTGGGGAGAGTCCGCCAGAAAAGTCAGAAAGTAAGCCGGGGACTAGTGAGAAGGATAAGATAGACCGGGAGCAGTCTGGTAGGAAATCTCCTGGGATCGTCTGCTATAATTCCGGGAAAGTCGGACACTTTGCGTCCAGGTGCTTTGCCCCAAAGAAGGAGACGGGAAAAGGGAAAACAGCGATTTTGACTGGCTGTATCGAGCTGGTAAACGAACCGCTAGGGAAGGACAGGTCTGCCAAAGTTCAGGAAGGGCGCGAGAGGTTTATCTCGGCCGGATTGGTGTCAGTGAAGGAGGGGTTAAAACCAGTTCCAGTGCGGATCTGTAGAGACACGGGAGTGTGTCAGTCACTAATACTGAAGAGTGTATTAGAGTTTAGCTCAGAGACCCAGACTAGGGAGGTCAAGGTCAAAGGTATTGGGGAAGGGACAGAGTCAGTCCCTTTGCACCAGATACACTTACAAAGCAACCTGGTCTCTGGACTAGTCACGATCGGGGTGAGGTCCGAATTACCGATGAAAGGCGTGTAAGTCTTGGTCGGTAATGACCTCGCCAGGGGAATCGTGTTCCCAGTCGTGAGATTGACAGGTCAGCCTGCCAGCATTGAGGCCCCGCCCATGGACTCACAGGTTCATCATGGGGCTGCGGTAGTAAATTTAGTGAGACGTTTCTGCCAACCTTGTACGAGAAGGGGGTAGAAAATGAAAAGAAGGAGTGTAGTGAGACAAGAAGTAGTGAGGGAGCTGAGACAGACTTAGCAGTAGCCAGGAAAGAATTTGTGCAGGCGCAGGAGCGAGACAAGGGGCTGATGGTTTTGGCAGAGACGGCTCTCTCTGACACAGACTTGACAAGGGAACTAGTAGGCTATTGTGTGGAGGAGGAAGTGCTAAGGAAGCAAGGGAGACCAAGTACCGTGCCTGCAATGAGGAATGGGGGGTGGTGCAAAAGAGTTATGGGGACGAGGTTTTTAACCTGGCCCACTAGGTACCCCCTGGATGACATTTTGCAGTACTGGAGGGAACAGTTGGTGGAATCATGAAAAAGGTTTTCCGGCTGCCCAGGAGGAAGGATGTTATTGATTATGACCGACGCGAACTGAGACGGTCACAGGCTTTTGATATGCTAACAAACCTAGTCGATGTTAGCGCGGAAATCAATGAAGCTAGGGTCCCCCGATAAGAGAAAAAAACAATTTTGAAAAGATGAGTATGGTATCGACCAGATGGGAGAAGGCTATTGTTTTGGCCAGGTCTGCTGATAAGGTCTCTCCCTTAATCCCCGTACAAAGCGACTCTTTAGGAGAAGTAATCAAACGACTTGCACCCGTGTGTTTGATTGTCCCGAGGTGATGCAAAGAACTGGGACATCGGGTGGTGTCTGTTACAATAGGTCAGCCTAGTGAGCAACAGCCATATAGAATGAGTAATTCTGTGACTAAAGGGCTGACGAACACAGAGGTGTGTATTGGCAATTTAATACGGCTGTCTGAAGCCAGCTTGATGGTGAACCTTGAAAAAAATGAGTTCGGCCACACGAAGGTCACTTACCTGGAAATTATGGTGACACAGGGGCAGCTGGCAACGATGCAAGCTACAGTGCAGGCTATCGCTGACCTCCCAACCCCGACAGACAAGAGGGCCCTCAGAAGGCTCTTGGAGATGGTGGGGTACTGTAGGAAGTTTTGCAATAACTCTGCGGTCACTACCCCTCCCCCTCCTCCTAAGCCCTTGCGAGAGAAAACTAAGTCGGAATACGACGACCCTTGTTATTGTGGTCCGGGACAAAACCAAATGAGAGGTTACATTGATCGCAATTCATCAGTGTTTTTGGCCACTATGAAGTTTGCTAAGTTGCAGCCTGTTCTAAGGGATTATTAATAACACATATAAAAGGAACAGCAAATGTGATGGCTGACTGTCTGACAGGTGTTGGCAACTTCAAACTCGCCGTATTAGCCAAATAGCTGATAAAGATGTATATTTGTGTGTGTATCAAATAATGTATTCATGTTTGTAATTTTTACCCCCCCAGTAAAAATCCTTAAAGGGGGGAAGTGTGACAAGAATACACATAGATAAGATGTTAGCTGTCCTGTGTGATCAGCAGTTGGTCTGCCACCTGTCTTCAGGAGAGAGAGAGATAAGGAAAACAATGGAGCAGCATTTGGAGATGTTAATGAAGGGACGGGAGAGTTTAACGGAAGGAGAGCTGTCAAGATCGGCCCCCCCTTTGAACCCTGAACTGTTTGAAGTGATGGACAGGCGATACCCCAGCAGGGGGATAAAAAGGGACAGGTTCGCTAAGGCAACACACACGACACCTGAGGTAACGAGACCCTAGAAGCGGTGCGCCTCTCACAAGTCGGTGGGCAGCTTTTAGACGGCTGATCGCGGGATCAAGCCTTAGACGCAAAGGGTGGAAAGGCACGATCGGCGGGAACCTGGTGTGTGTCCACCCTTGCCTGGGTGCCAGGTTCAGCGCAGAGAAATGGTCATATCTGGAAACAGAGGGGTCACGGTTGGTGACCTCAGATGACATCACAAAGGGCTCGCCCGAAAGCTGACTACGAAGGTCTGTGTGTGGAAGCTGTTTTGAATATTCATTCGTTTTGCTCTTTCTCCTTGCCCCCCGGAACTGTCCATCGCCACGGCAACGATTACTGCGAACTGAACTGAACTTTGCGTCATTTTGAAACTGGTCATTTACCCCTAGACAACGATAGAGCTTGATTGATCCTGTTATCTTAATTCTGTGTACATGTATGTTTATCATTGCTGAACTGTTGCATTCATTATCCTTTTAATTAGAGTACTGTGTTGCTTGTTTCTTTAATAAAACTTTCTTAGTTCTAGTAATCCAGACTCCAACTGAGTGATCCATTTCTGCTGGTTTGGCAACCCAGTTACGGGGTACGTAACAAGAACAACAAAGTTAATGACCTCGGGTGGCCAAGTCAGAGTCCAGACGGTAATCCAATTGTGAATTTGTGGCTGGGCTTGAAAAGGGTTGTTCACTCAGAACCCCCATGCAATCTGACAGAGCTTGAGAAGTTTTTTTAAAGAAGAATGAATAAAAATTGCAGTGCCCAGATATGCAAAGCTGATAGAGACCTATCCACAGAGACTCAAGGCTGTAATTGCTGCTAAAGATGTATCTACTAAATACTGACTTGAAGGGAGTGAGTAATTATACAATCAATTATTTTGTGTTTAATATTGTAATAAATTCAGACTAGTTTGTAGAAATTTGTTTTCATGTTGACATGAAAGTCTTTCTTTTTTTTTGTTGTTGATCAGTGTCATAAAAGCCAAATTACATCCACTGCGATTCAATGACGTAAAACAATAAAACATGAAAACTGCCAAGGGGAGGATGAATACTTTTTATAGGCACTGTACTTAAACTACATTGAGGACAATCCTATCTTGTAGCACAGTTTGCTGATGTAAGTGAAAATGACACAGATGTTTATGAAGCAGTATGTAAGAAGGTGTAGTTTTCACCAGTATAAGTCACCATTGATCTGATGATAAGATGCACATAAGAGTTTTCCTGAGGCACTCTATCTAGGCTAGTGGACTTTACTGTGCATGGTGCAATGTTGCTGGTGTGTCACAGAAACACTGAAGAAAATCATTATTCAAATAACTAGTTAATGTTTAGACCATAAGACTTGGGAACAAATTTAGGCCATTCAACCAATTGAGTCTGCACTGCCATTCGATCATGGCCGATTTGCACGATCTATTTCAACCACATTCTCCTGCATTCTCTGTGTAACTTTTGACATCCTTATTAATCAGGAACCTATCAACCTCTGTTTTAAATGAATTGACCTCCTCAACCATCTATAGCAATGAATTCCACAGATTTACCACCTTCTTGCTGAAGAAATTCCTCCTCATCTGCTCTAAAGGACATCTTTCTATTCTGTACCTTTGCCCTCTTGGGAATGGTTCTTGGGATCATTCTCATGAAGTTCCTCTGAACCCTCTCCAAAACCAGTACACCCTTTCTTGGATAGGGGGAGCAGAACTGCTTACAGTACTCCAAATGCGGTTTGACCAATGCCTTATAAAACCTCAGCATTATATCCTTGCTTTTTTTATTGTTGTTCTTTTGAAATGAATGCTAATGTGGCATTTCCTTCCTTACTACCAATTCAATCTGCAGATTAACCTTTAGGGAATCCTGCAAAAATACCTCCGCACCTCCAATTTCTGAGTTTACTCCCCATTTCGAAAATAGTCTATGCCTTGATTCCTCCTTCCAAAAATTGAAAGCTGCAGTAAGTTCAACTTTTCTTGAATTTTATTATGTTATGATTGTATTTCATACATAGACTGACAAATTTTTTGGTTTGATTGCCATCAGTAAGAGTCTGGCCAATACTGGCCAACACATAGGAAGGCAGAAATAATTGATTGTGCTTTACCTGGCTGGAAAGAGAAATAAGAAAACCTAAGTAGCTAGTGCCCCTCTTCCTATTCAATGATCGCCATCATAAAGTGAGGGTATATATTTATCAGAAGGTGATTGTCGCAGACTTAACCACAACACTCCTCCTGCATGAGAGGAATATCTGCTCACTGTCTCAGCCATTAATCATCTTTCGATATTGCATCACACAGCAAATAATTTTAAGTAAACCAGAGGGAATATTAATTGATCTTTCATATTACTGCAAGATCCTCCTGTCTTTTGGCCCACATAGGAATCTGTGCCCCCTCTAGTTGAACACACTCTATTCCACATACATGACTTCTGGCAATCTGTGCCTTCTGATTTGAAGACAGAAAATGCTGCAAACACAAGAGATTCTGCAGATGCTGGAAATCCTGAACAACACACACAAAATGCCAGAGGAACTCTGCAGGCCAGGCAATATCTGTGAAGGGAAATGGAAAATTGAGGTTTTGGGGGTTTTGCTCAGACTATGGAAACACTCAGCAGCTCAGGTAATACATGTGGAAAGAGAAACAGTTGACATTTGTCAGGTTTTTTGATTTCAGATATTTGTGTCTGAGTTCAGCAGTAACCCTTTCTCTTTAGCTCTCTTTCCTCCTTTAGGCACTTGATTAGCTATGTCGTATTACATTATTATCAGATGGTGGTGTCAAATTTCATTAAAGTAGCTTTTACTTGCAGTAATGAATCTGCACCTCGGTTGATTTCTTTCCTCCCTTCTTCCCCCCCACCCCCCTCCCCACCATATCAGCTCTGGGAAGTGAAATCTATTGTTTTTGTCCTTGTGGTGCTGTTTGGGGTGCATCAGTAAATACACCATGAGTGTGCTATTGCTGTTTGCTTCTAAACTTGTGCCCAAGGATCAACTTTATTCACCAAATACTTCTACATGTATTAGGAAATTGCTGTGGAGTGTTGGTGCAACATGTAACAAAAAAGCAGCATTCAACAATTATACAGAATAAAGAGTTATATAAAAATAAAGTTAGAAGTATATTGTAGGTATGGAATAAAATGTTTGTAAATGCATAAATACCAGCATGTATTTACAATGTAAACAGCATTATAAAAAGTAGTTTAAAGTATTTACAGTTCTGTGAAATGACTGAGGTAATAGATAGAGGGGTCCATTAGGTAAAGAGGCCCATTGGATCTTTCTGAGAGACTGATGAAAATGTGCAATTAGGTCTGGCCCTGAAACAGTCACATATTTAGCCCATTATTTTTGTTGGAAAAGTGGATCACAATTGATGTTTATCTCAAGGTACCTGGTTCTGAAACAGATTACAGATTGAATTTGCATTAATTAAGCTATCACTCAGCCACCAAGCAGAGGCGCACTAAAGCATTGGCTGAAATATCATCTAAATCTTAGACTGCACAAAAGGGTGCATTGCTAACAACTCCTTTGTTTCACAACCTCTATCAAGGGAGGGATAATATCATTATATACAGTCATGCAAACAATTGATTTCAAATGGTAAAATTGCTGTATACTGTAATCACTGTTTAATTTGGTTAAGTAATATTAAATTATGGTACTGCAGTCCAACTGAATATAATTAGTATCATAATTTTATCTTGATATGGTTTGAATGGGCAATTACAATTTTGCAGCTACTTTACACCCTGCCTGATTGCTTTATATATTAAATATTATTGAAAACTATATCTTTTTAAAGAATCCATGCAGTAAATGAGCCATCACTGGTTCAAACTTCTCACAATCTTCTTCAAACAATTATACTTCAGTATAAAATTTCTCTTTTTACGAACTACAAAAAAAAATGAAGGTTCCATGACTTGTCAATCAATCCATTCATCAACTATGAAAGCAACATATTAGAGAGGTTGAATAAATCTCATCAAAATCTGAACTTCAATTGAAATTTGCCCAAGTTCAGTTGTAAATTATTAATACATCATTTTTTGGTCCAGTTGCCTTTCTCCCATTGGCTATTAGTGCTTTAGATTATTTCAGTACAGATATATTGTCTGTTGTGATCATGTGTACAGTGTTTAACACATTGCCGTGGCAATCTTGACATGTAACCACCTGGGCATAGGGCCAGGAGTGACTGTCATATTCACACAGAGCCAGTGTTGAGAGACCCAAATAATCTTTAACTTAAACTTCATTGCTCCTGGGTATTTCGGACAGTCAACGGCAGTCCAAAGCAGTCTTTTGCTCACAGGAGAGCACTGAGTTGAAGCAGCTGGGACAATGCTCTCAATATGGTTAATTTGGAGTCTTGTAAACTTGGCAGTGGGCAATAGTGAGGGCCAATTACTGGCTGACTGAAAAAAGATGCATAGTGAACATTTATTGTTAAATACAAGTCCATCGCTCGTATTTACATAAATTTGCCAGTGTTAAAATGAGGGCCAGTGGACAATGCTGTTCTACTGTATGATCCTTGAATCTTTTGTTTTCATCCATTGATGTGAGTAATTCAAATGTAAACAGGAGTTAGTATTTTAGACAAGCACTTCAACACTTCACCTGTGAGTCGACTGGGGTGATATACTGCGTCCGGTGCTCCCGATGTGGCCTTTTATATATTGGCGAGACCCGACGCAGACTGGGAGACCGCTTTGCTGAACATCTATGCTCTGTCTGCCAGAGAAAGCAGGATCTCCCAGTGGCCACACATTTTAATTCCACATCCCATTCCCATTCTGACATGTCTATCCACGGCCTCCTCTACTGTAAAGATGAAGCCACACTCAGGTTGGAGGAACAACACCTTATATTCCGTCTGGGTAGCCTCCAACCTGATGGCATGAATATCGACTTCTCTAACTTCCGCTAAGGCCCCACCTCCCCCTCGTACCCCATCTGTTACTTATTTTTATGCACACATTCTTTCTCTCACTCTCCTTTTTCTCCCTCTGTCCCTCTGAATATACCTCTTGCCCATCCTCTGGGTCCCCCCCGCCCCTTGTCTTTCTTCCCGGACCTCCTGTCCCATGATCCTCTCGTATCCCTTTTGCCTATCACCTGTCCAGCTCTTGGCTCTATCCCTCCCCCTCCTGTCTTCTCCTATCATTTTGGATCTCCCCCTCCCCCTCCAACTTTCAAATCCCTTACTCACTCTTCCTTCAGTTAGTCCTGACGAAGGGTCTCGGCCTGAAACGTCGACTGTACCTCTTCCTACAGATGCTGCCTGGCCTGCTGCGTTCACCAGCAACTTTGATGTGTGTTGCTTGAATTTCCAGCATCTGCAGAATTCCTGTTGTTTGATTTTAGACAAGCATTTTGGAATGAAATTGTGTATATTCACTTGCATGAATAGAACATAAAACATTACAGCACAGTACAAACTCTTCAGCTTACAATGTTGTGCTGACCTTTTAACCTAGGTCAATCTAACTCTTCCTTCCCACAACAGATCCTGCTTCAGATTCAGGATTATTTGTCATATGTACATTGAGACATACAGTGAAAGGTGTCTTTTGCATGGGCACTCACCTCCATACTAGGGACAATTTAGTGGTTGATTAACCTACAGCCCACATGCATTTAGGATGTGAGAGGAATCCCAAGCACCCAGAAGAAACTCTCACAGACGCAGGGATAACATCCAAACTTCACATAGACAGCACCCGAGGTTTAGGGTCGAACCAGGGTCTTTTACACAGTGATGCTGTGGCTCTATTAGCTGCACTGCTGTACCCTGTCATTAGGAATAAATTGGGAAATGCTGATGTACAAAGGGATCTGGATGTTCTTGGGTACCAGTCACTGAATGCAGCTACAACAGCCAGATGTAAAGGAAAATTATATATTGATCTTCATTGGCAGAGGTTTTGAGTACGGGGTAAAACTGTTGTGCCACATTTATGCAGGGCCTTGGTGAAAGCACACCTGGAATTTTGTGTGCAACTTCAGTCTCCTTGGATTTAGTTTCTATAATGGGAGTGCACTAAATCTTCAGAGGTTAGTCCTGATGAAGGATCTCTTCCTGAAACAGTCTGTTAATTCCCCTCCATTAATGCTGTCTGACTTGCTGAAGTCCTCCAGCATTTTGTATGTGTTGCTTAAGATTTTGAGCATCTATAGAATCACTTGTGTGGTCTGAATCTTCACTGGCCTGATCCCTGGAATGGTGGGACTGCCAATACAGTGTAAGTCCACTTGAGCCATACATGGTTCTGATAGGGTAGACAAGAGAATAGTCCTTGGCCCATGAGTGGGGTTCACAGTGGCTAAAGGGTAAGGCTTTGATGAATGAGCTGGTGAGGTATATTTTTCACTCAGTGGTAGAGAACCTGCAGATTACTTTATCTTGTAAGGGTGTGAAGATTGAAACGCTTGCATGATAAGAAGGAGAAAGATAGATTTCAACAATAAAAGACATCAAGGAATATGGGAGAGAGCAGAAATATGGATGAAGATCAAAGATGAGCCATGCTCATGCTGAACAATTAAGCAGGTGTAAAAGTCATAAGGTCCAAACCTGCTCTTATTTTTCTATGTTTCCGTGTGTCTGAGAACTCTAACAGGGAATTGAGGAGGAGCTCCTTTACATGAAGGGCTATAGGACTGAGGAACACAGCAGTACTCTTTCCAGTTGCAAAGAATAGACGAGATATATTTAAGGGGGGAAGTTGGATTGACAAGTGAGGGAGAAAAGAGGGGGCAGGGATTACATGGATTTAGATGAAAAAGATGGAAGGAACTGGAATGGAGCATTGCTACCAGCATGGAATGTTTTGGCCAGGTAGCCAGTCGCTCCCATGTAATTCTATGTATGCAGTATATTGGTGTTGAACTTCACGTCTGAAATTTGCTTTGAATAAGGGTAACAAAAGGAAAGTTTCTAAACAAGATTCTCTTTTTTCATACTCTTAATCTAGGAAACTAGAAGTTTATCATTTCCTTTCACTTCTAGAAACATTCAGGAAGTGGGGATTGGGAGTGTGTTTTCCTTACTTGAGATCTTCATTGTGTGCTCATTCAGGGGGTAGGTTCTGTGGTTGAGGGTGAGGGTAGTTGCTTATCAGGAATAGAAGGGGTGGAATTTGGACTTCGAAGGTATGCTTGAATGGTGGGTTTGGATTGTTCAGTTGGCAAATCTGTACTTGGAGACATAGAGAAGTACAGCACAGAAACGGGCCCTTCAAACCATTAAGTCCGTGCCAAAGCCATTTAACCTGCCTACTCTACATCAACTAGCACTGGGACTATAGCCCTCCACACCCCTACCATCCATGTACCTATCCAAAACTCCCTTAAATGTTGAAATCAAAACTACATCCACCACTTGCACTGGCAGCTCGTTTCACACTCTTGCCACCCTCTGAGTGAAGATGTTTCCCCTTTATGTTCCCTAAACATTTCATCTTTCACCCTTAACCCATGACCTCTGGTCGCAGTCTCATCCAACCTCAGTGGAAAAAGCATGCTAGCATTAATCATATATTTACCCCTCATAATTTTGTATACTTTTATCAAATCTCTTCTCAATCTTCTAAATTCTAAAGAATACATTCCTAACCTATTTAATCCTTCCTTATAACTTGGGTCCTTCAGACCCAGCAGCATCCTTGTAAATTTTCTCTGTATTTTTTCAACCTTGTTTACAACTCTTCCATAGGTAGGTGACCAAAACAGCACACAATACTCCGAATTAAGCCTCACCAATGTCTTGTACAACTTCAACATCTCAATGTGCCACATGTTTGTGGTGATTAGGCACTGGAGATTCAGGCAGATAATCAGCCAGTTTGGACAATCAAGGATCTTGGGAAGTTTGATGTGGGACGTTTGGAAGGAGTGGGATGTGGGGAGGTTGGGGCAGGTGACATGTCATGAAAAGAGGAAGAATAGAGTGTCAGCATTTGTTATGGGGGGTGGATGCTGGTTCTCAGATGGTGGTGATTGGGATTTGGGAAGGATGAGGTTAGCATATAATAGAAGTCACTTTACCACAAAGGCACTTCAATAGAAGTTCTGCAAAATAAATGATACCATTCAATGCATGTCAAATGGGAATATCAAGCTAGTTAAGCAAGGTTGACTCGCTTCCTGCCTGGTCAAATTTCAAGAGTGCCCCAGATGCTACTTGTTATTGCACTTCACTCTAGCAAAGATTGATTTTTCAGTCCTGTAGCACTGGAACTAATGGAACTAAACAAATTTTTATTGTACATTTGCATCTTAAGGGGAAGCAAAATGAAAAGATGAATATACATAAAGCATGCCTCTAGGTGGCAGTAGAACACCATTTTACTTTGTACACTGCCCTGGTATGTACAGAATATTTATAGCTCTCCATTAGGATGCATCATATGTCAAATGGCATCATCATTCTCAATGTTGTCTTCTAGCTAATCCATGAACCGTTATTTTTTATGGCAAAGTCAGACCAGCATTTAAATAAAGCTAGCATGTCCTGGGAATCCTAACAATGGAGCAACTGTAAAACATTTCCTTGGAGACAATGGGGACATGATGTGAAATACTAATGTTGTCCAGCATTGGCGAGGAAAACAAATACATAACTCTAATGAACTGAGATCTGCCACTTGAATGTAGGCGTCATTTGACAAATAGTTCTGGCCTTTTTTTGAGACGGGGGGCCCCTGTCTGCTGCATTTTAAATAAGTACATTAAGGCATTGTTAGACTTATTCCATCCAGAATATGGGATCTGTAGTCAGTAATGGCATCTGTCCGCCAATCCTGTCAGGTCTCATTTTATGGCTCCATTTAACTAGTTCTCAGTTCCATATTTCTCGGTGATAAAGAATAGGGATTTGACTTTGAATAGATCAGCTCACTCATTATCTCAAGCAATCAAATGGAGCTCCTTTACAAAAGCTACTGGACATGAGAAGATAGCTAAACAATTATTAAAGTTTATATTTGATGGTTTTAGATTTTTAAACTAAAATCATCAGTTAGAATCTTTATAAACTCAAATTGAATTTCCATAACACAGTGGCACAATTTATAAAGTTTCTAAAGACCTAGGTTCCTTAAATTGTTAGTGTGAAATGATAGTAGCCATGGGTCTATTTTTGAATGCAAATGACTTAAAATTATGGTGGGTTAATTATTGACTTTGGATGATGGTGTGATAGAGATTTCTTGCTCTCCGCTGTACTTTCCTGTTGATTTACATTTTCACTCCTGAGGTTAGAAGTTCAAAGTAAATTTATTACCAAAGTACATGTCAGCATATACAACCCTGAGATTCATTTTATTGTGTATCCTAGAAACACAATAGAATCACTGAAAGATCATACCCATCAGGATGGACAAACAACCAATGTACAAAGGATGACAAATTGTGAAAATACAAAAGAAATTAAAAAGCATAAATATTGAATGTGAGATGATGAGTCCACAGGTTGTAGGAACAGTTCAGTGACTGGCAAGTGAAGTTATCCTCTCTAGTTCAAGAGCCAGAATGTTGAGCGGTAACAAGTGTTCCTGAAGCTAGTGGTGTGAGTACTGAGACTCCTATAAATCCTTCCTGATGGCAGCAGTGAGAAAGGGATCATGTCCTGGATGGTAAGGGTCCTTGATGATGGATGCTGCTTTCCTGCACGAATGCTCCTTGTAGTTGTGCTTAACTGAACCATATCCACTTCTTTTTGTGGGCTTTTCCATTCAAGGGCATTGGTGTTTCCATACCAGGCTATGATGCCACCAGTCAATATACTCTCCATTACACGTCTACAGAAGTTTGTTGAAATTTTAGATGCCATGCTGAATCTTCGTAAACTCCTAAGGAAGTGGAGATGTTGCTGTGATTTCTTCATAACTGCACTTGTGTGCTGACCCAGAACAGATCCTCTGAAATGATAACACCATGGAATTTAAAGTTGTTGACTCTCTTTATCCTGATTTCCCCCAGTGAGGACTGGCTCATGGATCCCTAGTTTCTTCCTTCTGAAGTCGATAATCAGCTCCTTGGTCTTGCTTACCTTGAGTAAGAGGTTGTAGTTGTGGCACCACTCAGCCAGATTTTCAATCTCCCTCCTGTATTTTGATTCATTACCGCTTTTGATTGTCAGCCTACAACAGTGGTATCATGAGCAAACTCGAATATGGCATTGGATCTGTGTTTAGCCACACAGTCATAAGTATAAAGTGAGCAGAGCAGGGGTGAAACACGTGGCCTCACAGTGCACCTGTGCTGATGGAGATCGTGGAGGGGATGCTGTTGCCAATCCTAACTGAATACATCTGCAAGTGAGGATCCAATTGCACACGGAGGCTGAGGCCAAGGTCTTGGAGCTTATTGATTAGTTTTGAGTGGATGACAGGATTGAACGCCAAGCTGTAGTTGATAAAGAGTATCCTGATTTATTTATTCAGATCCTTTGAGTCCTTAAGCACGGTCCAGTCCACCAACTCAAAGCTGCTCATCTGCTTCTCACAACCATCTTTTTGTTGTTCTTGACTCTGGAGCCTCTACCAGCACGTAGGTAGGAGAAGGATAGCCGAGTGATCAGATTTCCCGAAGTGCAGTTTACGCATTCCTAATTATGGTATTGCAGTGGTCGAGTATGTTGGGACCTCTGGGGCAGTAGGTTATATGCTGATGATAATTGGGCAGAGATTTCAGGCTTGTTTGAAGTCCCCGACCATGATTTGAAATGAGTCAAAAAAGCAAGAGATGTGCATGTTTGTGGCAGATTAGAATCGGTTTTGATAATATCACTGGCATATGTCGTGAAATTTTGTTAGCTTTGCAACATCTGTTCAATGCAATACATGATAAATATGGATAACTGAATTCCAGTAAGAATATATATGTACATTAAATAGTTAAATTAAGTGGTGCAAAAAACAGAAATAAGTGTAAAGAGCGAGGAAATGAAAACTTCTAATTAAATGTAGCCACAGAGAGAGAGATCTAGAATCAAATACATTAAACAGCCATCATAGTTAAACGTAATCTCAGTTTTTTCAAGGACCAAAAGTCCCATCTTCAAACTCTGATCTGATGCATTATTTTCTTTAAAGAAAGATTGATGTGTTGTATTTATTTATATACAGCTTTTCAAAAATTCTCAATCAAAATCTGGTTTAATGTCACTGACATAAGTTGTAAAATTTGTTGCTTTGCAGTACAGTGCAATACACAAATAGCAATAAATTAGACTAAGAAATGTGGATATATTCAGTGGTTTATTTAGTATACCTGTATACTTGTAAATGCAAATATCTGATCAGCTAATTGTGTAGCAGCAACTCACTGCTTAAAAGTATGCAGTCATGATCAAGGGGTTCAGTCGCTGTTCAGGCCAAACATCAGAAGAGGGAAGAAATTGATCTATGTAGCTTTGACCATGGAGTGGTTGATGCCAGTCAGGATGGTTTGAATATCTCAGACTGCTAATCTTATGGGATGTTCATACACCACAGTATATAGATTTTACAAAAAATGGTGCGAGAAACAAAAAAAAACCCAGTGAGCGCCAGTTCTGTGGGCAAAAATGCCTTATTAATGAGAGAGGCTCGAGGAGAATGGCCAGACTGGTTCAAGCTGATAGGAAGACAGCAGTAATTCAAATAACCATGCGTTACAAGAGTGGTGTTCAGAAGAACATCTTTGAATGCACATTGAACCTTGAAGTGGTTGGGCTACAGTAGCAGAACACCACAAAGGAACATTAGGGGGCCACTTTACTAGGTATAAGAGGTTCCAAATAAGGTGGTCACTGAATGTGTATATAAATTAAATAATACTACAACTAGAGAGCAAAAATAGTGAGGTAGTATTCATGAGTTAGTTCACTGTCTGATCAGAAATCTGATAATGGAGGGGAAGAATTTCCCTGACAATTCTATTGTAGTTGTTTATCTTCCTGTAAATTCCTGCAAGAGGTATACTTTGAAAATGTATTTTAGTTTGACTTTGCTGTCCTTTAATATGTCAGTATTTCCCATAGACCATAGTTGTTTATCTTCCTGTAAATTCCTGCAAGAGGTATACTTTGAAAATGTATTTTAGTTTGACTTTGCTGTCCTTTAATATGTCAGTATTTCCCATAGACCATTGCTTTAAGAAATGTGGCAGCTGGTTTGTTCAAAGCTAGTTCCCATTAGCAGCAGGGTGATAATAACTAGTTAAACCACTTGGCCAAGAGAGAAATATTGATCAAGACATTGACGTGAATAAGAAGCAGGGGAGTTGAGAAATGGAGTTCTGTCTCTGATTATTAGTAGCAGCTGCTTCTGTATTTCTGATTATTTTCATGCCATGCCATATTAGCACCACTCCCCATATCTGCAGCATCTTTCAGCTCCATCCATTACTGTGTTCCTCCGATACCAACCTCTTCTGCACAACCAAATTTTCCTCACTTCAAGGTCTGTGAAAATTGCCTTCAGCTGCCCAGGAGGAGAGCTCCTGAATTCTCTTAATCTTCTTGCTTCTTAGAACTTTGCTCTTTGATCGAGCTTTGAATCACCTATCCTGAAGTCACTTTATTTGGACCAGCTTCAAAACACTTTGTATTGCTTTACTTTGTGGCTATGTTAAGGGCACCACACAGATGCTTGCTATTATGTAAAATGTGAAGTACAAGAAAGTTTTAGCCTGCCAACAGTCACTGCTCAGATGTATAAATGAAGAACGTAAAGTGGTAGATTCCTAAATCTGGGAAAATGATTGTCTGTTAGATTAAGCAACTGAAGAAGAAAGCAGGTAAAATTAATGTCATAGTAAATTATTTTTAGAAGGAAAGTGCATTCCTTAAATTTCTGTAATATTGTATCACAAAGTTAAATGGAAAGAATAACGTCAAAACAGGTGACTTTGAATAAAAACAATATTTGAAAATAATCAAATAAGCATGTTTTTAAATAAACTTTTTAGAATGAAATAAATCTCCCCCTGTGGTATACTCACTGTCAGATGATCCAAAGTTTCAGAATCAGATTTATTATTATTGACTTGCGTTGTGAAATTCATTGTTTTGCAGCAGTAGTTCTGAGGAATACATAATAAAATCCTATACATCACAAAAATAAATAGTGTGTTTAAAAAAAAAAGATAGAGAGCTGTTGTGTATGTGGCCTGGTTACACAACGATGCTATTAATAAAAACGCTGGAGATGGGAGCTAAGATTCATGGTTCTTTACTGGCAGAAACAGAACTCGACACACACGTACAGATCAATACGTGCCTAATAGCGCCTGCAACGACGTGTTACTAAAACATAAAGTAGTTCCTTATTATAAAGTAGACTATACAGTACAAGAGTGAAATAGTGATGTGGTGTTCATGGGTTTATCTGATGGCAATGGGGAAGAAGCTGTTCCTAAAACACTGTGTGCATCTTCAGACTCCTGTACCTCCTCCCTGATGGTGGTGATGAGAAGGGCATGTCCTGGATGGTGCGAGTGTCCTTAAAGATGGAATGAAAGTACTTTTTTTTCAACTTTCCATAGGTATGGTCAGTATTCAATTCTTAAAGTTCAGTCCACTTTGCCTTAGAATTAATTCAATTAATTTACATACCAAGGTAAACAGGAGCTGCCCTCCGCTACAGTAGCCCAAACTTTATAAAATGTGGCAGATGTAGTCTCAATGAAGTTAGACACAGATACAATAGAACATCTTTATCCTTGTACTCCAAACTGAGGTTCTCATCCCCTTTAAAGCCACTATCATCCTGGTATCTAAGACTAAGTTGATGTGCCTTAATCACTATTGTCCATTGAATATCCATCAGCATGAAATGTTTGCAGAGGCTGGTCATGGCACACATAAGCTCCAGCCACCCAGACAACCTCAACCCACTGCAATTTGTGTACCGCTGAAACATGTCCACGGTGGGTGCATTATCCCAGGTCCAACACTCATCTGCGTACCTGGGCAGTAAAGACACCTATGTTAGACTATTATTTATTGACTACAGCTTGCATTTTATCCCTTGTCCAATTTAATATCTCTTCAGTCCTTCTGAGTCCTCAAATTATGCTGAGCTTATTTCGATGTTATTTTTGTATCTAATGTGGTTTAGCCAGAATGAATTGACAGCAAGTGGGGGAGAAATCTAGGAGTACTTGCATATATCCTGTAGTTGGAGAGATGATGAGTGGTTGGTGGCTGAGGTAGTGGCATTCAATATGAATGAATTAATCGTGAGATGCTTTTATCCTAGTAGATGGATAGGTGTGATGTCAATTTAAGATCTTGTTTTCTCTTTTTTAAAAAAAGACACACTTATCCTGTTTTACATGACTGAAAAGTTTTCAAAATAGTTTCTTCATATAGACCATAAGACAAAGAAGCAGAAGTCGGCCATTCAGCCCATCGAGTCTGCTCCGCCATTTTATCATGAGCTGATCCATTCTCCCATTTAGTCCCACTCCCCTGCCTTCTCACCATAACCTTTGATGCCCTGGCTACTCAGATACCTATCAATCTCGGCCTTAAATACACCCAATGACTTGACCTCCACTGCCGCCTGTGGCAACAAATTCCACAGATATTCCACCCTCTGGCTAAAAAAATTTCTTCGCATTTCTGTTCTGAATGGGTGCCCTTCAATCCTTAAGTCATGACCTCTCGTACTAGACTCCCCCACCATGGGAAACAACTTTGCCACATCCACTCTGTCCATGCCTTTCAACATTCGAAATATTTCTATGAGGTCACCCCTCATTCTTCTAAACTCCAAGGAGTACAGTCCAAGAGCGGACAAACGTTCCTCATATGTTAACCCTCTCATTCCCAGAATCATTCCAGTGAATCTCCTCTGCACTCTCTTCAATGTCAGCACATCTTTTCTTAAAGAAGGAGCCCAAAACTGCACACAGTACTCCAAGTGAGGTCTTGCCAGTGCCTTATATATTTTAAACGTGAAATATAATTCCATTCGTGAAACTAAATTTCAGAAGCAAGTTTCAAAGTGCAAATAGCACCATTTCATGTGTTCAGAGCATGCAAAATATTGTTATATTTTCAAGTATTCATGAAGGAAGAGCAGTAGATGTATATGGATTTCAGCAAGGCATTTGATAAAGTAACCCGTGCAAGGCTTATTGTGAAAGTAAAGAGGCATGGGATCCAAGGGGACAATGCTTTGTGGATCCAGAACTGGCTTGTCCACAGAAGGCAAAGAGTGGTTGTAAATGGGTCATATGATTGGAAGATGGAGGAGGAGAAGATGGCGGCGTGACAGCAGCATGCACGGCCACTTCGGTGGTGATGTCTGTTATCTGTCAAGTAGGGGATCATGCACAATCCTGATTTGATGGAGACAGACGTGAGAGTACGGAGCAGCATCTGGAAAACTTCTGAAATGCCCGCTTCGCTGCCGCTGCTACTGCGTGGTAACCGGAATCTCCGGAGCAGAAGGCCCCGAAATCCTTGGCTTTGCGTGTTTCAACAGCCGGGGCGAGGTCGTCGAAGGCGCTCGGCAGAGGATGGCGCTTGGGAAGCTGTATCAGAGAGGCAGTCGAAAGCTCAAAGTTTTCGGACGGATGGACTCAGTGTCGGCTGTGGTCGGTTGCTTCCAAGGCATTGGCAATTTGACGGTGCCTGGAGGCTTATGGCAGGGAGTTGTTCCTTTTTACCGCCGCTATCGGGGACTCGGGAGTTGATCGACTCGGGGACTTTTGAGACTTTATTTACCATGCCCATGGTTTGTCCTTCATCAAATTATGGTATTGCTTTGCACTGCTGTAACTATATGTAATAATTATGTGGTTCTGTCAGTGTTAGTCTTTGGTTTGTCCTGTTTACTGTGATATCACTCTGTAGAAACATTGTATCATTTCTTAATGCATGTATGCATTCCTAAATGACAGTAAAAGAGGACTGACTGTTACCTTAATCTAATATTCTGCATGGAGGTCTGTCACCAGTGGGGTGCCTCAGGGATCTGTTCTGGGACCCTTACTCTTCGTGATTTTTATAAATGACCTGGATGAGGAAGTTGAGGGATGGCTTAGTAAGTTTGCTGATGACACAAAGGTTGGAGGTGTGGTGGAGGGCTGTCAGAGGTTACAGCAGGACATTGATTGGATGCAAAAGTGGGCTGAGAAGTGGCAGATGGAGTTCAACCCAGATAAGTGTGAAGTGGTTCATGATGGCAGAATATAGTATTAGTGGTAAGACTCTTGGCAGTGTGGAGGATCAGAGGGATCTTGGGTTTGGAGTCCATAGGACACTCAAAGCAGCTGCACAGCTTGATGCTGTGGTTAAGAAAACGTGCGGTGTAATGACCTTCATCAATTGTGGAATTGAATTTAGGAGCCGAGAGGTAATATTGCAGTGATATAGGACCCTGGTTAGACCCCACTTGGAGTACTGTGCTCAGTTCTGGTCACCTCACTACAGGAAGGATGCCATAGAAAGCGTGCAGAGGAGATTTACAAGGATGTTGCCTGGATTGGGGAGCATGTCTTATGAAAACAGGTTGAGTGAACTCGGCCTTTTCTCCTTGGAACAATGGAGGATGAGAGGTAATCTGATAGAGGTGTATATGATGATGATGAGAGGCATTGATCGTGTGGATAGTCAGTGGCTTTTTCCCAGGGCTGAAATGGTTGCCACAAGAGGACACAGGTTTAATGTGCTTGGGAGTGGGTACAGAGGAGATGTCAGGGGTAAGTTTTTAACTTGGAGAATGGTGAGTGCATGGAATAGGCTGCCAGCAATGGTGGTGGAGGCGGATACGATAGGGTCTTTTAAGAGACTTTTAGATAGGTACATAGAGCTTAGTAAAATAGAGGGCTATAGGTAAGCCTAGTAATTTCTAAGGCAGGGACATTTTTGGCACAACTTTGTGGGCCGAAGGGCCTGTATTGTGCTGTAGGTATTTTTTATGTTTCCATGTTTCTATAAAGCCTCAACATCACATCCCTGCTCCTATACACTATTCCTCTAGAAATGAATGCCATCATTGCATTTGCAGCCTTCACCACTGACTCAACCTGGAGGTTAACCTTAAGGGTATCCTGCACGAGGACTTCCAATTTGAATTCTCTCCCCATTTAAAAAATAATCTGCCCGTTTATTTCTTCTACCTAAGTGCATAATGATACACTTTCCAACATTGTATTTCATTTGCCACTTCTTTGCCCATTCTCTCAATCTATCCAAGTCTCTCTGCAGACTCTCTGTTTCCTCAGCACTACCGGCCCCTCCACCTATCTTTATATCATCAGCAAACTTAGCCACAAAGCCAAATCCATAATCCAAATCGTTGATGTACAATGTAAAAAGAAGTGGCCCCAACATGGACCCCTGTGGAACACCACTGGTAACCGGCAGCCAACCAGAATAGGATCTCTTTATTCCCACTCTCTGTTTCCTGCCAATCAGCCAATGCTCTATCCACGTATGTAACTTTCCCGTAATTCCATGGGCTCTTATCTCTTTTAGCAGCCTCGTGTGGCACCTTGTCAAAGGCCATCTGAAAATCCAAATACACAACAGCCACTTCATCTCCCTTGTCTATCCTACTAGTAATTTCCTCAAAAAATTGCAATAGGTTTGTCAGGCAGGATTTTCTTATAAGGACACCAAGCTGAGTTCTGCCTATCTTGTCATATGCCTCCAGGTACTCTGTAACCTCATCCTTGACAATCGACTCCAACAACTTCCCAACCACCGATGTTAAGCTAACAGGTCTATAATTTCCTTTTTGCTTCCTTGCCCCCTTCTTAAATAGCGGACTGACATTTCCAATCTTCCAGTCCTCCAGAACCATGCCAGAATCTATTGACTTTTGGAAGATCATTGCTAACGCCTTCGCAATCTCCACAGCTACTTCCTTCAGAACAAGAGGGTGCATTCCATCTGGTCCAGGAGATTTATCTACACTTAGACTATTCAGCTTCCTGAGTACTTTCTCTGTCGTAATTGTGACTGCGCACACTTCTCTTCCCTGACACCCTTGAGTGTCCGGTATACTGCTGATGTCTTCTTCAGTGAAGACTGATGCAAAATACTTATTCAGTTCTTCGGCCATCTCCTTATCTCCCATTACAATTTCTCCAGCATCATTTTCTATCGTTCCTATATCTACTCTCACCTGTCTTTTACTCTTTATATACTTGAAAAAGCTTTTAGTATCCTCTTTGATATTATTTGCTAGCTTCCTTTCCTAGTTCATCTTTTCCCTCTTAATGACCTCCTTAGTCTCCTTTTGTAAGCTTTTGGAAACTTCCCAATCCTCTGTCTTCCCACTTATTTTTACTTCCTTGTATGCCCTCTCCTTTGCTTTAACTTTGGCTTTGACTTCTCTTGTCAGTGATGGTTGCATCCTTTTTCCATTTGAAAATTTCTTCTTTTTTGGAATATATCTGTCTTGCACTTTCCTCACTTCTCACATAAACTCCAGCCTCTGCTGCTCTGCCGTCTTTCCCGCCAGTGACCCTTTCCAGTCAACTTTGGCCATTTCCTCTCTAATGCCACTGTAATTTCCTTTACTCCACTGAAAAACCGACACATCAGATTTCAGATTCTCTTTCTCAAATTTCACAGTGAACTCAATCATGTTCTGATCACTGCCTCCTAAGAGTTCCTTCACCTCAATCTCTCCAATCACCTCTGGTTCATTACACAGTACCTAATCCAGTACAGCCGATCCCCTAGTGGGCTCAACAATAAATTGTTCTAAAAAGCCATCTCATAGACATTCTTGCGATCCAGTGCCGACCTGATTTTCCCAATCCACTCGCATGTTAAAATCCCCCACAATTATCATAACAGTTCCCTTCTAACAAACCTTTTCTATTTCCTGTTGTAATTTGTAGTCCACATCACTACAGCTGTTAGGAGGCCTGTATATAACTACCATCAGGATCCTTTCACCCTTGCAATTTCTTAGTCCATAAAGATTCTGCACCTTCCGATCCTATGTCACCTCTTTCTAATGATTTAATATCATTTCTTACCAATAAAGCCACGCCACCCCCCTCTGCCTACCTGCCTATCCTTCCGATACACCGTGTATCCTTGCATATTCAGCTTCCAGAGACATACATCCTTTAGCCACCTCTGGAAGTTACTTTTACTTTTGACCATAAATGAAATGAGGGAAAATGGTTTCACTGAAGAGTTGTGAATCTTTGGAATGCTTGAACCTAAAGGACTTTGATTGTTTACCCTCAAAACAGAGATGAGTAGCTTCTGGACATTCGAGGTATTGAGGAATATTGGGATTGAACAAGAAAATGGTTTGGTGGCAAAGGATCTTCCATGATCTTGTTAAATAGCAGATCAGGCAGAAGGGGCTGAATAGCCTACAGATGGCTCTTGTTTCTTATTTTATCAAGTTCCTGTGCATGCATTTTCATCGCTTAATATCTGGTTTGTTTCTCAGATAGTTCTACAGTTGGTGTCTTTTTTTGTACTCTATTATTCTTTCAGTTTTTTGCCTGAATCTCTTCCATTACAGATTTGCTTCTGAGTTATGCATTCTGTTATTTGATCACCGTTGGTGCTGGCTTAAAAGTCGCAGCTGATGCAAAGAGCTCAGTTGCTCCGTTTCAGATGGCGATTGAGAATGATTTATTGGAGTATTGTTGTTCCATATGATGAATAGGAAGATAGCAGGAGATAAGCTAGTGGAACCATAGTCTTTAGGTTGTTTCACACATGCTTTACTCCTTATAAATTTTTCAAACATAGATGCATTGCCAGTTAATTTGAGATTAAATTTACAGTACGCAGTGAACTTCAGATGCACATCAGATGACTCCTCTCAAATGCAGCAGACAGGTCTTGAAATACCAACTTTAATCTGATAAAAAGGAATTCAAGTGAAAATTTAATAATATTGTGAAATATAATGTTCATGTAAATTTAATAACATTGTAAAATATCACTTTTTTTTTAGAATTTTATTCATGAGCACAATTGACAAATGTGAGTGAGGCCTCGGTCAGTCAGAGTGGATCATGGATGTTGTTTCCTGGCTGTCTGGATGTGCAAGCCTCAGTAATACAATATGGAGAGCAAGCTGTTGCCCCTCTACATGCATCTGATGAACCCAAGGATATGGCAGAGACTGATACAGTTTGGTACCAGCAGCTTTGCTGGGGTTGCCAGTCAGTGCTGATCAACCGTAGGACTGCCTTAGGGACTCCAGCTCCAGATTTTTCCCTTGAAGATTTATTCCCAAAGCCTTCCCCATGAGTGGGTATATCCACAAGGTAGTGGAGGTTTGAGATTATAGTTTTCCTTCTAGATGAGCTGCCAGCCACGGCTGACATGCCCCATCTACACCAAAGCAATTGGTTTTAAGGCGCCAGTAACTATCTTTGTCCCCTTTCCAGTCAGTGGACATGCTCCGGCTGGGCTTAGTAGCTAAGCCACATGTTAAGGCCAGGAATTGGACTTGGTTGTCAGAGGCTATTTGAAGTGCATGCTATTAGAAGCATTTAATAGGAAGTGGGAACTTGTCCCCACTACCACCTCCACCTATAACAACCTTGAGGAACCAATTGATAAATGACCTTGGACCATTTCTGGCTGAAGAATCCCAGAACTGAAATGTTAACTGTATGGTAAGATGGCGGTGTGCTCTCTGTCTGGGTCCAAACTAAGGTGTAATTGTTTATCCTTTGTCTTTTTTACAATTGCAAGGCACTGCTGGATACTAAGAACATCAAGTACTGCATGTCTACCCCATCAGTGAGTTGCTCAGTGGAACCGGACTTGTTGCGTACTGTGTTGCTTGCTACAGCCACCCTAAGATGTTGGCATCAGAAGTGGTGAACAGTCCAACAAATGGTGCAAATTATTGTCATGGATGTTTTTCTTGTGATTGAAAGACCCTGTTGGACACTAGTAGCGAAGAATATTGCAGGACCAGTTCATTGGCGAGACTGATGACTGGAGTCGTGTGGCCTCCATTGCTGCATGGGGTCACCTGATGCAGCTGCCCAGGGAAGGAGGCGCTGAAGGCAGTATGGCATGGCTGAGTTGGGGATGGGGGCCCCTCCAGCTAGTCTTGCCCTCCAGTGTTCACTTGGTGAAAGACGAGCTGGATTTCTTTCGTCTACGGTAGCACTAGTGCGTGGTGAGAAACTGCTGCGAACTTGTTCTTGCATAAACATGGCTCATGAACAACATCCCATGTACTATCAATCTACAGGTCATGATACTCAGTTACTTGGGTTATATCATTGTTTTATTTGTGACTGTGTGTTTTATTGCTATCGTAGTTATATGCCTTGTGCTGTGTGTGACTGTTGGTACTGTGTTTTGCACCTTACCTAGGAGGAACACTGCAGCTTTTGGCTGCGTCTACGTGTATGGTTGAACGACAATTAAACTTGAACTTGACTGTTTCTCTTTCACAGGTGCTACCTGACCTTTTGAGTATTGCAGCATTTTCTATTTTACTTCAGATTTCCTGCATCTGCAGATCCTCATCTACTTTTCAACCTGTTGACAATGGAAGGTGGGAAAGGAGATGATGAGAAAGAAACCACATCACTCATGTTATATTATGAAGTCTTTCCAACTCACTTTTCAACCATAGTCCTTGGACTGAAATAGTGTTATACAATACCAAACAAAATATATTAAAATGTGTCCATTTGAATACCACTTATACAAACTTGAGGAAAATTAATTTGAGATTTACTATGCTATGATGCATACTTTTACCTCTGGAGCTTCATAAATGATTGATGCTTTTAACCTTAATCACAACATTGTAAACATTATCTGGGGCAAGGCTGTTTTAGCCTCTGACCAAAGCCTTAGGTGATTCAATAATACAAATGTATTTAAAGATTTAATGGAGAGGTGAATTGAACTTCATACAAGTGTGTAGAAATCTCATCATGGTACCAAGCTGCTTCCCTAATTATTGAGATTGTGGAGATGTAATTTGAAATAGTCCATGTAATGTACAAAGGATTTGTCCAAATACACAGTATGCTATTTTGTGAGAAGTTGTTTAAAGTATTCCTTAAACCTATTGTCACATAATCACATGAAAAAGTATTGGAAATGTACTACATTCCTTATGACAAAGTTAAAGACTACTTTGCACATCAAGGGTGTGACCGCTCTCAGATTAATCCCATCATTGTCAAAAACTGCGTCTATTTCCTTATCTATTCTCTCTCATGCCCATTCACAACCCTGATTTCTCCTCCGGCCTACCCACACTATAGGTAGTTTATAGTGGTCAATTAATCTAACAGTGTACTCAGTGTGGGTGTGAGGAGGAGCGTGCAAACTCCACGCAAACAGCACTGGAGTTCAGGATCGAGATTCAAGATTGTTCGATGTCATTTATCAGTACACATTTAAAAGAGAATGAAACAATTGCTACTACTGTTCTGATGCAGCATAAAAAAAACCACGCTAAGCAAAAAGAATACAAGAAAATACACAATAAATATAAATAGTTTAATAGTATACTCAGTGGCCACTTTATTAGGTACACTGCCCACCTGACCTTAATAAAATATCCAATCCGTCCATCATGTGGCAGAAACTCAATGCAGAAAAGCATGTAGACATGGTCAAGAGGTTCAGTTGTTGTTCGGACCAGACATCAGAATGGGGAAGAAATGTGATCTAAGTGACTTTGACTGTGGAATGATTGTTGATGCTTGATGGGGTGGTTTAAGTGTCTCATAAACTACTGATCTTCTGGGATTTTAATGCACAACAGTCTCTAGAGTTGCAGAGAATGGTGTTTTTTTAAAAAAAAGACATCCAGTGAGTGGCAGTTCTGTGGAGGAAAAATTGTCTTGTTAATGAGAGGTCAGAGGAGAATGGCCAGACTGGTTGAAACTGACAGAAAGGTAACAGTAACTCAACTAACCATGTGTTGCAACACTGGGTGTAGAAAAGTATCTCTGAACGCACAACATGTCAAACATTGTAGCTGCAGAAGACCACACCAGGTTCTCCTCTTGTATCTAATAGAGGCTACCGAGTGTAGACTAATTGTATGTACACAAAGTGATGTTAGGTGCAGGAGTATCTGTACATAACATGACTCTGACAAGAAATGATAAAATAGTGGTGGTGGAGAGTACAGTAGGTTGGTTGATGGATGGAAGTGTTGGCTAGGGTGAAAGTGACTGTTTTTTGAGTTTCTAGCTTGCAGGAACAGTGAGACAGCTACACTATCTGAAAAGTCTCCGTCCCTCCCCTCCTGCAAAGCTAAAGACAGCATTCTAAACTGGGTGAAATCAATCAGATGTCAGTGATTCTGGAATGTTTTAAAATCAAACAGATTATTTATGCTACTGAATTGAAAGGGGCAATTTCAGAGTCAGGTGAATGTTTACTATCTGTACCTGACTGTAATCCTGGGTAAGGAACAGCCTGAAAAATAGTGCAAAAAATGGACTATGGAAAATTAATGGGTGTGCATCTAGCCATTGGAAGGTAATTATCAGCAAACTAAGAAGAAGATATGGCAATCTACTAGATGCCCATTGAAAGAGCAGCCATTGGAGATCATTTGGAAGATGAGGCCCAAAGAAGTGACTGGAAGGAGGAGAATGTGTGGGAAGTCATGTCTGAAACTTTCTTGGAGTTCTTCCAAGGGGGTAACTAAGAGGGGAGATGATAATGGGGCCTGCATCATGCCTATATGAACTTTAGCAAGGCCTTTAACAAAGTCCCTCACGGCAGGCTAGTTTGGAAAGTAGGAACGCATGGGATCTAGGAGACAATAATCAGTTGGATTCATAATTGGCTCAGTGGTGGGAAGCAGAGGCTGATGGTTGAGGGCTGTTTCTCAGACTGAAGACCTGTGTCTCATGGTGTGGTGTGCTGTGATGCTGGTGCTGGGACCTTTCTTGGTTGTAATTTATATAAATGATTTGGATAAAAATGGTTTGTAAGTTTATGGACAGTAGTAAGAGATTGTATTGTAAATAGTCAAAGATTAAGAAAAAAATACAGGAATCTTTATCAGCTAGGTATGTGGGCTGAGGATTAGCAAATGGCTTTCAATTCAGATAAATGTGAGGTATTGCAAATTCAAAGATATGAACATATTATACCATATTATCATCATACTGGGAGACAAAACCAGGATAGGAATTATACAGTCAGTGGTAGAGTTATGGAGAGTATTATGGAACAGGGTTACTCAGGAGTCCAAGTCCATAGTTTGCTGAAAGTTGCATTACAAGTAGATGGATTGGTGAAGAAGGCTTTTGATATGGTGGCCTCCATCAATCAGAATATTGAATATAGGAACTGGGAAGTTATGTTACAGTGATATAAGATGTTGGTGAGGCTGCACTTGGAGCAATGTGTAGAGTTTGGTCACCCACTATATCGGGGAAAAAGTTAATCAACCAGAAGTAGATTGAAAAGATTTACCATGCCATTGCCTGGACTTGGAGACCTGAGTTACAAGGAGTGGTTACATAAAACAGAACTTTATTCCCTGAAATGTAGGTAATTGAGGGGTGACCTGATGGAATTATTTATGATCATGAGGGGCATAGGCAAGGTGAAACAACTGGGTGTTTTTTTATCCTGGGGGGTACTAAATAAAAGGGTATAGGTTGAAGATCAGAGGTGATTGATTTAAATGATAGAGGTTCAGGTGGCTATGGGCCAAATGAGGACAGCTTGGGCTAGCTCATTGGGCAGCGAGTCGGCATGGATAATTTGGGGTGTAGTGCAAGTTTCTATGTTGTGTGACTCTGAACAATTAACACCCAGAAACTGAAACTTGGAACAATGATAAGAATACAATCTTGCACAATAGTGCTTGTTGAACGATTGGCTGGACTGGTGATTTTCCTTTCAAGTGTCAGTGCACCTGACAGTTACAATGGATGAGAGTGAGGATGGTGTTTTCCTAAGGGGGTTGAATATGGATGGGAGCTCAGGTGGCTGTAGAGGCCAGTCTGGGATCCATGTATTCTGATGCAATGTGGGCAAGAATAGTGGTAGCTGTGGCTGGTGGTTGGGTCTTTTGATTGATCAGTCTCTCCCGTCCCAGCTGCCACTTTTTCTCTACTGCACAGTGAAGGTCACTCTCATGTGGTGCAGCTCCCTCTTGAACGCATTTCCTCCAGGTGTATCTATTGCATGTTATGTCTTCCAGATTTTTAGATGTATTGTTGAATTTTTAAGGATGCCTTCCCTATCCTTGCAGTGGATTTCAACCAGGCCAGCTTGACAAAGTCTTCGAGCAACTACCACCAATACATCACCTGTGGAACCAGAGGAGCCAACACACCTGACTACTGTTGTACCACCATCAAGGATGGTTATTTTGCCATCCCATGCCCACACTTTGGAAGTGCAATCACCTGGCTCTCGGCATACAGATAGAGACTACAGATCGCAGCACCATTGGTGAGGACCAAGAGGTTATGGTCAAGGGAGGTGGAGGAACTCATACAGGACTGCTTTGAGTCTGTGGACTTGCCAATATTCAGAGACTCGTATTTGAGTCTGAATGAATATATCACAGTTGTCTCCAACTTCATCCAGACCTGTGTGGGTGAGTGTGTACTTTCAAGAACATACCCTGACATATCCAAGCCTAAAGCCATGGATGAATCAGGAGATTTTTAGTTTGCTGAGACATTGATACAGCATGTAACATTCAAGACTGTGATCCAGAGCTATACAGGAAGTCAAGGTTCGGCCTGTGGAAGGCTACTTTAAGAGTATAAAACCAATTTCGATTGAAGTTGGAGACCAAATTGGATGTACGTCAACCAGGGCAGGGTTTGCAGGTCAATACTTCCTACAAAGTGAAACCTAACATCACGAATGGCTGTGATGCTCCACTGCCAAATGAGCTCCACACCTTTTATGCACGCTTTGAAAGGAAGAAAAAAACTACACCTGTGCAAATCCCTGGCAGTATCTGGTGACCCTGTGATCTTTATTTGAAGGCTGATTTCAGCACATCTTTCAAGAGGGTTACCTCTCGCAAGGTGTCAGGTCCTTATGGTGTACCTGGTAGGTCATTGAAAACCGGTGGCAACCAACTGATGGGTGTCTTTAAGGACATCTTCAATCTCTCGCCACTGCAGTCAGAAGTAGCCACATACTTCAATATGATGAAAATCATACCAGTGCCCAAGAAGAGCAGGAAGAGTTGCCTCAATGACTATCGCTCAGTTACACTTGCTTCTACTATGATGAAATGCATCGAGAGGTTGTTCATGGCCAGAATCAACAGTTGCTTTAGCAAGGACCTGGATCTGCTGCAATTCGCCTCTAGCCACAATAGATCTTCAGTGGATGCAATCTCACTAACTCTCCACTCTACCTTGGATCACCTGGCCAATAATAATACCTGCATCAGGCTGCTGTTTAATTACTACATCTCAGTGTTCAATACAATCATACCTTCAGTTCCAATTAAGAAGCTTCAATACCCTGGCCTCTGCACACCCTCTGTAACTGGATCATTGACTTCCTCACCGGCAGACCACAGTCTGTGCTGATCGGAAATAACATCTCCTTCTCATTGACCATCAACACTGGTACATCGCAATGTGTGCTTGGCTCACTGCTCTACTGTCTCTACACCCATGACTGTGTGGCTAGGCACAGCTCAAGTACCATCTATAAATTTGCCAATGACACAACTATTGTTGGCAGAATTTCAGATGATGAGGAGGCCTGCAGGTGTGAGAACTGGTAGACTGGTTTTGCAATTCGTTGTGGATTTCAGAAACAGAAAGTCGAGGGAACACACGCCAGTCCTTATCGAGGGATCAACAGTGGAAAGGGTGAGCAATTTCATGTCAACATTTCTGAAGCTGTATCCTGTGGATGACATATAGATGCAGTTACGAAGGAACAGTGGCTAATTTTATTAACAGCTTGAGGAGAATTTGGTACGTCAACAAGGATTCCCACAAATTTCTACTGGTGTACCATGGAGAGCATTCTAGCTGGTTGCATCACTGGCTGATGTGGAGAGACCATTGCAAAGAATCAGAAAAAGCAGTTAAAATTTGTAAACTCAGCCAGCTCCATCATTGACACTAGCTTCCCTAGCATCCTGAGGGTACCTTCAAAATGCAGCAGCATCCATCAGTAAGGATCCCCATCACCAAGGGCATGCCTTATTATTGCTACTGTGAAGGTGGAGGTGGGGGAGCCCGAAGACAAACACTCAACTTTTCAGAGGTGGTTTCTTCCCCTCCACCATCAAGTTTCTGAATGTTCAATGAACCCATGAACACTACATCACTTTTTTTTTTACTTAATTCAATTCTTGTATATATTATTGTAATTTATAGTTCTTTAATTATATATTGCAATGTACTGCTGCTGGAAAACAACAAATTTCATGACATATGCTAGTCATATTTAACCTGATTCTGATTATGATGTTATCTTTGAAGAATTTCCTTAGCCCGCGATCAGCATTTGACAGTACCCTTGAAACCATATGGCTCATATGGCTTCAAATCCTTCAGTTAAATTTTAAAATCCCTCTTCATTTCTATCTCTGAACATGGATACAATAGTGATTGAATTAAAAACATGCACGTTTCCATTGGTACAATCTGTGTTTCATTCAACTGACCATATCATTATTCATATTGAAGCAAGTTCGCTATTTGGAAGGAGCATCATTATTAATTAGTGCTGTTGTTGAATGTAAGTTGTTCAATACTTGAAGGTCTTTGTAGCAGACTTCGTTGAACATGTTTGGTATATGAGAGGAGATTTTGGAGTGGAATACTAGGCAACAGTATTATTTACAACAACTTGTATGAGAAACAGGATTTTCTCATATAACAAGATGCCATGATAATATTTTGCAGTGCTCTGTCCACTTCAAGTTACACGCAGAAGATTTTTAGATTAGGTGGGATGTGGGATACCTTTGATGTGGATTGCTTTCAGTACAAGAGAGACTAAGTACATAGTTTGATTTTATTTTGCATGAGTGTTGATTTACTGAAGGTTGCTGTGTGCTTTACCAATCCCTTTCTTCCGTAGTCCCAACGAGATTTGCTTTGTACAACTGAGCTTCAGAGCACTTAAAGGTAGCCATGGTAAAGGAGTTGCCAAGGTTACGGCTGTGTACTCACTGACGGTCAGATCTAGCACAAGGCTGTTTGATTTGTTTTCAAGTTGTCAGTACTTTGCATGCAAGCAAGAAAACTGGTAATGCATTTGTTCTTGGCCATACTTCATACTTCCATTTATCTCCCTTCTACTCTGACTTATTTAACTTAATATGCATGGAATTGCAGGAAAACTAACACTTGGGAAATGAGCTCAGAACAGTAATAACAGTACAACCTTTTATGTCACTGTCAGCTAAATGAATAGTTTGAAGGATGGTTTAACATTCTTAGAGACATATAGTTATGCAGCACAGAAACTGGCCCTTCGTCACAACTCATCTATGCTAACCAAAATACCCATGTAAGCTGGACCCATTTGCTTGTATTTGGTCCATATCTTTCTGATCCTTTCTCATCCATAGACCTGTCCAAGTTCCCTTTAAATCTTGTCAGCCCACTTACTCACTTGATCAAGATCCTTCTGCCAAATCCTGATACACCTTTGCTGTCAATGACACGATCTGTTTTGGTGTCATCTGCAAATTTACTGACCAAACCTCGTACATTCTCACTCAAATCATTGACAAACAACAAGGGACACAGCACTGATCCTGCACCCCACTTTCTACCCCCGCCCCCCAGAATATCTGAATATGGACTTCCATCAAAAAAGCAATTTTCTACCATTATCCTATGCTTCCTATCAGCAAACCAATTCTGTATCTGATTAGCTATCTCACCCTGAATCCCATGCCTTCTAACTTTATCTGCATACTATATTGTACCTTATCAAAGGCTTTACTGAGGTCCATGTAGGCCATATCTAATACTCTGCTCTCATTAACACTCTTGGTGACTTTATCAATAAACTCAGTCAAATTCACGGACATTATCTCCCACATGCTGACTATCCTTAATCGTTCTTTGTCTTTTCAAATGCTTGATTATCTAATCCCTCAAGATACCTGTGATAATGTACCTACTGCATACTGGTCTACAATTCTCAGGTTTTACCTTGCCACCCTTATGTAAAAAGTATACCATTCACCACCCTCCGGTCCTCTAGCACTTCACCCGTTGCTAATGATGATGCATATATCTCAACCAGGGCTCCCATAATTTTTCTCACTAGCATCCCACAGTGGTCATGGATATATCTTTTCAATCCCTGGAGATTTATCTACTTTCACACATTTTAAGACAGCCAGTACTTCCTCCGCTTCTTGCAGACAAGCCCCAAGAAAAGGGGCTTGCCCCTTCAGCTTTCTCAAGGTCTACGTTCTTCATCTCTTTTTCCATGATAAAACCAGAGGAGAAATATTCACTGAGGACCTCACAAATCTCCTATGGCTCCACACAAAGATGTCCATTTTGGTCTTTGAGAGGGTGTATTCTTTCCCTAGTTGTTCTTTTTCCCTTAATATACTTAGAAAATCCTTTTGAATTCCCCTTGATCTTCTCTGCCAAAACTATCGCGTGCTCCTTTTCTTTGTTCTTCCGAATTCCTTCTTGAGTATACTCCTGCTACCCCTGTACTCTTGTTGGGATTCACTTGATTCAAGCTGCCTGTACCTGACACATGCCTCCTTCTTCTTCCTGACCAGAGCTTCAATATTCACTGTCATCCAGAGTTCGCTGTTCCTGCCAGCCTTGCCTTGCACTCTAACAGAAACATGGATCTTGAACTCTCTTACTTGCCAGATGTCCTTTTGCTGCTAACAACTTATTCCAGTTAAACATTTGCAAGCTTTTGTCTAATTCTGCAAACATTTGCCACCTTTGAAAAGGAAGCATTCTTTTCAAGTGTTGCTTTTCTACTGTGAGACAACTTCTCCGCTACAATAAGGTAAAAAATGCTGTTTGGTTTAACAGCATTATGCTCATTTCTGAGTTGGCATTTCTTAATCAAATAGAGAATGCCCCATAGTTGGTTTGAATGAGAGATGAACTGTAAGCAACAAACACAAAAATGCTGAATGAACTCGGCAACTCAGGCAACATTTATGCAGAGGAATAAACAGTTAACAATTTGGACTGAGGCCTTTCAATAGGAGAGGTCTCGACTTAAAACGTCTGCTGTTTATTCCTCTCCATAGATGCTGCCTCCTTCAAGAGAACCACAACCCTGTCATGGTTTGGAGGCTTGTGTGCCTCAATGACTCAGACAGCTATGCTGGCTGGAGTCAGGGCTTTATGCTTTGACACTTGGTAGTGTCACCCATGCCAAACAGGTCAAAGGGCAGAAGCCAGACTAAGAGTGATCCACTGGCCCTCTAGGTTCAGAGGTTAAGCTCAGGGCTAACAACAGTGATGGAAACAGCAATGAAGTATCCTTCTAAGTCTGAGTGTGATGGTATTCCTGTGTCTCCGCTGGGGACTTGCCTGACTAACAGTAGTGAAAACAGCCTTATAGCTACTGACATGATGAAAGAAGCCCTGAACACCACCAGAGATGGAGGACCTTCATTGCTGCCCTGAATGCCAGCGGCGAAATAGGTAATAAATAATATTTGCTGCCTGATCTGCTGAGTTCCTCCAACATTTTGTGTGTGTGTTGCTTGGATTTCCAGCATCTGCAGATTTTCTCAAGTTTGAGCACTTTTCCCTACTTATTTGCATGTTGACAATCCCAAACTGCCATCCGGAGATGAGAGAATAGGTGGTATGGGCAGTATTTTCATTCCAAAAGCACTAGCGAAGGGGATTGGCAATAATTCGCACACATTGTTGGGCAACAGTGCATCAGGCATTGATTGAGATTAATCAGAATCTATATGGTGGTAAATGGTCCCTAGTTCATCCTTCTGCATGTGGTGCTAAAAGTAATCAGAATCAGGTTTATTATCACTAACATAGGTTGTGAGATTTGTTGTTCCGTGGCAGCAGTACAGTGCAAGACTATTTTAAAAAAACGCTACAAGTCGCAATTTAAAAATCCTTAAATAGTGCAAAGAAGAATAGTGAGGTAATGTTCATATACACATGGACCGTTCAGAAATCTGATGGAGAGGAGCATAAAACATCAAGTTTGGGTTTTCGGGTTCCTGCACCTCTTCCCTAATGGTAGTCAATGAGAAGGGGGCTTGTCCTCAACCATAAATCCCTGATTGTCTACTGTTCTAAATCTAATTACCTCATGCCCATATCTTCTAATAAAGACCCCAGCCGCATATACAAAATTAGCCATTAACCCAATATCAAATGGCATTTGCAAAATAAAATTCAAAACTACTTCCACTCCTGTCCGAGGAAATGTTTCCTGTTCTCCCTTCTAAAATATCTGGCTCTAGACCTAACATTACCACATAGCAATAGTTCTCTGACCAATGTTCAGCTTCTAACAATTCCATGAAACCCGGGCCCAGTTTACCTGTTGTGTGTCGGCTGGTAGCATCCTTGCGTCTGAGAGAACACGTCACGGGTTCATATGTGCCCCATATACTTGTGCATGAAGATCTAAGCTGACACTTTGTGGTAGGATAACCACCTTCTGGATGAGATGTATTGGGCTAAAGTTCAGCTAGCTTAATTTCATGGGTGTAAAAGATCTGAACATGGTATTTCAAAGGAATAGTTTCCAGGAATATATTTGCCCTTCAATCAATACCACAAAAAAAATGCCACATCTATTTATTGTGCTGTTTGTGGAGATTTGCTGTTTCAGGTTGACAGCTATGTTTCCTGTGATACATTGCTCTTTAGGGATAAAACTGGCTGTAATGTCTCCTGAGATATCCTGAGGTTATAAAAGGCATGAATCACAATTTTTAAAATCTCTCTTTGTAAGTACCCTTAGGGGTGTGGATAACTTGCCAGTTAACATCTACAGTCTGGTAACCAAATACAACGTCTGTCTGATTGCAGGTTATTGGACCTTAATGTGCACAAATCAGCTGCCCTACCAGTTTGTATAATAAACAATGACTGAACTTTGAACAAATTAATTGAGTAAAAAGGGCTCTGATATCCTGTGGATGCTTGAGGTGTTATACAAATATCACTTTTTTTGTCTTTGGCTTCAATAGCTCAGAGTGAAACATAAACCAAAGAACTTGTGTCATCCTGCACCCTGAAGCAGTCAAAGCTCCACAGTGATAGGAAGCAAAGATTTATTTAAAGATTTACACACAATATTTGAGATGTCAACTGACATTCTCAATAAACTCCATGCAAATTCCTTCTGTTGTTAAAATCATTATTTTATCACAATTTTTTTGTAGGTGAGGATGGGGATTCTTATAAAATAAGATTAAGATTTAGCTTTATTTGTTACATGTACACCAAAACGTGCAGTAAAATGCATCACCCTTAACAGCATGGAAGCTGGAAGTGGATGAACTCTGGATCATTTGGGAGGTTGGTGGGGTGAAAAAAAGGACATGTAGAGAGGTAGTTACAGCCAAGGTGCAGGACACAGGAAACTGGGTGACAATCAGGAAGGGGAAAGGGTTTGAGAAGTCAGTGCAGAGTGCCCTGTGGCCACTCCCTCAACAACAGGTATATCACTTTGAATGCTATGGGGGGGAATGACCTAACAGAAGGAATCACAGTGGTTGGGCACTGACTCAGATGGGAAGGCAGAGGAAGAGGCACACTGTGATGATAGGGGATTCGTTAGTTAGGGGAATGGACAGGACATTCTGCGGGCAAGAATGAGATTCCTGGATAGAAAGTTGCCCTCTGGGTGCCAGGATCGGGGATATCTCAGATCAAGTCCTCCGCATTCTTAAGTGAGAGAGCAAAGTGCCAGAAGTCATGATCCATGTAGGTACCAATGACAGGGATAGGACAAGTGACGAGGTTCTGCATAGGAAGATCAGGGAATTAGGTGCTAAGTTAAAGGGCAGGACCTCTAGGGTTGTACTTATGCCATGTGCTAGTGGGGCTAGAACTAGGAAAATTTTACAGTTCAATATGGATCAATTTTGGATCACTAGGCACTTTTCCAAGGAAGGTAGGACCTAGACAAAAGGGACAGTTTGCACCTGAACTGGAGGGGGACTAATATCCTCGCAGGAAGGTTTCTTAGTGCTGCACAGGGTTTAAACTGAAGTTGCAGGGGAATGGAAATCAGAGGGCCAGAACAGTTAGTGGAGAGGTTGTGGAGGCAGATGTTGGTAAGACCTCAGGCAAAGTTAGGAATCAAAACGTTGTGACAAAAATTGAAAAGAGTGAATACGGAACTGAAGGTGTTGCATCTGAATGCGTACGGTACAAGGAATAAGCACAGTTTCAGATTGGCATGTGTGATGTTGTAGGCATCACAGAATCATGCTGAAAGATTATAGCTGGGAGCTTAATGTCCAAAGATATACATTGTTCAGAAAGGATAGACCAGAAGGCAGATGGGGCGGTGTTGCTCTTCTGGTAAAAAAAATGAAAGCAAATAATTAGAAAGAGGTGACATAGGATTGGAAGGTGTTAAATCATTGTCATTAGAGCTAAGGAACTGAAAGGATGAAAAGACTCTAGGAATCGTATACAGAGTCCCCAAACAGTAGTAAGGACGTGGCCTGAAAATTACAATGGGGGATAGAAACTGCATGCCACAAGGCAATGTTACAATAGTCATACGGGATTTCAATATGCAGTTAGGTTGGGGAAAATCAGATTGGTGCTGGATTCCAGGATGGGTAATTTCTAGAGTGCCTACACGATGGCTTTTATCTGCAGATTTTCTCTTGTCTGTGACTGTATTCCACTTGCCACTTCTTTGCCCATTCTCCTAATCTCCCAAGCATGGTAACCTCTCTAAGTGACTATCGCCCAATGGCATTTACATCCACAGTGATGAAGTGTTTTGAGAGGCTGATGTTGTAGGATATCAGCTCCTGTCTGAGTGGTGATTCACATCTGCTCCAGTTTGCCTACTGAAGCAGCAGGTCTACAGCAAATGCTATCTTGTTGGCTCTTCGCAGAGCCTTGGAACAGCTGGACAGCAAAGAAGCATACATCAGGATGCTCTTTATCAATTACAGTTCAGCACTTAACACCATCATCTCCTCAAATCAGTAAACTCCAAAACCTGGGTCTCAATACCCCCTTGTGCAATTGGATCCTGGATTTCCTCACTTGTAGATCCCAATCAGTTCAGATTGGCAAAAACATCTCCTCCATAATCTCCATCAGCACAGGAGCACCTCAGGGATTTGCACTTCCTCCCTGCTCTACTCACTTAACACCTATGACTGTGAGGCCAAGTACAACTTCAACACTATATACAAATTTGCTGATAACACCACTGTTGTGGGCTGTTGAATCAGCATACAGGAAGGAGATTGAAAATTTGACTGAGTGGCATAATAACAACAACCTCTCTCTCAATGTCAATAAGACCAAGGGGCTTCAGGAGAGGGAAACCAGAGGTCCATGAGCCAGTAATCATTAGAGGATCAGAGGTGAAGAGGGTCAGTAATTCACTAACTCAGAGGACTTGTCCTGGACCCATGGTATAAATGTAATTGTGCAGAAAGCACAACAATGGCTCTACTTCCTTAGGAATCTGCAGAGATTTGGCATGTCATTAAAAACCATGGCAAATTTCTATAGATGTGTGGTGGAAAGTGTGCTGACTGGCTGCATTATGGCTTGATATGAGAACACCAAGGCCTTTGAGCAGAAAATCCTACAAAAGTGAATTTGGCCCAGTACATCATGTGTGGGGAAAAAACCCTCCCAACCATTGAGCATATCTACATGAAACGTTATTGTAGATAAGTTGCATCCATCACCAAAGATCCTCACAACCCAAGCCATGCTCTTTTCTCACTGCTGCCAGCAGGTAAAAAACACGTGCCTCAGGACTTTCACCATCTGCTTCAAGAACAGTTACTACCCCTCAACCATCAGGCTCTTGATCAAAAGGAGATAAC
Organism: Mobula hypostoma; assembly: GCF_963921235.1. NCBI lineage: Eukaryota > Metazoa > Chordata > Chondrichthyes > Myliobatiformes > Myliobatidae > Mobula > Mobula hypostoma. The sequence goes on from NC_086098.1 coordinate 98,009,238, forward strand.
TGCACTCATTTAAGTGCTCTTTTATCCTGTTACTTTATTCTTGTTATTACTACGTATTTACATCCGCATTTGCCCAGTTTGTTGTCCATTGATCCTATTTACTGTTACGATTCTATAGATTTGCTAAGTACGCCTGCAGAAAAAGAATCTCAGGGTAGTATGTGGTGACATGTATGTAGTCTGATAATAAGTTTTACTTTGAATTCTTCAAGTCCTCCTGCATCCTCCCCGCTTCTTCAACACTACCTGCTCCTCCACTTACCTTATTGTCCACAAACTTGGCCACAAAGCCATCATTTCCATCATCCAAATCATTGACATACAACATGGAAAGAACAGGTCCCAACATCGTCCTCTGTGGAACACTACTTGCCACCAGCAGCCAATCAGAAAAGGCTGCCTTTATTCCCACTCTTTGCCTTCTGCCAATTAACCAATGCTCCATCCTTGCTAGTAACTTTCCTGTAATAACATGGAGTCTTGTCTTATTAAGTAGCCTCATGTGTGGGTTTTCTGCATCCTTAACAGCTTAATGGTGTTCTTTCATACCCAGGTGACTGATCTGTACACAGTATTCCAATTGATGACTTACCAGATGGTATCCTAACACTTGTGCTTAAAACCCTAACTAATTAAGGCAAACAGAGCAAGCCAAACAATTTCTCACCACTCTGCTTAACTGAGTCTACTTTCAGGGAATGTGTACCTGTGCCCCTAGATACTCTTTTCTACAAGACTTTCTGGAACCCTGATATTTATTGTGCAAATCCTGCTTTGGTTTAATTTAGTAAGCATAGCACCTTGTACTTAAGTTAGATTCGCTTTTCCATTCTTTGGCCCATTTTCCATGTTGTTCCAAATCCTCTTGTCAGCTTTTGAGCGGTTGAGTGAACTAGGACAAATCTCTTTGGAGTGAAAGCGGAGGAGTGGCTACTTGATAGACTTTTTCTCAGGGCAGAAATGGCTAATACTAGGGGGCATATTTTAAGGTGATTAGAAGAAAGCATGGGGGAGGATGGCAGAGGTAAGTTTTTTAGACAGGGACTGGTGGGTGTGTGGAACACCCTGCCAGTGTTGGTGATACAGGCAGCTACATTTAGGGTGCTTAAGAAACTCTTAGATAGGTACATGAATCATAGGAAAATGTAGGACTATGTAGGAGGGAAGGATTAGATTAATCTAAGAGTAGGTTAAATAGTCAGCATCACATCATGGGCCACAGGGCCTATACTGTGCTCTGGTATTCTAAATTTAATGATCAATGTCAGAATCAGAATTGTGTTTAATATCATGGTATGTGCTGTGAAATTTGTTGTTTTGTGGCTGCAGCAAAAATTGCAATACATAATAACAAAAAGCTATAAATGACAATAAGAAATAAATATATTAAATTAAGTAGTGCGAAAGGAGCGAAATGGAAAAGCAACAGTGAAATAGTGCTCATGGTGTAGTGTATTTAATATTTCAGTAATATTGGAAATATATTGCTTGATTAAGCATTCTATTATTTACATAATTCATTATGGGTTATATGTCAGAAGTATGTGAATGGCATATGTCATTATGCCACCAATATCACAGGTGAGCGCTGTACTATAAACACCCAGGAAGGGATTTCTTGCTATAGTAGTCTTATTTTTGGAGTAGCATCTGTACCTGCTCCCTCGCAGAAAACTATGGATCAGGTGCTGTAAGGCTGTCAAGCCACTCAGTGTTACCTGGACAACATTATTTTTACTGATGAGAATGACAAATAACATCTCCAAAATATCAAGGCAGTGTTAAATAGATTAGAAGTTTATGGGCTCAGAGCACGATGCAATGAGTGTGAATTCTTTAAACCAGGCATCACTTATTGTGGTCACACCATTGACACACAAGTATTACACAAGTGTGCTGGGAAAATTCAAGCACTGGTTGATGCCCCAAGGTCACAGTTGTGATCCTTTTTTAGGATTTGTCAGTTACTAAAATGGGTTGCTCTCAAACCTGGCTACTGTGCTCCACCCCTTGAACTCATTACTACAGATCAAGGAGAAACGGCAATGGACAAAGCAGTGTGAGGTGGCTTTCCAAAAGGCAAAGGAAATGGTAACATTAGACACTGTACTTACACATCATGATCCACATCATCCAGTGAAGCTTGTCTGTGACACCTTGCCTTATGACATAGGTGCAGTCATGTCTCATGTTATGCGTGATGGAAGTGAATGCCCCAGAGTCTTCGCATCATGTTCCCTTACTACTGCAGGAAAATAAAATGCGCAGATTGACAGAGGCCTTGAGTCTGGTTTAGAGTGTAAAACCTTTCAGCCATTACCTGTATGAGAGAGAGCTTACCCTCATTACTATTCATCAACCATTGGTGTCCATTTTCAATCTAGAGAGGGGTGTTCCACTAGCTACAGCAGCACAAATGCAGAGATGGGCTCTGTATCTTGGAGGACGCAATTACAAGATCTAATTCAGAGGACAAATAATCACGTAAATCATAATAGATTGTCCCATTTACCCTTGGAAAAGAAAATACCTGAAAAATTTACAAAAGACAACAGTCCTCTTGATGTATTCTTCCTAATGCAAATCAAAAGTCTCCCTGTTACGGTAGAGATGATCCAAAGGGAAACCAGAAAAGACTCCACACTGTCTCGGGTCTACATAGAAACCCAATATGGCTGGATGTTCAGCAGAAATTCTAGTTCCCCCATTTTTACCAGCTTGGGATGAACTTGCCCTTGACGGGGGTTGCCTTATGTGGGGATTGAGAATTGTTGTACCTTCCAAGATGAGAGCTAAATTGTTGGAGGAGCTACATGTCAGTCATTTTGGCATGGTCAATATGAAAGCATTGGCTCAAAGCTTTATATGGTAGCTGGGATAGATCAACAGGTCGAGCAGCTTGCCCTGCATTGTTCTGGATGTCAGCACACCTGGAAGATGCCAAGTGCAGCACTCTCCATAACTAACAAGTCACCAACCATGCTATTCCTGGGCCAGCCCTTGTGCTCATGCTTGGATCTCTTAAAATCCAATCTCAGAAGGAGTATGCAGGACAAACAGCTAAGACAGACTGAGGGCTCCTCAAATAAGGGGGATCAATGTGTGAGTCCTGGTGAGGGACTCAAGAGGTGATCAAAAGAGGGTACTTGCAAAGATTAAGGTCAGAATTGCACTGCACTCCTACACAGTGGAGATTACATCTGATGTCACCCGCAGGCTACACATCGTTCAGCTGAAGAGATAAGAGTAAATTGTTAGAAAAGAAAACTGACCAGAGCTGTCAGAACAATTTCCTGCGGTCCCAGAGTCAACTGTATACCTACCATGAGGGAGGCCCCAGAACCTAAAATTGTTTCACAGCCACAAATCTCACCTGTGAAGCAGAGGTGAAACCCTCTGCCAACCGTCAGGAAAGATGAGATCCTACAAGAGTAAATAATCCTCTGCAGTGTTTAAATCTTTAGGCCTGAATGGAACAATTTAAAATTTACTACACTGTGGATGTCATGTAGTAATTGTATTGTATAGTATAACATGCTGTGAAAAATATATATATGTGTACGTGTATATAATATGAAATGCATTACGTATTACATTTGGGATGCATTTGAAATTGAGTGGAAGTTTATAGCTAAGCAGCAAGGAGTGTTGAGTATTTAATATTTCAGTGAATGGCATACGCTATTATGCCTTAACGTCATATGTGAACACCTCACTAATGAAAAGTAAACTAAGTGCATGAATGTCCTTGCTCCCGTGCCTTTTTTTTTCAATTAATTTCTAGAGTTACATGCGTTCATTGTCCATTCAGAAGTCTGACGGTGAAGTGGAAGATGCCGTTCCTGAAGATGGTGTGTGTGTGTGTGTGTGTGTGTCTTCGAGCTCTAGTAACTGCTCCTTGATGGTAGCAGTGAAAAGACGTCACATCCTGGGTGATGGGCGTCCTTAATGATAGATGCAGCTTTTGCTTAAGGCATCGCCTTTTGAACGTGTTCTGGATCTGGGAAGGCGAGTGCCCATGATGTGACTGGCTGAGTTTACAACTTTCTACAGCTTTTTCCGATGCTGTGCAATGGCCCATGCATACCTGATGATGATCTAACTGGATAGAATGTGGAAATTTGTGAAGATAACCTTTTCCACTGTCCGCTCCACCACTAATTTTGTTGTTGTCCACCATGTTAACAGCATCATCACACAAGTTGCAAATATCGATGACAAACGCCAGGGGACACAGCACTAATCTCTGTGGCACACCACTGGTCTCAGGCCTCCAGTCTGAGAAACAAACCTCGCCTACTAGCCTGTACCTCCTTTCACCATGCCAACTTTGTATCCAGATAGTGAAACACTGGATTCACAATGTGATCTAAGCTTCAGATCAGCCCTCCTTTTTGAAACTTGTCAAAAGCCTTACAAAAATCCATACAGACCATATTTACCATCCTGATGTCAATAATCCTCTCTCTAAAAAGATCAGATTCCTGAGACATGATTTCCCACACACAAAGCTACCTTGACTATCCTTACTTAGTCCTTGCTGTGGTTAAGAAAGCATATGGTGCATTCGCCTTCATCAGTCGTGGGATTGAGTTTAAGAGCCAAGAAGTAATGTTGCGCCTTGTAAGGCATGAAAATGCCCAACACAGGCCTCCCATGGTCTGAGTCAATGTTCCCCTCTATGGGACCCTGGTCAGACCCCACTTGAAGAACTAGTTCTGCTACAGGATGGATGTGGAAACCATAGAAAGGGTACAGAGGAGATTTACAAGGATGTTGCCTGGATTGGGGAGCATGTCTTATGAGAATAGATTGAGTGAACTCAGCCTTTTTTCCTTGGAGTGATGGAGAATGAGAGGTGACCTTATAGAGGAGTATAAAATAATGAGAAGTATTGATTGTGTGGATAATCAGAGGCTTTTTCCCAGGGCTGAAATGGCTAGCACGAGAGGGCACAGTTTTAAGGTGCTTGGAAATAGGTACAGAGGAGATGTCAGGGGTAAGTTTTTTACGCGGAGAGTGGTAAATGCGTGGAATGGGCTGCCGGTGACGGTGGTGGAGATGGATATGATAGGGTCTTTTAAGAGACTCCTGGACAGGCACATAAAGCTCAGAAAAATAGAGGGCTATAGATAACTCTAGGTAATTTCCAAGGTAAGGACATGTTCGGCACAGCTTTGTGGGCCTGTATTGTGCTGTAGTGGTTTTCTATGTTTCTATTGTTACATACCTCAAGGAAATCTTGTCACTTTCTTGTGAGAATGATGTAATGGTCTTTTGGAGGTCACCTGATGTAATTTTCCCGCCGATGTGAGGTCATGTGATGACATGTTCACCACAGGTATAAAAGGGAAGACCCCTGATGACGCAGTTAATTTTCCAGCTAGAACGTTAGTCAGTGTCTCCGTTCCGTTGCGTATTTGTTTTATGACGCAGTTTCACTTTTAAAACAGAGTGTTACGTTCTATTGTAAGGTACAATAGTGCTGGATTGGTAGTTTTCCCATTTCTGACAGATTTGTTGATGTAACTTTTCAGTAGTATTGGAGAGTGAAGACTTTATTGACGTACAGGACCTGAAGGATTAAGAGAAGTTGGTATCGTTTGGCAGTTTAACAAAGGATCGACCTTATTGAGTCTTCATTGAAGTAGCGACCTGCATTGTGATAACTCCTGCCAAAAGAGAAAGGTAGTTCATGCAGGATTTGCTCGGCAGAAGAAAGGTCAGTTGTTTTAAGCCGTTTATTTCTTTCATCGTGAATCTTTTTGGACAGAACCAGCAGGAAAGTCACATCTATGAAGAAATCCTTCTCCAGAGAATTCTCTCCCAATTGAATGTATAAATCTGTTGGACTTTCGAATTTACCATTTTAAGAACTGTATTTGACTTTATCACTTTAAGAACTGTTTTCACATTTATCGCTTTAAGAACCAGTACCGAGTGGCGATTTGTTGAATGGCCGCATAGCGGTTAACGTCCAGTTAAGGTTTTTTTTATGTTTTTATTGTTTATCCACGTTTAATAAATGTTTGGTTGTTTTTATATAACCTGACTCGATTAATATTCATTGTTGCTGGTTACATAACACTATGAAGGCACATGGAGGGAACTTGCCAGCTAATCAGGTTTTGTAATTGACTGACCAAAACCAGGGATTTTCATTTTTAATTTCAAAAATATACATACAGCAAATGCAATCACCACATGTCTGTTTTTACATGAATTGTACCATCAATTCAATATATTTTCTTATGATTTCTTATTCTTGGTTGGTGCAACTGTAACAAAACCCAATTTCCCTCGGGATCAATAAAGTATGTCTATCTATCTATCTATCTATCTATGATGCATCCTTCTTAGACAATGCACCTAATCTGTGAGGGCCTGGTCCCCCTGTGGTCCATTGGCAGTAGGACCCCGTATTGTGGTCCTCCTCCCCAGTGCATTTGAAGTGGCTGAACCAAAGTTCACCAGACTGCTTCAAGCTGACAAGAAGGTGATGGTAACTCAAATGACCATGTGTTACCCTTGAAGTGAATGGACTGCAGCAGCAGAAAATCACAAGTGTACACCCATTACCAACTTTATTAGATATAGGAGTTACCTAATAAAATGGCCACTGAGTGTATGTGTCTTCTTCATGGTTAATACTAACAAATGTACAGAGGAGAACAGGAACAATGAGGGGAAGATATCTTGGTGGTCATTGTCATAATGAGGCATCCATCTGAAAGGAACAACTTTCACTGACTTGAGCAATGAATCTGATTGCTTATGACTGACTGTCTGTGGCTTCTCTGCTGGGGTCTGAGATTTCCTGGCAACCTGGCAAGAGAGAACAGCAGTGCCTTTCACAAATAATGCATAATTAGCTTTAGGCTGACAATTTAAATGTCTTGCAGACATTCAAAATCTCAGCTACAAAACTTAAACTCAGTCAACCACTTTGCCTGATCCCTGTTGTTGAAACTGAGAAAGGAAAATGGAGGTTTTTGACATACTGTTTTGTTAATGTATATGTATTTTATTCTAGCTATACACTCTTTCCAAGAAAATGATCTTATCCCCTTGACTTGCAATCTACTTATCTCTAACCTTACCCTATCTACTTCCTCAAATCCCTTTCCTTAACTACACATTCTAGCTCCTCAAATCCAAGTCCATTTTATCTGAAAGATTTACACCTCAGCCACAGTATCAAAACTATTCATATGACAATTGCTATTGTCAGTCACATTTTGACCTTCCCATTCAGTCTTTGGCCTTTGGTGCAGAGAGCCACGCCATTCTGCTTCTCCACTGTTAATCAGCTGGTTGTGCTTGGTACACAATTTCATTTCTGAAATCTTGGCCAGTCGCTTCTCTTACCACATCTTTATCATTACCTCCAGTTTCTGTTGGGGATATAAGCTTGACTTTCACCTATGATTTATGTGTTAATCTGTCAGCTAGTTCAAGGCATTTGTTTCCAAATGTACTCTGATCCTATGTTCACCACTACCTCACTTTATCCCACACCTGTCCTGAAATTATCAGATTGGTTTCAACAACTACCACCATTTTACACATTGAAATGCAAAAGGGATTGAGAAAGATCAGCAAAACAAAGACAAATTCTGCATATCGAATGAAGACTCAATGTAAGATGTATGCAGATGTAGTTATTCATCCTAATGTTCCGTTCATTTGGCAGAAGCACAGGAAAGGTAGGGTGAAACCATCCTGATGTTAGCAGAGATTTCTGTGGAGAATTTGACCTCCTTAAGCTGGAGATTTTCAAGTGCAAATTCAAGGCTGCATTGCGCCAGTATTGTCAGCAAAATTATTTTCTCTTTTGTCAAATGTGTGGTGCGGTTTCATAGGTTGTGAGGTAAGATGCTGAGTATAACTTCAATCACACCTTCAAGTCAGAATCAGGATACAAAGCAGTTCACATAAGCAGCATCCCACCCTCGGAGGATTTGAAATTTCTGTGGAAGATTTGTGAGTAAGTGAGTGAAACTTTAGGTAGAAATTGATGAGCTACTGAAACAGATTACACATCTCCTTAAATGTAGGAGGCAGCAGCTGCTTTTAATTTTAGGACGGGCATATTTCAGCATGGATTCTATACAGTATATTAAATCACATCAAGCGTCTTTTAATCCGAATAACATTACATGGATCTTGTGCCAATGACTTCACTAATACTCTAGTTTTCCAACTTAAATCATTAAACTAGGCAATGAATATTTCTTGTGGTGATGTATAACACTGAATTCATTCATGATCATTTTCAAGGGCCTGTGCTTCTCATTTACTTTTACATAAAATATTAGGTACAGACGTGGGCCATTCACCCTAAATGTTTCACCCTGCGTGACGGTAGATAGTGCCACATAGACTCAGCATTCTTCTTGCTCAGAACATAGAAAAGGGGGGAAAAATCAGTGTGGTTTGTCACTCTTCATTACCTCACAGCAGTGTACATGGAAAAGTGTTGAGGACAAGAATGACAGTCACATACATCCTTTTACGATTTGTTCTATATACACATAGACATCACCTGTGGGATTTAGCATACATAACTTCTTAAATAAACAAGCCCCATTCCACTTGTATTGAAATGATAGATGCTTCATTTTAATGTCTTTGCAATAAATGTCTATCATTTTGATTGTATTGACAAAGCCATTATACATAACAACCAGAAGACATCATCCTCCCTCATTGCCAACTATCAGATGGAACATAGTTTATCAGTGCATAGAACATTTTCAACCCATCATTATAGTTGACAGGTAATACATATTTGGAGAACTCTTGGGTGATGTGTCCTTTTGAGGAAGAAATTGGTAGAGGAGGAACTAATTAATTTACTTAGTTTCTCTTTGGCACTTATCCCTGTTCAACCCTTCTATTACTGTCTTTGCAGCTGATTGTCAGATGATACTGAGATTGCTGCTGCTTACTGAGCACTTTAATTTGTGGTTACTGGACAACTAGAAGGTCTTTAGTTAGCATAAAGTCTTTCGACTTACATTATCTATCAAAGCAAATTTCTTTTCAAATGCCCTCTCTATTGGACTTGTTATCTCTAACTTTCAATTAATGTCAAGTGAATCATTCTCTAAAACTTCAAATAAAGTGAGATTGTTCACACTCTCAATCAATTTCCAGTACTGGTGGATGCTTACTGACCAGAAATATCACCTTTGTTTCCCACTCCACAGAGACTGCCAGACCTGTTGGGCAATTCTTTCACTTACTGGTTTATTTGGAGTCATAGAAAGAGAAGTGAAAAGCCTGGAAATGAGCTCTTGGGTCCACCAAGTCCACGCTGACCATCAATTGATCATTTGTACCCTAATCCTTCATTGATCCTACTTTTCACTTCTCCCCACATTCATATTAGCTCACCCCAGATTCTAGCATTCAGTTACACACTAGGCATCATATATAATGGCTAATGAAGCTAGTAACCCCCATTTCTGGGATGCAGGAGGCAATCAGAGCATTCAGAGGAAAGTATCACTGAGGAAAAAAGAGTCTACAAACTCCACACAGAGAGCACCCAATGTCAGAATTGGGCATTTGTCACTGAAGCTTCCGCTGCACTGCCCAGAAATCAATATCCATTATGAAGATCTTTTATTAAGTTAAGGCTGTAAACAATATTAATTTTAAAGAAAGCAACGCACACAAAATGCTGGAGGAACTGAATGGGCCAATCTGCATCTATGGAAACGAGTACAGTCGACATTTCAGCAGCACTGCAGGGTCTCAGCCCAAACCGTCGACTGTACTCTTTTCTGTAGATGTTCCCTGGCCTGCTGAGTTCCTCCAGCATTTTGTGTGTGTTGCTTGGATTTTCAGCATCTGCAGATTTTCTCTTGTTAATTAATAAAAAAAAGAGATTGTTTTTGATCTGAATGAAGCTTAACAAAAATCAGCTTTAATATAACCACAGAGGTACAACTTCAATTTTCATGGATGAAAACTGGAAAATGAGTGATAGTTGAGTGACAGTTTCCAAAAAGTTTCCAAAGTTGAAGGGTTAAACTTCTGTTACTGAAGGGCAAATCGGCCACAAATTATGCAAAGCTCTCATGTTGCATCTGTGGTGCATTGAAAACTTACACAAGTGCAGATAACATGTGATGCTGATCTTGAGGCACGTATCTTGTCAATTCTGACACATTTTCAAGTCATGGTTACAGATATTTTGAACTTGAAAATAAAGTTGTTATATTGATTCAGACAGCTCTAGAAGGTGTAAGGAATCTGACTGAAAATACTTTCTACTGCGTTATGTGAGATTAAATATTTCACAAGTTAGAATCTCCATCAGTAGACTAGATAGAAGAAGATATATGGCTGCAGGAATTAATGGCATACTGATTTAACTATTTTAAATAGGTCAAAATGTTATAGTAACATGGCACCACCTTTGTGATCCTCTACAACTTCTTTTTGCAATCCTGTGTATTGGAACCTCCATTCCAGACTGTGATGCAACCAGTCAGAAGGCTCTCCATGGTACCTCTGTAGAGGTTTGCTGGATTCCTGTTATGGGTAAAGAAAACACACCAAATAACCAGTCTTTAATTGCATTTCTCAGAAATTATCAGATGATTTGAAAACCTATTAGCTGTGTAGGAATCTCTAGTTCCTATACAGATAATGATAGGGGAAAGTAACAGCTCCCTGGTTGTTTAATAGCCTTCAGTCTCTGCATCACATAAACCTCAAGCTGATACTGACACTCTCCAATTCCAGTTTGTAGGGAGGGAGGCAGAAGGTGTTGATTTTTCTTGTAAAACATTGACAAGCTGACATGGTGGGGTGGGGGTGTTTAAAATGTTAATTATCAGCTTAATTTGTTTGATATTACCAGCATGGGCACCAACTCAGTAGCATTGAAATAAGTATGTTCTGTATGGCAGAATAAAACATCTTAGGGACTAATACTGCTCCACTGGAACATTCTGTGAACTTGTATTTTATTTGTTTAGAGATATAGTGCATATCAGTCCCTTCCAGCCCAACGAGCCTCACTGCCCAGCAAACTACCGATTTAACCCAGCCTAATTACAGGACGATTTATCATGACTAATTAACCTACTAACCACTATGTCTTTGGACTGTGGGAGGAAATCAGATCACCCGGAGGAAACCTATGCAGTTCATGGGGAGCACGTACACATTTCTTACAGACGTTGCCAAATGCAGAACACTATAGTGTAATAGCGCTGCACTAACTCTTAGACTACTACAGTGTAATGTTAGTCCATTACTACAGAGCAAAACATATTGAGGAATCCTTTGAAACTAAAACAATTTTTCCAATGTGCCTTGTGCATCAGTTTAAGAACCTAATACAAATTAAAAAAAAGTTAAAGATTAAAAAATTTGGTTATGACATGAAACAAATATTAATGTTGTGTAAAAGAGAAACTTTGAGTTTCTTGTGTCTTTTTGATTACAAATAGTGGTGTTCAAGATTCTCCACTTCATGGCAAATTGCCCGAAGTTAGCCATCTGATCCTGAAGCACCCATTTCCTCCAGGACCTTAGTTTTCTCGGAGATTACCAGCAAGGCATAGCTCAGAGAAGAGATCTGAACATAAGAAGTGCGCCATGAATTGAAGAGCTTTGACAAATCACCCGGTTTTCACGTTCAAAAAGGTTTAGATGGAATGGATAGCCAGAGACTTTTTCCCTCGGTGGAAGTGACTAATACCTGGAAGCTTAAGCATAATGTGATTGGTGGAAAGTATTGGGGGTGCAGATGTCAGAGGTAGTTTTTTTTGCCCAGGGAGTGGTGAGTGCATGAAATGCTCTGCCTGGGGTGATGGTGGAGACAGGTATATTAGGGATATTAGGGGTATTTAAGAAAATCTTGGATGGGCAAATAGATAGTAGAAAAATGGAGACTATATATTGGAGGGAAGGATTAGTTTGATCTTAGAACATTCTTGAATGTTGCCAGAACATCGTGAGCCAAATGGCCTGTATTGTGCTGTGGTGTTCTGTGATCTATTAATAATACACCAAATATGTCTTAAAATATTTAATTAGGAAGAACATAAGAAAACTGGGAAAACACTTAAAAATTTCTCACAATTGACAACTGAGAAGTGTAAACTCCCTTCCACACTCCATTGTTTACACTTTTCAAGTCAATTGTTCACTGGACATTTGTGACTGGAAGCCTGCTGTAGATTCTGTGCACAGATGCTCCTGTATAATTTTGTCGGTGAGACCCAATGTACAGTGCCTACAGAAAATATTCACCCCACTTGGAAGTTTTCATGTTTTGCTGTTTTACAACATTGAATCATAAGTAGATTTAATTTGGCTTTTTTGACACTGATTAACAGAAAAAGACCCTTTCGTGTCAAAGTGAAAACAGATCTCTACAAAGTGATCTAAATTAATTACAAATATAAAACACACAATAATTGTTACATAAGTATTCACTCTCCCTCTTTAATATGACATACCAAGTCATCACTGGTGCAGCCAATTGGTTTTTGAAGTCACATAAATAGTTAAATGAGGAACTGTTTTTGGAGATCACCTGTATGCAGTCAAGGTGTTTGGCTTGATTGTAGTAAAAATACACCTGAAGGCCCAACTGCAGGTGAGTCAGTACCCTGGCAAAAAGTACACGGTGAAGACAAAAGAACACTTCAAGCAACTCCGCAAAAAGGTTATTGAAAAGCACAAGTCAGGAGATGGATACAAGAAAATTTCCAAGTTAATGAATATCCTTTGGAATATAGTTAAATCAATCATCAAGAAATGGAAAGAATATGACACAGCTGTAAATCTGCCTAGGCCAGGCCATCCTCAAAAGCCGAATGATTGTGCAAGAAGAGGACTAGTGACAGAGGCCACCACAAGACCCATGGCAACTCTAGAGGAGTCACAAGCTTCAGTGGTTGAGATAGGAGAGACTGCGCATACAACTGTTGCCCGGGTACCTCACCAGTAATAGCTTAAAGCAAGAAAAGCAAACTCGCGTGAAATATTGGCTAGAGTTTGCCAGAAGGTATGTGGGAGTCCATGAAGTCAACTGGAAGAAGGTGCTATGGTCTGATGAAACCAAAAATCAGCTTATTAGCCATCAGACTAAAAGCATATCATCAAAAACACACCAATCCCTACTGTGAAGCATAGTGGTGGATGCATCACGCTGTGGGGATGCTTCACTGCAGCAGGCCCTGGAAGGGTTGTGAAGGTAGAGGGTAAAATGAATGAGGCAAAATACAGGGAAATCCTGGAGGAAAACCTTATACAGTCTGCAAGAGAACTGCCACTTGGGAGAAAATTTGTTTCCAACAATACAATGATCCCAAGCATAAAGCCAAAGGTACAATCATCACAGCGATATTTGATTCTGTGCTTTGTGCTCCCTGGAGTACAAATCGATAGTAAATATTAAAAAATTTAAATTATAAATCATACATAGAAAATAGAAAATGGGAAGTAAGGTAGTGCAAAAAAAAACCAAGAGGGAGGTCTGGATATTTGGAGGGTAAGGCCCAGATCCGGGTCAGGATCTGTTCAGCAGTCTTATCACAGTTGGAAAGAAGCTGTCGCCAAATCTGGCTGTACGAGTCTTCAAGCTCCTGAGCCTTCATTGTACGTGTGATAATAATAAACCAATTTCAATACCAGTGTATTTCTCCAATATCCAGAGGTTTCTATCTAGAGGCTCGGATCCATGGACATAACATCAAATTGCATGATATTGGATGGGAAATGTAAATCCAAGTGGTTACATTTCTTCATAACAAACAAGCTAACAAATTAATGATGACTGACTGGAGCCTGAGGTAGTGGTGTAGCAGTCGGGAGGAGATGTGATTGCAGCCAGGAGCGGGGGCATGGCTGGCAATGAGAGGAGGGGTTCAGTAGTTGAAGGGCTGTTAGTAGTTAGAGGAGAGGATACTTATCAGTCACTGATTCAACAAAATATCGTGTGTTGGGTTAGGCTGGAAGATTTGGCAGGTGTTATTCAAAACCCCTCTGCTGCGTTCACGTCAAATGCTGAATTGAATTGATTTTATTTCTTACATCCTTCACATACATGAGGAGTAAAAAATCTTTACGTTACGTCTCCATCTAAATGTGCAATGTGCCAACATAGTAATTTATAATAAATAGAACAGTCAATGTAATATAGAGTATGCTCAAATCAGCGCAGGTACATCAGTCTGATAGGCTGGTGGAAGAAGCTGTCCCGGAGCCTGGTTTTTATGCTGCGGTACCGCTTCTCGGATGGTAGCAAATGGAATAGATTATGGTTGGGATGGTTTGGGTCCCAATGATCCTATGGGCCCTTTTTACACACCTGCCCTTCTAAATGTCCTGAATCATGGGAAGTTCACAACTACAGATGCGCGGGACTGTCCGCACCACTCTTTGCATAGTCTTGCGATTAAGGGAGGTACAGTTTCCCATACCAGGCAGTGATGCGGTCAGTCAGGATGCTCTCAATTGTGCCCCTGTAGAAAGTTCTTAGGATTTGGGGGCCCATACCAAACTTCCTCAACTGTCTGAGGTGAAAGAGGTGCTGTTGTTCCTTTTTCATCACACATCTGGTGTGTACAGACCACACGAGGTCCTCGGTGATGTGGATGCCAAGGAACTTGAAGCTGTTTACCCTCTCAGCCCCCGATCCATTGATGTCAATAAGGGTTGGCCCATCTTCATTCCTCCTGTAATACACAACCAGCTCCTTTGTTTTTGCAACATTGAGGGAGAGGTTGTTTTCTTGACACCACTGTGTCAGAGAGATGACTTCTTCCCTGTAGGCCACCTCGTTATTGTTTGAGATAAGGCCAATCAATGTAGTGCCGTTGGCAAATTTAATTAGCAGATTGGAGCTGTGGGTGGCGACACAGTCATGGGTGTACAGGGAGTAAAGGAAGGGACTCAGTATGCAGCCCTGAGGGGCCCCTGTATTGAGAGTCAGAGGGTTGGAGGTGAGGGAGCTCATTCTTACAACCTGCTGGTGATCTGACAGGAAGTCCAGGAACAAGCTGCACAAGGCAGGGATCAAGGCAGAGGGCTCTGAGCTTCTTGTCGAGTTTGGATGTAACTATGGTGTTGAATGCTGAACTGTGGTCAAAAAATAACATTCTCACATTAATGAAATCTGCTGGCTACCTGGTCTGGTCTAAATATGATTCCAGACCCATTGAAGTGCATGATCTTAGCTGCCTATTCCCATCTGTCAACTAGAGGAGGAATGAACGATTGGGAGTAAATACAAACTTTGCCAGCAGTCCCCAAACCCATGAATGATTAAGTGAAAAATGAATTATTCAGTTGAGGGAGAGTTCCAGCACTTTGACCTCTCACCATGAGGGAGCATTTATCTATTTCCAGATTGGGGTAATTTGGAGGAAGACTTGCAGATGGTGATCTTCCCATATTTACATCTCTTCAGATCACCAACCCGCCTGTGCTGAATCCACTGTGCACCTCCCTCCTTGTCTATCTCTGAAGAATGGATATAGAGTGATGAAATCCTGGTTTACAATTGTACAAAGGCTGTTTAAAATGATGAGCTTTCTTCAAAGCTTCTGGTCAGAGTATACACGCAAAAGGCAAACACAAACACTGCTGCTAGCTTATATCTGGTAGCAATTTGGCAATTTTTAACCTAATTTGTTGCTAGATTATTGATATGGGGTAGTGCATTTACAGTTTAAATTCTTATGTATGCATTATGTAGAATTAAGTGTAAAAATTCCCAAAATATGTAAATGATAAAGTGCAAGATCGAACAAGATAGATTGTGAGGCCAAAAGTCAATCTTACCATACAAGAGGTCTGTTTAAGGGTTTAATAACAGTGGGATATAAACGGTCCTTGAGCTTGGTGGTACATGCTTTCAGGTTCTTGTATCTTCTGCTAGATGGGAGATGGGAGAAAAGAGAATACGCAAAGTGAATGGAGTCTTTGATAATGCTGGCTTTTTAAATGAAGCAGCATGAAGTATAGACAGAGTCCTTGGAGGTGAGGTAGGTTCCTCTGATGTGCTGAGCTGTGTTATTGGAGAGCAGTTGCCATACCAAGCTGATATGCATCCAGACAGAATGGTATTTATAGAGCATAGTTAAAAATAGGTAAGAGTTGACAGGGGCATGCTGAATTTCTTTAGCCTCCTGAGGAAGTGGAGGCAATGGTGATTTTTCTTGGGTGTGACAACAATACGTTTGCACCAGGACAGGCTATTGATGATGTTCGTACCTAGGAACTTGAAACTTTCAGCCCTCCCTCTCAAACTTAACACAGTTGACGATAAATTAACCAGTATGATGCTATTCAAGAACTGAGACACGATCCACTTTCTTGTTCTTTTTAAAATAGCCATCAGAATCCTTTTCTCAGGTGTTACCATTGCCAAGGCATGAATTATATTCAAGGCTTAGTCCTCACTTCATGAGCAATAAATGATCAGGTGGAGGAAATCACTAGGTCATGCAACGTTTTGGGGAGGAAAACAATAGTCAAGTTCAGAGTCGAAAACCTGCATCAGGACCCATAGAACCATAGAACCATAGAAACTACAGCACAGAAACAGGCCCTTTGGCCCTTCTTGGCTGTGCCGAACCATTTTCTGCCTAGTCCTACTGACCTGCACACGGACCATATCCCTCCATACACCTCCCATTCATGTATCTGTCCAATTTATTCTTAAATGTTAAAAAGGAACCCGCATTTACCACCTCGTCTGGCAGCTCATTCCATACTCCCACCACTCTCTGTGTGAAGAAGCCCCCCCTTTAAACTTTTCCCCCCTCACCCTTAACCCATGTCCTCTGGTTTTTTTCTCCCCTTGCCTCAGTGGAAAAAGCCTGCTTGCATTCACTCTATCTATACCCATCATAATTTTATATACCTTTATCAAATCTCCCCTCATTCTTCTACGCTCCAGGGAATAAAGTCCTAACCTATTCAACCTTTCTCTGTAACTGAGTTTCTCAAGTCCCGGCAACATCCTTGTAAACCTTCTCTGCACTCTTTCAACCTTATTTATATCCTTCCTGTAATTTGGTGACCAAAACTGAACACAATACTCCAGATTCGGCCTCACCAATGCCTTATACAACCTCATCATAACATTCCAACTCTTATACTCAATACTTTGAATAATAAAGGCCGATGTACCAAAAGCTCTCTTTACGACCCTATCTACCTGTGATGACACTTTCAGGGAATTTTGTATCTGTATTCCCAGATCCCTCTGTTCCACTGCACTCCTCAGTGCCCTACCATTAACCCTGTATGTTCTACGTTGGTTTGTCTTTCCAACATGCAATACCTCACACGTCAGTATTAAACTCCATCTGCCATTTTTCAGCCCATTTTTCCAGCTGGTCCAAGTCCCTCTGCAGGCTCTGAAAACCTTCCTCACTGTCTACTACACCTCCAATCTTTGTATCATCAGCAAACTTGCTGATCCAATTTACCACATTATCATCCAGATCATTGATATAGATGACAAATAACACTGGACCCAGCACTGATCCCTGTGGCACACCACTAGTCACAGGCCCTGAAACATTGGCAATTCATTTCCTCCCGCAGATGTTGTTTGACTTGTTCAGTTCCTCCAGCAGATTGTTTGTTCTTTCCAATAGCAAAACAACACGCCAAAGCAGGCAGAGGGCAGAATGTGACTCCTCAGCTGAAGCAGGCCACTAAACTACATCAATTGTTTTTAACAAGTCCTCTCTACACTGTCAGTGGGCCTGATGAATTACCATCCACCGAGTATTCATTGATACAAACGCATTTCATTGAAACTGCCATCCCTAGGTTGGTACTAAATACCTTCCAACTGACGATGATATATTGGATCCTCAAAGTGACCTCGAAACCTTTACATAATAGGTAAAAGTCAAAGCTGCAAAGTCAACTTTATTCAAATTTTCACCTTCAAGACTGCCAAGGACAAGTTTTATTGTTTGGAGAAATAATGCATTTCAGGTTCCTTCAGAGCATTTTGTCAGTGTAACATGTATTGAAGGGCATTTTTTTTTAGTGAATAATGGAAGGTGCTTGCTGAAGGGCATAGCATGTGATGTTTAGTCACACAGTGAGGGAGAAAGTTTGTGATACTTGTAAGAAGGAAATTCCTCTTTCTCATTTATCATGAGTATTTTCAATTTGCAAACTGCAGTGAAAAGAAATCCTTGCATTTATGTGTTGCTTAATCTTCAGGGTATCTTAGAGCTCTGAACAGCCAATGGCTTACTTTATGAAGAGCTTCCTCTGTTCAACATGGCTGCCCATTTTAGCACAGCAGGATCTCAAAGGAAGCAATGAGGAAAAGCAACAGATTTATCCCGTTTGGTGGCATTGGTTAAAGGGGAAATATTGGTAAGGTCAGACTTTAAGTGCCACATGTCAAACATAGAATATAGAACAGTACAGCCATGATGTTGTGCTGATCTTTTAACCTACTTCAAAATCACTTTAACTCTTCCCTCCAACATAGCGCTCAATTTTTCTTTCATCCGTATGCCTATCTATAAGTCTCTTAAATGTTCCTAAAATATCTGCTTCCACCACCACCGTCGGTGGCACTTTCCACACAATCACCACTCTCTGTGTAAAATGCCTGCTTCTGACATCCCCTTCCTATACTTTCCACCAATCAGCTTAAATTATGCCCACCCATATTAGTCATTTTCACTCTGGAGGGGGAAGGTACTGCCTCTTCTCATCTTATACACTCCTATGTCTCATCCTCCTTCACTCCAAAGGGAAAAGCCCTCGCTTGCTTAAACTTTTCTCATAAGACATGTTCTCTAAGCCAGGCAGGATCCTAGCTAATTTTCTCTGCACTTTCTCTAAAGGTTCTCCATCCTTCCTTTAATGAGGCAACCAGAACTGAACACAATACTTCTATTGTGGTCTAATTGAGTATTATAAAGTTGCAACATTACCTTGTGACGCTTGAAGACAATTCCACCAAATAATGAAGGCCAACAGAGCATATACCTTCTTAACCATCCTATCAACTTGTGTGGCAACTTTGAGAGATCCGTGGCTTGGACCCCAAGATCCCTCTGCTTCTTCACATTGCTGAGAATCCCATCATTAATCCTGTATTCTGCCTTCAAGTTTGAGCTTCCGAAGTGAATCACTTCACACTTCTCTGGACAGTAAACAGATACTAGGGATACAGAGTAACACACATAGATAGCTGGGGGAAAACTCACCAGGTCAGACAGCATCTTTAGAGGGGAGTAAACAATTGACTCATTATCCTTCATCAGTTTCTCAGTCTAAAATATCAACCATTTATTCCTCTGCATAGATGCTGCCTGACCTGCTGAGTTTCTCCAGCATTTTGTGTGTGTTACACTTTTCAGGATTGAACTCCATCTGCCACTTCTCAGCTCAACTCTGAATCCTATAACTGTCCCATTTCAACCTATGAAAACTTTCTGCACAATTACAACATCACTAACCTTTATCTGCATATTTACTTACCACCCTTCCACTTCTTCATCTCAGTCACAAAAGCAAGGGTTCCAGCAAGATCCCAGTAGAACATTATGGTCACTAACCTCCTGTTCCTCTACATTCACTAGTAGTGGGATCTTGGTATAACATTTTATCCAAAAGCTGGATTCAAATTCATGCAGTGCAATGTTGAAACATTACAGGCTGAAAACCTGAGAAGCAAGATTTCTCATTTCTATAGTCAGAGCCATGAAGCACAAAACCTAGCTATATTTATGCAAGACAAAGGTTAAAAGACACAAACAAGAGTTTAAAACAGAAAATTCTGGAAATACATTGCAGATCGATCAATATCTGAAAGAGAAAAGAGGCTTTTATCAGGAAAGATGATGATCCACTGTTTTCCAAGGAGTGCTTCATGTACAGATCTCTGTTTTGTACACGTACATGTCTATGTAGCACTGTGGTGAGTGTGTAGGCTTTCATCTAAGGGAGTTGTGCAAGAAGTTATTTACTCTCCAATATTTGCAAAGTTTTAAAAGTCCAAATGAATATTTATTCTTTGCTTGACCCAATGCTCGATCTGCTGAGTTCCTTCAGCAGGTTGCTTGTTGCTCCAGATTCCAGCATCTCCATTCCCTTCTGTCAACATTTGTTCCTTATTTTACTTCTTAATATAAGATCAGATATATATTTAATTTTGCTACAATTTAACACATTTCTGACAAGAAAATATCCCTTGTATAAACTAAGTCAGCAGGCCATGGCTTCAAACACCTCTGCCTGAGTTACATGATTGAGACAAACACCAACACTACTCAAGGAGCGTTGCCCAAGGGTAGGATGTCAATCCAAAATCTGTTTTTTTCTGCCTTCATTGAATATGACAGATTCTTGGCACTATTCAGAATTAGTATTTGGGCCAATTTTTATCTTTCACAAGCACTACCATCTAAAGAGTTGTCTATTAGTTCATTAATGCATGTCAGACCTTGTGATGGAGAGGTGTGCTGGTAGATTATTGTATATGACACCAAAGACCTCCTTGAAAAGACTTTCTGGTGTGCAAAATATTTTAGAACAGAAAAAGTCATATTGAAACACTACTTTGACAATGTACAGTGGAGAGTATCTCGACTGGTTGCTTAACAGCTTGGTATGGAAACACCAAATGTCCAAGAATGGAAAAGCCTGCAAAAAGCGATGGATACAGCCCAGTCCATCACAGGCAAAGTCCTCACTACCAGCTAGCACATGTGGCAATGCTCCCTCTACAAGAAAGTAGCATCCATCATCAAAGATCTCCACCATCCAGGCCATGCTGTCTTCTCATTGCTACCATCAGGAAGAAGGTACAGGAACCTTCAATCCCAAACCATCAGGGTCAGGAACAGTTATTACCCCTGAACCATCAGGTTCCTGAATCAGCACGAATAACCTCAACTCTGAACTGATTCCACAACCAATAGACTCATTTTCAAGGACGCTCCAACTCATGTTCTCAGTATTATCTAGCCACTTATTTATTATTATTACTACTATTTTTTGTATTTGCACAGTTTGTATTCTTCTACACACTGGTTGTCAGTTTTTGTTTGATGTAGCTTTTCATTGATTATATTTTATTTATTTGTTTTACTATGAATGCCTGCAAGAAAATGGATCTCAAGGTAGTATATGTGCCATAAATTTTACAGTACTTTGAACCTTGAACTTTTTTTGTAGAACATTTTGGATCCATGGAAATGGATGCAGCAAAAATTCACATGCTTTGAATATAGATGCAATGCAATTTATTAGTAGTTGGATAAAACTTGTCTTTTAGCAGTTCTGATTGGCACTTGTTCTTTTCTTTTAAGATTATTTTTCAATTGTAAGAATATTTGACAATTTGAAATGCCATATCTGATATTTCACATCTGATCTTGAAACCTAACAGTGCGGTGTTCACTGTCTCTAAACCAGATAATTAAATGAATGTAACGGTTCATTATAGAGCCCTTGGTCCATACTGAGACTTTGGAACAAAATTTAGCATCACAGGAAGGATCTTGAGTGCACAGCATTGACAGCTCGTATCATGCAGCAATCATGAGAATGTGGGCGATTTGATAGAGGTATACCAAATTATGAGCAGTATTGATAGGGTAAATACAAGGTGACTTTTTCCACTGACGGTGAATGAGACTAGAACTGGACACTACAGGTTAAGGGTGAAAAGTGAAATGTTTAAGGGGAATATGAGGGAGAACTTCTTCTCTCAGAGGGTGGTGTGAGTGTGGAACAAAATGCCTGCAGAGGTGGTGGATGTGGGTTTGATGGCAACATGTAAGAAAATTTTGGATGAAGTGGCAGATGGAGTTTAATCCAGAGAGGTGTGTACATGGTTGGGAGGGGTATGGAGGGCTATGGTCCTAGTAGGTCAATTGAATTAGGCAAAATAATGATTTGGCATGGACTAGAAGGGCTGAAGGGCCTTTTTCTGTGCTGTGGTGCTCTATGACTGTGACACTAATTTTTAACATCACTGTTTCAATCTTTAACCAGGCAGACATAACAGAGAAACTGCTTGAACTACAGACAATGTTGTAAGTGTTGCACAACATATGGGTCAATAACCTTCTGAAGGAGATTTCTTTTCATCTTTTCCTTTACCCTTTGCTGTGGGTTCCAGGGCCCAGAAGTTGCTATGTGATTCTATTGGATTTGCTTCCCTTCAGTTCTGAACTTGGACTTTTTAGTCAGTTTACAGTGAGGAAAAGGTACAATCAAATTATATCTGGGAAAACTTACAGAAAGCCACATGCCACTCAAATAAATCAAAAAAAAATACACAATTTGAAGCTGTACATTAAGAGTTGCTCTAATATTCCACATATTATTATTTGATTTTAACTACAACCCTTCTTGATGGGGTGGTGGATGCAAAGACTCTCATCATTTTTAACAAATAAAAATTTGACCATGGATTTGCGTCTTAGCTGTCTATGTGATACATCAGCCAGGGCAGTGTTATATGGAGAGCAAGGCTTTGCCTCTATAGCAAGCTCCCCCTCTCCACGTATTTGATGAATCCAAAAGAATGGCAGTTTGGCACCAGTGGCATCACAGGAGTTGCCAGTCAGCGTTGAACTCAACATAGAACTGTCTTAGGGACTCCAGCTTTGGAGTTATCCTCAGAGTTTAGTCCTGAAGCCTTCCCTATGAGTGAGTGAAACCACAAGGCAACAGAGGTTTGAGATCAGAGTTTTCCTTCCAGATGGAATTTCTTCCCAGCTGACGGGCCCCACCTGCCTGAAGCGACTGGGTTTAAGGTGCCAGTAACCAGCTTTGCCCCTTTTCCTGTCAGTAGAAATGGTTCCACCAAGCTTGGTAGCTAAACTATATGTTAAGACCAGGAGCTGGACGTGGCTGTTGGAGGTTATTTGAGATGCACGCCATTGAGACCATTCGATAGGTAGTGGCAGCTTATCCCCACAATCTTCCCTGCCTGTAGTAATTCGATAAACATTTAAATCACCAAAGCACAGAAAACCATCCATCAGGAGCTGGTAAATGGGAGTAATATACAATGGACCTTGAAGGTTGTTACTGATGTGGTGGGAGAAAAGACTTGTTTCCATACTTTCTGACACTATGTCTCTATGACTCAGTGAGATGTTTCTACATCTGTTATTTAAATAACACTATAGTCTGAAGACTATAGTGCTATCATACTAAATGAACTTAATTTGTGAATATTTATAAAATAAATGGGATGTTTAGCTAAGGATTACAGAATTTGATAGCCTATATGTGAACCAAGCATCTACTGGTATTTCTGTTAACTGTAATAAGCATCTTTGGTTCTGTGTTTACCTGCAGAATTAAGACAAACTGTAAAGATCTTTTTGTTTAAATGGCCATTCTGTGCAGTAACCATTAATTTAACCACCTGAGTCTTGCTTATTTGTAAAGATTCACACAAAATGCTGGAGGAATTCAACAGGCTGGGCAGCATCTATGGAAAGCAATAAATGTTTGACATTTCGGGCTGAGACTCTTCATCAGGTCTGGAAAGAAATGGGGAAGGAGCCAGAATAAAAAAATAAAGAGTGCAAGCTAGAAGACTATTGGTGATAGGTGATTGCTTGTACTCTTTCTCCTCAGGGCATGAAGTTGGGATGTTTTATTGCGGATGGACAAGACATTGATGAGGCTGCCTTTAAAATATTGAATTCAGTTTCGATCACTCTGCTACAGGAAGAATGTCTTCAGCTGGGAAGAATGCAGTGAAGTTTTAGGAGGATGTTGCTGGGACGAGGGACTGAGTTATGGGGAGAAGTGGGGCAGATTGGGACTTTTTCATTGAATCATAGGAGAGTAAGGGCTGATCTTATAGGGTATATAAAATTATGAAGGGCATGAGATGGTGCCTTAAACTATACTATTGACTTATTATGTGGTACAGGTTGAGTGAAATTAAAGCATCATAAGTTGTTGCTATCAACTTTGGAAAAAATACGTGAGTATGTTCAAGGTCATTAGCCTCCAACTACAGGCGTCCACGCACTGAACTAGTAGGTTATGTATAATAGTACAGCGTCATAGAGAACTATAGCACAGAAACAGGCCCTTTGGCCCAACTACTCCACGCCAAACTGTTATTCTGCCTCGTTCCATCAACTCACATCAGGTCTATACCTCCTCCATATCCCTCTCATCCATGTACTTATCCAAACTTCCCTTCAGTGTTGAAATTGAGCCGCATCCACCACTTCCACTGGCAGTTTGGTCCACACTTGCACTGTCCTTTGAGTGAAGAAGTTTCTACTCAGGTTTCCCTTAAATATTTTACCTTTCACCCTTAACCTATGACCTCTAGTTCTAGTCCTACCCAATTTCAATGGGAAAAAGCCTGCTTGCATTTACCTTATCTATCCCCCTCACTGCTTTCTTTATCAACTAACCTTGATGCACATGCAAAGTCATCCTTGCAGTGCAGGAGTCAGATTGGTGAGCGTTACTGCATGAATTGGTTTCTTTGAATCGCCACCCTTCCTCCTCCATCTTCCAGTGATTCTTTGCAGCTGAAAGCAAACAAACAGAATGCTGGAAAAAATCTGTGGGTCAAGCAACATGCAGGGTGCACAGAAGGTGGAGGTGATGTTCCATCAGGACTGAGAATGATCTGAAGAACTAGCTAGTATACAGCAACCTGTAAAGGAAGGAGGTGGGACAGGGGAAACTAGGAGGGGAGGAGATGATGGACAGATGAAAGAAGGTGGGCAAGATGGTGGAACTGATGCTGGCAGGTCCTGCCAGTGCTCCCAGCATGCAGAACCTTTCTCTGGGGAATCCTTTTTTCCACCAGGATCTCAAGGCTAGCATCAGAAAAATGGGGTTCTTGCATTATTGTTAGTGAAGTCACTGGGGCAGTGAAGCTGTACAACAGTGGTCAGAGCCACTGGTCACGTTTTCTTGCAGAGGTGCCAACATCTCAACACTCCGCACTGAACGGATCAGGGGATTGAACTTTTATGCTGTCCACACTTTTGGAGGTTAATTAGGAAGCTTGATTTTTAACAAATGTCTGATTCTTCTACAGCACAATAAATTTAGAGCAGCACATGAAATGAGGTTCCCAGGAGTAAGTGATCATTCCATATAACGTTTATACGTTTGTGATATATTCCTATTTTTCATTTGTGAGAAATGAATGTGATTTTTATCATAAAAAGCAATTTTGATTAATATTTCTCTTCTCACACAAGTGAACCAGATTAATTGTTATTCATGGTGTCAATAGGATCCCTGGGATTAGACAAGGTTATAGTTCCTTTATATGAATTTGCAACCTGCACAATGTGATAGAGAATGGGCTTTGCAATAGAATTGAGTTAGATTTACATTTAATCTGTTATTTTTATTCCTATTGTTCAGCAATTTTTTTTAAAATTAGAAAGCAACGTAACTCTAATAGATTATTAGAATGAACACAAAGATTTAGAAACCAAATGACACAATGCAATTTTCTGCCTCATTGAGCACGCACCAATAAGATATGGAAGAAGCCTGCTTAACATTACTTGGATGCAGTGCAACTATCTTCCTTCAGCAAGGCGCCAACTTTCTTCAATCATACTGCTATAGAATTTTACAATTACCTGAGCTCACATGCACTGACTGATGCCTGCCGCCACTATTCTGCTGCACATTACCCTTTTATTATGCGGATGTGTGCATTTAAAATTCACTCCCCCTGTATTCACTTTTATCTACTGCTGGGAACTGACCAGACAGATAACTGACTAGTCTAGCCAGCAAGGATTGAAAGCAGACATGCTGCCAGACTTGAAGCAAAATATTGCTTGACACGATATTTGTTGCAGCTCTGGGTATACTCAGTAATATTTAACCATCTATCATTATGCTTCCTTCTTCGCTGCTCAGCACATTCTTTGAATAATGAATTAAGTTTAATTTCCTGCCATTCAAACTTCTACTTTGAAAAAAGTGTGATACTTTCTTTTCCCTCCATAAAACCATTTTTAAAAAAAATTGCAAAGGGCACATTACCTTAGACTCTAGGGTCTAAATGCAAAAAGGGCAGGACAATAGCATAGTGTTTGCACAATGCTTTACAGCACTGGTTGTAAGACTGGAATTCAGTTCCGGGTGTTTGAATGTTCTCCCCATGACCGCATGGGTTTCCTCCGGGTGCTCCACTTTCCTGATGAAAGGTCTTGTCCTGAAATGTCGACTCTTTATTCCTTCCCATAGATGCTGCCTGACCTACTGAGTTCCTCTAGCATTTTGTGTTTGTTACTCTGGATTTCCAGCATCAGCAGAAACTCTTGTGTTTTTGACACTTGCAAACTGTCCCGCACAATCCTCGCTGATTTGGTTTCACACTAATGACACATTTTTCTGAATATTTCTGTTAACTTGTGACAAGTAAAGCTAATGTTTAAAATCTATATTCACATCCTTCTACAGATGCGCAGTAGAAAGCATCCTGAGATGCACAATCACTTCAGGGTACAGAAAAAGAACCGTGGCAGATGGAAAGGCTCTGCAATATGTAGTCAAAACTTCCCATCACATTACCGACACAAACCTATGCACCATCAAGGACATATACACAGAAAGATGCCAAGAAAAGTCCAGTAACGTCATGAAGATTCATCCGCCCTGCTCCTGGGTTGGTTATCCCACTCCCATCAGGAACGAGTCTACGTAGCATCAATGCCAGGACCACCAGACACAAAAACAGTTCCTTTCCCAAAGCAGTCATGCTGATCAATGCCTCCACCCATAAACCCACGCCTCCATAGACCCTCCACCACCACTAATCATTTCCTATCAGATGCACCTTATGTACAGACACTCACATGTCTGGCATCACTTTATAGTCATAAAAGCTATGTAATGTACTTATATTTATGGTGTTTCTTTATCATTGTGTTCTTTATCTAATTGCATCTAAGTGTCGATTTGGATCCGGAATAACCATTATTTAGTTCTCCTTTAAACTTTTGTACTGGAAAAGATATTAAACGATCTTGAATCTTTAACAATGTGCCTTAAAGAAACCTGGTGCTTCCTTGTGTCATTTGATGTTACTTACTCTGAATTCATGCTGAACTATGGATGAAGGGGACTGTTCAGAGAAAGTGCTCTTGGATGAATTCTCTGGCCATTTGCAAAAACAAGCATTAATTCTTTGTACGCCATTGCTCCCTTCCTTTAAACTGAGGGTCCGGTTATGCTGGATTGAACTCTGAGGCTGGCTCTCACTTTGAGACAAGAGCATGTGGAAATCCCAGATGTACTGGGGTCTGAGAATAACAGTCCGTAATTGCTTTTGGAACTGTCGGTTGCCAGTCACTTACATAGATTGGCAATAACATGCAGGATACAGGATAGATAGTTAGCTAGATACTTTATTGATCCCAAAGGAACTCATAGTATCATAGTAGCATTACAATTGCACAAGTACACTAATATTGGAAAAGAAGAAAGAAAGAATAAAAATAAATTAACTCAAACAGTCCAACAGGAAGTGGTCATCACTTCCCTACTGTAGGTTGACTCATTATAGGGCCAAATAGCTAAGCGTAAGAATAAACTCATATAGCACCCTTTGGAGCAGCGCAGTTGTCTTTGTCAGGATGCCTCAGGGCTTAGAGATGATGTTCAGTCCCATTAACTGCTTAGAAAAGTTATTCTGCAGGAAACCAGCCTGGTTCTTTCTCCAACTGGTAGCTTTGGTGCCAAAGTAAACAAAACCTTGGAGCCTCTGTGTTGAGTTATGCCGGGAGATACTATTCGCAAGTATTGCTAATTTTCAATTTCCTTGTGTGATGTGATTGAAGTGATGGTAAAACTAGGCTGAATTTTAAAATATTTTATCCTGACAGCCCTTTTTGTTGTAAGGGGGTTTCGTCTTTTACTGCATAGGCTAATTAAAATGGCTTCTTTTTCATGTTATACTTGGGAAAGTTTCTTTGTTATGTTAAACGCTGAGAAAGTTTTGGCGTTAGCAGCTTGTTTTGGGTTAGGAGTGTGATAAGATGTTAAGAACCAATTGGGATAGTTGTTATGTTTTTGGTGTATTTGAAGATACTGTATGCGCGGGGTTTTGGGGCAGAAGGTGGGAGAGAGAGACAAAGGATGGACCAGGTGCTGTGATGTCCGCTAACGGGGTTGGACCCCGAGCAGGGTGTTCGACAAGGAGAGGAGACGGAGACGGACTCGTGTGGACTGTCTGGTCGACCACTGTTGTTGGTCCCAGGCAGCCGGTCGAGGTGGTCCAAGGGGTCGCAAGGTGAAGATGAAGGGTCCTGAGCACCAACTGTTTGTGCGCGAAGAGATTGAACTTTGATAAGTGTGGCGCCTTTTATTTTCCTTTTATATTTTATTCTGTATTAATTATATAGTTCCAGTAATATCTATAAACTGTAAATCATTTAATCATATCTGGTGTATTGTCTGTTACTTGGGCGGGGTGAGGTACATCACACAGCATCCACACAAACTATTACCCAGTTTGCTGGGGCCGAGGGCTGTTTCTCTAGACGACAGTGAGCCGAGTGACCCTGAGGCTGGCTAGGGGGGCTACATTGGTTTAGAGGATCGTGCCCTCAGTCCCTTGCTACCTGAAATTGACTACGCAAGGCTGAGATTATTAAAAGAATTCTCATCTCATCAACACTTTCTGCTCTGTCTACCTTTTGCAGATTGAAGTTAGATTTACTTTAAAAAAAGAACTTCCCATGACTAAAGAGAATGTATCACTGCTGCTTAACTAGTAATTACCAGAAAATAGCTGCCCATAGGGTACATTAGTTTCCAAAAACAATGCTGTTTAACTGGATGTTAAAACTTTAAAAACCCTGAATCTGAAATCTAATCTGTCTCAAACAAGCCTGATTCTAATTTTAAACAGAGAAGGTTCTGCAAATGATGGAAATCCAGAGAAACATGCACAAAATGCTGGAGGAACTCAGCAGGTCAGACAGTATCTATGGAAATGAATAAACAGTCAACAGTTCAGGCCAAGACCCTTCTTCAGGACTAGAAAGGAATGGGAATGATGCCAGAATAAAAAGGTGAGGGGAGGGGAAAAAAGACTAATTTTGTTCTAATTTTATCTGATTTGGAGCTGGATTTTCATTACTTAGGTATTTTATTTAGGTTATGGTTCGTAGATTTTAACATGTTACAATGATAGGGCTGGTTAGCTGGATTTCCTGGGACTCAGATGAATGAGTACAATGCAATGGCCTAGCACACATACAATCAGAAATCTCCTACTCACATTTAAAGTAACCACATTATCTCCGCGATAAGACCCTTTCCTTACAACTCTAGCCCAACTAAACACTAGAGTTCCCACCACGATCCTCCCATAATCATGTTGTGATCACTCTTCCTTTCTCTTATCACTCATACTGTAACCATTGTCACTCCACCAGCTTGCAAATCGTGCCCCCCTAAATACTGAGACCATAGTGTTCATACACATCATAAGTATTTACTGTCAGAAGAACATTTGAAAGTTAAAGGCAGAAACTAAGTTCCTCTCACAAATTACTGTAGAATAAAATCAATGTACATCTCATGTGTCTTTGGGATAGAACAATTTAAATTATGAAGTGATGTGGAACAAGCTTCAGTGAACTCCATTAAACACTGCCTCCTTCTCAATTTGTTTTCTTTCTCTCTAAATGCCCAGCCAGATTCAATGATATTAACTAATTACTATTAATTTCACTAAGAAGTGCTCTTAATAACCTTCAAATATGCAGCTGTATCAAAGATGATCTCTTCGGAGTGTTTACAGAGGCGCTCTTGAGTACCAATTTGGATGCACAAAACTTACCAGAAATGAAATGAGTTGTTTAACCAAAACTATGTCACCTCTCAATGAATTTGCCAGTGTTTACTAATGCTAACGGTATATCAACACTCATGGGTAAATAACTCATTTGCCTACCGTGAAGGAGAAACACCCTGTGAATTTTGAATTGGCTTATATTTCCTAATTGCTGTTTTCTTCCGGGAAAATGGAAATGGAGTATTGCAGATACTAGTCACCTGAAATAAAATCAGAGTATTCAGAAAATACTCTTCAAGTCATGTGCCTCTGTGGAAAATTAAACAGGGTTAATGTTTCCGAGTTATTGAGACCCTTCATCAGAAAATGAATGATGGAAAATGGAAAATAGAAGCTTGCCTACAACCTGCATTGAGAGCTGACGAAAGAGAGCAAGAGGGGATAGCAGAACTGGAAAGATTTAGCCCTGAAGAATGATCGGAGAGGCCAGAGTTATTTTCTATGAGTAAAAGGAGATTGTGAGGAGACTTAAATGACTATATAAATTATAAAGAGAATGAATATTTCCTTTAGCCGAGGGGTTCAAAAGGCATAGCCCATGGTTTTAAAGGACTATCGGAGAGAAAAGGATAAAGAGACCCATTGAAGGGTAAGTGCGTTTATAGATCTGTGAGTGGTTTAAGCCTTCAACATAAAAAATACTTGGATATGTGCTTGAAGAGCCCTATCTTGCAAAGCTACAGACGTCATGCAAAATGTAGGATTAGACATTGTGGTTCTTTCTTTACCATTGAACTGATGAGAAAAATGGCTTCCTTCTGTGCTATAAATTTTCTATAATTCTCTGTTTTTATGAAGATTCTGCATTTCACATAATAAATTAAGTTTGTCCTGCTGAAGGGTCTCGGTCCTAAAGGTTGACTGTACTTTTTTCTACAGATGCTGTCTGTCTTGCTGGGTTCCTCCAGCATTTTGTGCGTGTTGCTTGGATTCCCAGCATCTGCAGATTTTCTCTTGTTTGTAACAAGTTATCAGAATCAGGTCTATTTTCACTGGCATGTGATGCGAAATTTGTTAACTTAGCAGCAGCAGTACAATGCAATACATAATATAGAAAGAAAAAAAAATAACTAAATCAATTACAGCTTGCCTATATTGAATAGATTAAAATTTGTGCAAAAAAACCAAATTTATTTTAAAAAATGAGGTAGTGTCCAAGGGTTCAATGTCCATTTAGGAATTGGATAGCAGAGGGCAAGAAGCTGTTCTTGAATCACTGAGTGTGTGCTTTCAGTCTTCTGTACCTCCTACCCGATGGCAACAGTGAGGAAAGGGAATGCCCTGGGTGCTGGAGGTCCTTAATAATGGACACTGCCTTTCTAAGGTGCTGCTCCTTGAAGATATCCTTGGTGCTTTGTTGGCTAGTACCCAAGATGGAGCCGACTAAATTTACAATCCTCTGCAGCTTCTTTCGGTCCCGTGCAGTAGCACCCCCACCTCCATACTAGACAGTGATGCTTTCCACGGTACATCTATAGACATTTTTGAGTGTATTTGTTGACGTGCCAAATCTCTTCAAACTCCTAATAGCCTCTGTCTTGCCTTCTTTATAACTGCATCAATATGTTGGAACTAGGTTAGATCCTCAGAGATCTTGACACAGAGGAACTTGAAACTGCTCACTCTCTCCACTTCTGATCCCTCTATGAGGATTGGTATGTGCTCCTTCGTCTTACCCTTCCTGAAGTCCGCAATCACCTCTTTCATCTTACTGAAGTTGAGTGCCAGGTTGTCGCTGCGGCACCACTCCACTAGTTGGCATATCTCACTGCTGTACACGCTCTCGTCACCACCTGAGATTCTACCAACAATGGTTGTATCGTCAGCAAATTTATAAATGGTATTTGAGCTATGCCTAGCCACACAGTCATGGGTATGTAGAGAGAAGAGCAGTGGTTAAGCACACACTCCAGAGGTACACCAGTGCTGTTCATCAGTGAGGAGAATATACTGTCACTAATCCACACAGATAGTGGTCTTCTGGTTAGGAAGTCGAGGATCCAATTGCTGAGGGGAGGTACAGAGGTACAGGTAAATTGATGCTCCTACATCATTAAGCAGGGACTTTAAAATGGCCCGTTTTAAGTTTCTGTGGAATGCAGCCCAAATACTCTGGAGCAGATCAATTGCAACTATGGGCTTAATTCTTGCAGGTTGTAAATTATTTTGAGAGTTTTAAGTAGGTAAAATATATATCTTAAAACTTACCTTTTCCTTGTTTCTTCTGTTCATTCTTCCTCTCTCTTTATTTCTCTTTTTTTTCCAGTCATTCTCGAGCTCATCCCACTTCATCTCCAGCGTTCCTCTACCTTCGTCCTTATCTTTAAGTTCATTTGGTTGAGGTGATAGATTTTTGTTTCCATCAGTCACCAAAGTTGTAGATCTCCTGTTATCTTTTATAACACTTCCAGCAATTTGCTGCACAGAGGCTTTTAAATTGAAGGAAAAACATAACAAATGATGGGCACTTAAATTGTCCCAGTGTGCCCTGAGTCATTTACCTTCCCAGCAGAGTTTATGAATACATCCCAATGTTTATGTTTTTGTCATATCGGTAGATTTTTACCAAAAGAGTCGTCCCTTGTTGGGCACTGAATAGCTTTTGCGCTGAAATCAATTTTGTTAATTACATACGGCTCCCAACGCTTATCAGATTGATAGTCTTTTGTAAACTCCTGTAAGGCTATTTTTTCAAGTGCAAATGTTAAGCTATAATTGGGCTATGATTATCCTATTCATGTTTCTATGTTTCAGAATGACATAGAGTCTGTGTCACAAATAGAATTCTTGAGGTTATCAAGCAAATCATTGTGAACACTCTGTGTGGGTTTTA
This sequence comes from Mobula hypostoma, assembly GCF_963921235.1. NCBI lineage: Eukaryota > Metazoa > Chordata > Chondrichthyes > Myliobatiformes > Myliobatidae > Mobula > Mobula hypostoma. The sequence continues at coordinate 98,041,928 of NC_086098.1, forward strand.
TTCAAACCCTGATGCAGGGTCTCGACCCAAAACATTAACTGTTCCTGTAGCTCCACGGATGCCACCTGATCTGTTGAGATTTACCAGCAACTTGTTTGCTTGCTTTATTTTTGAACGCTATTTGATCCGACAATATTGTCACACAGACTTTGCTAACTTAGATTAACAACAAGTTTCACCAAACCAATGTGTCAAATTAATATGGCTGTATTGGGAAAAATTGTCTATTGAGTGAAAAGGAGATGTTCCACATAGTTCTTTTAAGGCTGAGTATGAATATGGTCCCTGCTGCTTGATTGACTTATTTCAAATCATGTAATGTCAGCACAATGTTGTAATCATTCCCAAATCCAATTTCACAGCAGTGTAGATTGAGTAGTTCCTCTCTTCCAAGCTATCAATCATCATTTACTCTTTCACCTTGGGGACAATTGTGCAACAACAGCTGTCTTTACTCAGAGTCATACAGCACAGCAAAGAGCCTTTGCCCCACTATGTCCAAACCAGCAAACTCACCAACACTAATCCCATTTACCAATATCTGATAGCCTTCTGTCCCTTGACATTTCAAGTGCTTGTCTGCATATTTCTTATTTGTTGTGAGAATACCATTTACTGAGTTAGGATGTTTCAGATTCCATCCACTCTCTGGAAGAAAAAAAAAACTTCCTCATATGTCCTTTAAATCTTTCCCCCACACTCAAAATTTATGCCCTCTGGATCTTGGCACCTTTGTCATCAGAAAAGTTCACTAGTATCTACCCTGTTCATCTTCCTCACTTTTTTTGTACATCCCCATGAGGTCCCCTCCCAACCTCATCCTCTCCAAGAAAATAACAAAATCTACCTATTCAGAATCAAACCAAGCCTATCCACTTGTTAGTTTGATCAAGGTCCAGTTTGAGACTACAGTTGTAATACTGAGGAAAATAAGTTACTTTTTAATGTATTTCACTTTTTCCTAATCTGTTCAGCTGATTTGGAGAAGGCAAAAGGTGTTTCATTGATAAATTCTTTGTGCTGCCCGGACTCTTGTTTCCCCAACCTGGAACTTCTACTAATTAAGTGCTGACCATTCTACTTACCACAAGAGTTCTCCTTGAATGATCCTGACTACAGTGTACATACTGCCAAAGGCCAATGTTAAATAGGTACTGAGTGTCGTCATTAGAAGAGAAGAAACAATCCATCCCAAAGTCTTTCAAATCATTGTCAGGGACATCAATCGGGTTTGTTTGAAAAAAATCTCTGCGTAACTATCATCAACATGTCTCCTGTAGCACCAAGAGTTCTCACCTCACTTGACCACTGCTATACTATGATTAGGAATGCCTACTATTCCATGTCTTGAATGTATTTTGGGAAATCTGATCACTTGGTTGTCCTCCTCCTACGTGCATACAGGTAGAGGGTAAAGAGCACGACTCCAGAGATAAGGACAACAAAGAGGTGTCACAGGATTGTTTTGAGTTCGTGGACTGGGCTTTGTTCAAGGACTCATCTGAGGATCTGAACAAATACACCATGGTTTCACAGACTTTATAAAAACAGTAGTAGACAAGTGTATCCCCACAAAATCGTTCAGAGTCTTCCCCAACCAGAAACCCTGGATGAACCATGAAATCCTCAATCTGTTGAGGGCCAGATCAATGGCATTCATGTCTAGTGAACAAGTAAAATATAAGAGGTCTAGGTAGGATCTCCAGGAAGCCATCTCATGTGCGGTTGGCAATTCCAGACTGAACCTGAATCACTGAAGGTTGCTTGACAGCTGTAGCTGGGCTTGACTGCATCCTACAAAGTGAAACCAAGTGATTATACTATAGGTGGCAACAAACATTTGCTCCCAGATGAGTTCAATGCCTTTTATACATGCTTTGACCATCAAAACATGGAGGAATGTTCTCAATCTCCCGCAGGCCCTGATAACCCTGTGATTTCCGTCGCTGAGGCCAACGGGAGGGTGAACCCATAGAAAGCATCCAGCAGATATTACCCGTCAACCATTTGGTTGGGGATAACTTCACTTGTCCCCATCACTGAACTGTTCCCAGGGCCTAAGAACTTGTTTTCAAGGAATCTTCATCTAATGATCTTGATATTTATTGGTTATTAATGTATTATTATTATTATTTTTTCTTTCTTTTTGTATTTGCACAGTTGTCTTTTGCACATTGGTTATCCATCCTGTTGGGTGTGGTCTTTCAGTAATTCTATTGTGTTTCTTGTATTTACTGCAAATGTCTGTAAGAAAATGAATCTCAAGATTGTATATGGTGCCATATATGTACTTTGATAATAAACTTACTTTGAGCTTTGAGATGTGCTTTTTTTATTTAGAGATACCGCATGGAATAGGCACTTCCAGCCCTTTGAGCTGCGCTGCCCAGCAGGCCCCTAGTTTAACCCTAGCCCAATCATAGGACAATTTACAATGATCAATCAATCTACTAACTAGTTCTTCTTTGGCTTGTGGGAAGAAGCTAGAACACCCGGAGGAAACCCACATGCATCCGGAGGAACATACAAACTTGCTTATAGGGGATATTGGAATTGAACTCCGAACCCCGATGGCCCGAGCATCACGTGAACTGCTACACTACAATGGTACCCCTTGCAATCAATGGCAACATCCCATTAAAAAATTACAATAAAAAAATATGACAGTAGATTTTCTTGTTAGCATTATAATTCTGGTTGTATCCAAATTATTTATTTTTAAACAAACTTTTGTGGTTGAAAAGAATGTAATTGGCTGCAAAAGCAGTTAGAATCAGAGAGATATACGAACATAGAAGCAGGTAGCAGAGAAATAGATCCCTTCAGCTCATCTTGCTCATGCTGCATTGCGATGCCTATGCAAACTAATTCTATTTCCCCAGATTACACCTGTAAGTTTATTTGTCCTTCATATCCAATAATTGTAGCTGCCTCTACCAGCTCCATTGGCAGCTTGTTCCCTGGAACCGCCACTCTCTAGGGGAGAAAACTTATCCTTCAGATCTCCTTTAAATTTCTCCCTCCAACCTAAAGCCTCTGCCCTTTGATTCTAGACTCCCTTGCCCTGGGTAAGAGATCTATCTATTGCATCCCTCATCATTTTATAGACTTTGGCTTCCTTTGTTCCAGTGAGGAAAAAAAACAGTTTGTCCAATGTCTCATTCTAATCACAGCTCTCCATTCCAAGTGATATTTTGGGGAATCTCTTCTGCTCTCCCTTCATTGCTACTACGTACTTCCTGCAGTGTGGTGTCCAGAGTTATGCATAATTCTCTAAGTGCGGCTCAACCCTTATTTTGTACAACTGCAGTATGACATCCCTGCTCTCATATTGAAGCCCATATAATAAAGGCAAGTATGCTAAATGACTTTTTCACTATCGAATTCTGTCACCACTTTCAGGGAGCTTTTGTCTTGGACACCAAGATCTCACAGTTTATTAATGCTCCTAAAATCTCATTTACTCTGTATATTCTCTGAATTTGAACCGAGAAAATGCATTTTCTTGCATTTACCTCAATTAAATTCCATCTCCCATGGCTTCATCACTTCCTCACCATCTACGGCTCCGCATAATTACATGCCATCTATAAATTTACTGATCCTATGATTTATATTCTCATCCATGTCAACTCTATGTATTACAACCAGTAAATGTACTGCAGGAATTAGTACTGAAACATAACTTACTATAGAGTTCCATATGGAAAAGCACACATTGACTTACCTCCAGTCACTTAGCCTATGTTGGATCCATGATTCAAATTCCTTGTATCATATTTTGGGGCAAAATATTCTCTTGCCTTTATTCCAGTTGAAAGGAAGTGATCACTTTAAATCACTGTAGGCAAGGGGCAACTGGAACTGGTATTCTGTGTGAGAACACATAGAGTTGTAGAGTCATACAGAAATGGGTCCTTAGGTTCATGCCAAACAAGGTTCCCATCTGAACTTGTTCCATTCACCCATGCTTGGCCCATATCTCTACACCTTTCCTATCCAAATACCAGTCTAAGGGTCTCGGCCTGAAACGTCGACTGCGCCTCTTCCTATAGATGCTGCTTGGCCTGCTGCGTTCACCAGCAACTTTGATGTATGTTCCTTTTAAATGTTTCCATTTTGTCTGGCAGCTCATTTCATATACTATCCACACTCTGGGTGGAAAAAGCTCCAACAGTTGAGAATGGATGTAGAGGTCACAGGCTAAAGCTGAGAGGTAAAATATTTAAGATGAACTCGAGGAGGATCTTCCTCACTCAGAGGATGTTGCGAGGTTCGAATGAGCAGCTAGCGAAGTGGTGGATGTGGGGTGGATTGCAATGTTTAGATAAGTACATAAAAGGGAAGGGTATGGAGGGCTATGGTCCAGGTGCAAGTTGATGGGACCAGGCAGAATAACAGTTCTGAATGGACTAAATGGGCCAAAGAGCCTGATTTTTGCACTGTACTCTGATTCTTCCCTTCACATCATAAACCTATGTTTTGTGATTTCCAAACTCTGGAAAAAAAGTACATAGTGCTTTTTCCCAGGCCTGAAATGGCTAACACGAGAGGGCACATTTTTAAGGTGCTTGGAAGTAGGTACAGAGGAGATGTCAGGGCTAAGTTTTTTTTATATAGAGAGAGTGGTGAGTGCGTGGAATGGGCTGCCAGCAATGGTAGTGCAGGCGGATACGATAGGGTCTTTTAAGAGACTCCTGGATAGGTACATGGAGCCTCAAAAAATAGAAGGCTATGGGGAACCCTAGATAATTTCTAAAGTAAGTACATGTTCAGCACAGCATTTTGGGCCGAATGGCCTGTATTGTGCTGTATGTTTGTCTATGGTTCTATGTATATTCACCATGTCCATGCGCCTCATCATTTGATACACTCCGAGAAAATAATCCTTCACTGTCATATGCTTGAAGCGCAGAAGTCCCAACCTGTTCAACAACTCTCATAACTCAGTCCCTCAAGTCCCAGCAACATCGTCATAAATCTCCTCTGCATTCTTCTCTCATTTTGTTTAATGGCATCTTTCTCTTAGCAGGGTGACGAAAATTGAACATAATATTCCAAATGCAGCTTCGGTAATATTTTCTCATGACATCCCAACTTCTACACTGAGTGCCCTGACTGATGAAAGGTGGTATGCCAAAAAAACTTCTTCACTACCGTGTCTACTCATGACACTACTTTCAAGGAACCATGTGCTTGTAGTCCCAGTCTCCTACATCTACGCCACTCCTCAGATTCCTACCAGATTTGTCTTCCTGAATGACCACCTAGCACTCATCCAAGTTGCATGCCATTTGCCATTCTTCAGCCCCCTCAACCAGGTGTTCAAGATCCCTCTGTAAATCCTTGTAACCATCTTCACAGCCTGTTTCATGTCGTAAAGGGATAGGGCGGTCAAATGACTAAAATTCCCCTTGGTAACTTGACTGCAGAGGCTTGAAGTGGAGGAGAAGCAGGGAAATAGTTTCATGTGGCGGTAATGCACCATTAAGCTGGATGCCAACCGCCGTAAAACAAGATACAGAGAAATAGTTTCATTCAGTGATTAACTTGAAATAAGGAAATCCAATGAAAGATCCAAATATCTACATATTTTCGTCAGTTCCAAATCAATATTAAGTAAACCAAATATAAATTGCCACTCCTGGTGCTCTCTCTAGATAATAAGACCATAAGACAAAGAAGCAGAAGTCGGCCATTCGGACCATCGAGTCTGCTCCGCCATTTTATCATGAGCTGATCCATTCTCCCATTTAGTCCCACTCCCCCGCCTTCTCACCATAACCTTTGATGCCCTGGCTACTCAGATACCTATCAATCTCTGCCTTAAATACACCCAATGACTTGACCTCCACTGCCACCCGTGGCAACAAATTCCACAGATTCACCACCCTCTGGCTAAAAAAAATTTCTTCGCATTCTGTTCTGAGTGGGCGCCCTTCAATCCTTAAGTCATGACCTCTCGTACGAGACTTCTCCACCATGGAAAACAACTTTGCCACATCCACTCTGTCTATGCCTTTTAATATTCGAAATATTTCTATGAGATCCCGTCTCATTCCCAGAATCATTCCAGTGAATCTTCTCTGAACCCTCTCCAACGTCAGCACATCTTTTCTTAAATAAGGAGCCCAAAATTGCCCACAGTACTCCAAGTGAGGTCTTACCAGTGCCTTATATATTTTAAATGTGAAATATAATTCCATTTGTGAAACTAAATTTCAGAAGCAAAGTTCAAAGTGCAGATAGCACCATTTCATGTGTTCAGAGCATGCAAAATATTGTTATATTTTCAAGTATTCATGAAGGAAGAGCAGTAGATGTATATGGATTTCAGCAAGGCATTTGATAAAGTAACCCGTGCAAGGCTTATTGTGAAAGTAAAGAGGCATGGGATCCAAGGGGACATTGCTTTGTGGATTCAGAACTGGCCTGCCCACAGAAGGCAAAGAGTGGTTGTAGACGGTTCATATTCTGCATGGAGGTCTATCACCAGTGGGGTGCCTCAGGGATCTGTTCTGGGACCCTTACTCTTCGTGATTTTTATAAATGACCTGGATGAGGAAGTGGAGGGATGGTTTAGTAAGTTTGCTGATGACACAAAGGTTGGAGGTGTTGTGGATGGTGTGGAGGGCTGTCAGAGGTTACAGAGGGACATTGATAGGATGCAAAAGTGGGCTGAGAAGTAGCAGATGGAGTTCAACCCAGATAAGTGTGAAGTGGTTCATTTTGGCAGGTCAAATATGATGGCAGAATATAGTATTAATGGTAAGACTCTTGGCAGTGCAGAGGATCAGAGGGATCTTGTGGTCAGAGTCCATAAGACACTCAAAGCAGCTGCGCAGGTTGATGTTGTGGTTAAGAAGGCATACGGTGCACTGGCCTTCATCAATCGTGGAATTGAATTTAGGAGCCGAGAGGTAATGTTGCAGCTATATAGGACCCTGGGCAGACCCCACTTGGAGTACTGTGCTCAGTTCGGGTTGCCTCACTACAGGAAGGATGTGGAAGCCATAGAAAGGGTGCAGAGGAGATCTACAAGGATGTTGCCTGGATTGGGGAGCATGCCTTATGAGAATAGGTTGAGTGAACTCGGCCTTTTCTCTTTGGGGCAACGGAGGATGAGAGGTAATCTGATAGAGGTGTATATGATGATGAGAAGCATTGATAGTGTGGATAGTCAGTGGCTTTTTCCCAGGGCTGAAATGGTTGCCACAAGAGGTCACAGGTTTAATGTGCTTGGGAGTAGGTACAGAGGAGATGTCAGGGGTAAGTTTCTAACTCAGAGAGTGGTGAGTGTGTGGAATGGGCTTCCAGCAATGGTGGTGAAGGCGGATACGATAAGGTCTTTTAGGAGACATTTAGATAGGTACGTGGAGCTTAGAAAAATAGAGGGCTATAGGTAAGCCTAGTAATTTCTAAGGTAGGGACATGTTCGGCACAACTTGTGGGCCGAAGGTCCTGTATTATGCTGTAGTTTTTTTATGTTTTCATGTATCTATAGAACCTCAACATCATATCCCTGCTCCTGTACTCTATTCCTCTAGAAATGAATGCCAACATTGCATTCACCGCTTCACCACGGACTCAACCTGGAGGTTAACTTTAAGGGTATCCTGCATGAGGACTCCCAAGTCCTGTTGCATCTCAGAACTTTGAATTCTCTCCCCATTTAAATAATAGTCTGCCCATTTATTTCTTCTACCAAAGTGCATAACCATACATTTTCCAGCATTGATATTTCATTTGCCACTTCTTTGCCCATTCTTCCAATCTATCCAAGTCTCTCAGCAGACTCTCTGTTTGCTCGGCAGTACCGGCCCCTCCACCTATCTTTGTATCATCAGCAAACTTAGCTACAAAGCCATTTATTCCATAATCCAAGTCGTTGATGTACAATGTAAAATGAAACGGCCCCAACACGGATCCCTGTGAAACACAGCTGCCAACCAGAAAGGGATCTCTTTATTCCCACTCTGTTTCCTGCCAATCAGCCAACGCTCTATCCACGTATGTAACTTTCCCATAATTCCCTGGGCTCTTATCTAGTTAATCAGCCTCATGTGCGACACCTTGTCAAAGGCCTTCTGAAAATCCAAATATACAACATCCACTGCATCTCCCTTGTCTAGCCTACTTGTAATTTCCTCAAAAAATTGCAATAGGTTTGTCAGGCGGGATTTTCCTTTAAGGAAATCATGCTGAGTTCTGCCTATCTTGTCATATGCTTCCAGGTACTCCGTAACCTCATCCTTGACAATTGACTCCAACAACTTCCCAACCACCGATGTCAAGCTAACAGGTCTATAATTTCCTTTTTGATTAGGCATGTAGATAACAAAATGATAGATGCTTTAGCCTGACATTATTAAGAGTAAGGGACAGAGAAACAATATACTCAAGCTGGCTAGATCTTTGCAGAAAGTAACCATGGTGGGACGAGACTAGAATATAGTGTGGAGACAAAAGAGGCTGCAGATACTGGAATCTGGAGGAACTCAGCAGCACCTATAGAGGCAAAGGGATGGTTAATGTTTTAGGCAGAGATGTACATCATTTCCAGCAAATAATTTTTAGAATACACGGATAAAATTAAATACACACTCAATGGCCATTTTATTAGGTACACCTGTACACCTCATTAATGCAAATTTCTAGTCAACCAATCATGTGGCAGCATCTCAAAGCATAAAAACATGCAGTCATGATCAAGAGGTTCAATTGTTATTCAGACCAAACATCAGAATGGAGAAGAAATGTGATCTAAGTGGCTTTGACTGTGGAATGATTGTTCATGCCAGACAGGGGAGTTTAAGTATCTCAGAAGTTGTTGATCTCCTAGGATTTTCACACACAACAGTCTCCAGTGTTTACAGAGAATGGTGCAAAAAATAAAAATCATCCAGTGAGTGGCATTTCTTATTAATATCCTGATAATGAGTGAGGTCAGAGGAAAATGGCAGACTGGTTCAATGTGACAGGAATGTGACAGTACCTCAGATAATCACTCATTCCAACAGTGGTGTGTAGAAGAGTATTTCTGAATGCACATGTCAAACCCTGGTGTGGATGGGCTACAGCAGCAGAAGACCACAAACTACACTCAGTGGCCACTTTACTAGGTACAGGAGGTACCTAATAAAGTGGCCACTGAGTGTGGATTCCTGAGAGTGATGTCGTTGTAAGGGGGTTTCGTCTCTTATGTTACTGCGTAGGCTAATTAAAATGGCTTCTTTGTTATGTTATACTTGGGAATGCTTCTTTGTTAAGTTAAATGCTGAGAAAGTCTCCAGCTAGACATTTGCTTGGGTTAATACAGACAGCAGGGTGCTATTAGCCAATGGGTGTACATGTATCGTTTTTTTCAGATGATAATGCTGTCTCATATGACTGGGAAACAGGGTTTTTGGCGGGGAGTCGGAGGAGAGACGGGGAGTCGGAGGAGAGGCGGGGAGGACAGCAGACGTGTGGGGGTTTTTGATGGTGAGTTGGAGGAGAGACGAGGAGGATGGTGGACAGGGTTTTTGACAGGGAGTCGGAGGAGAGACGGGGAGGATGGCGGAGAGACGAGGAGTCAGAGGAGAGATGGGGAGGATGGTGGAGAGTCGGGGAGTCGGACGAGAGACGGAGAGGACGGCGGATGTGCGGAAAGGCTCCGGTTGATCACTCCTGGTGGTCCCGAGCTGTGACGGAGTCCGGGTGGTCCCGGACCGCCAGTCGACGGGGTCCGGGTGGTCCCGAGCCGCGAGTCAATGGGGTCCGGGTGGTCCCGAGCCACCAGTCGACGGGGTCCGGATGGTCCCGAGCCGTGAGTTGACAGGATCCGGGTGGTCATCAGGAATTTATTGAGCTCCAACGGTTGTGCATGAAGACCTTGGACTTTGATAAGTCTGGCGCCTTTTTTCCCATTACTTCCTTTTCTGTATCGAATTTATTTAATTTCATAGACTTAGTAATATCTATAAAGTGTACTTGGTAAAACGTACTGTGTGTGCTGGCTGGTGATTGATGATTGGGATTGATTCGGGTGGCAGTGGTACAGCAACCGACCCAGTGGGAAACGTTCAGGCCGGTGCTGGGCGGGATTTCCCCTAGACATATACGAGCCAATATAGCTGAGCGTTACATAGTTATTGTACACTTGTTACCTGACCATGGTTTCATTTACTGTGGGTGTCACTTTAAAACTCCTGGATGAGGCGGGACTGTGACGTCAGTATAACGAGCTGTGACACACCGCTGGGATTTTTAGAGAAGAGAGAGAGTGTGGAAGCTTTGGACCGCAAGCTGCCCGCAGGAGCTTGCTGCAACAATGTGGTAAAGTCTGATACTTCTCCATGCCCAAAGGATTGGGTTGATCAACAGCACTAAGTGCCCATTGGATGTGTGACTGTTACTTCGTATGGGTTTTGTTGGAGTACCCTGTGATGACCACCTTTGTTAACCCTTACATGGTTTTGGGTATATTATGTGGTAACCACTTGTGCTAAGGGATATTCTGTGACTGTCACCTTGTGATATTTCTACGTGGATTTCAGGACGACTCGATGGATAAGATCTTCGGCGACTGTTACTTCGTTTTCCCAGCTTGGAACCTGTGGAATTCGTCAAGATCGCCTCCTGTCTACATTTTAATGTGGATTTACAAGTTTCTCCCCTCACTTATTCTGTGGATTACTGGACCTTTCTAGTTTGCCATTTTAAGAGTTTAAGAACTGTTCCTAAGCTTAACAGTTTGGGAGCCACACACACACACACACACACATAACACTGTTAACTTCTGTTTATTTCATTTAATTTTCTATATTTTTCAGTAGATACTAATAAATATAGTGGTTTTAACATTAAAACCTGACTCAATTTGTGATCTATTGCTGCTGGGACATAACACACTATTTAAAAATAAAACACCTGCACTAAATAGTTGAGAGAAAGAAGAAAATTGAAATGAAGAGTTGAAAGGTACGAAAAGGTTTCAGAGGATAAGCAGTGAAAGCTCATCTTGTTTCTGGTCAATGACCTGGAACCTGAGCAATAGTGCATTACAATTACTCTTTGCAAGCAAAGAGCAAATATGGACTTTAATATCCAGTAAATTGCAAGATCATGTCATAAATGTTTATACATTTGACAGGTAATAATAGCCACAGACCAAAACAAATAGCATGGTGACTGTTACTTTGGCTTTGCAAAACACAATATGAGGTCACTAAACATGATACATAATTTAAATGAGTAAGAGAATCCTTTTAAGGCCAACAAATGCCTCTCACTGCCTCAATTCCTTCAGTTCGGGCTTGCCATTATCTAATAATCTGCCCACAACATCTGGATCAAGGCCAGTCCTTGCTTTCAAAGTGAAGGTTAACACAGCAGGAAGCTTTCATGCCACCACATGCTATCGAGCTTATACAAGTTCCCTTCCCCGTCACTGAGTGTGCAATCTAAAATTATATTGACACCAACAGCTTTTGTGATAAAAAGCAACATTTCGTTACATCTCCAGCAGCTAAGCTATTGGTATGAGTATTAAGCTGCTCCTGTAACTCCAAGAGGAATGAAGAACCAATGTTTCAGGCCGAGACCTTTCATCAAGACTAATGAAGTCCTGATGAAGGGTCTCGGCCCACAACATTGACTATTCCTCTCCATAGATGCTGCCTGACCTGTTGAGTTCCTCCAGCATTTTGTATGTTCTGCTCAGGACTTCCAGCATCTGCAAAATTTCTTGTATTTCTCTTGTCTCCAATTCATGTTACCAAGAGGCAGTGTGGAGATGAGGGATAAATGTTGTATTTATGGAATGATCAAGGCCTGGTGGTGGGAGAAATGTACTTGAAGGTGGAATAAATGTATTGCTTAGCAGAGTAAGTCTAACTCAGTAAGTGAGGAAAGTGGCTTTGGAAGGGGATGATATGCTCAATAGTCCTTGAGCTGTAGAAAGATTCAGAAGAAGGGTGCATCTAGACCATAGACATAGTTCTGCATTGTACATGGAGATTTCTCTTGATTTCAATTATGCACAATGTTTAATATCCTTGATTTTTCTTTTATTTCTAATGGAGGCATTATTCATTCAAAAATGTACACGAAATGCAGTACAATCAATGTCCATTTTTCTTTACGTTCTCTTACAATGCATTAATGTCTCTCATGCTTCCTTTTTAAACAATGTACCCATAAAATGTTTAAGAAGGTGTTACACAAGGGTAACATTGGTGTAAAATATACCTATAACATGCTGCTCTGTGTTCAATGTCTGCAAAAACTAGAAAACTCATTTCTGTAGTGTGGTAAATCAAAATAAACAAAAACTAAACTTTTCTTTTAAACGCTTGATTATTATTCCCAGTCAGAAGAAGGAGAAAGAAGGGGAGAAAAGAAAGATCTGATTGGCGGAATTCAAACTGGGGGCTTCAGGCCTCATTAATACATAAGTAAATTTGTTCTTTTGGTACATTCACCTTATATGCACTGTTGTGCACATCTGTCCATTTGGTTTGCTTTGACATGCTACAGCTTGTCTTCCAACATTAGTAATCAGTGCCTACTCAAGCATTCTATTCATATCAACTTAAAGTGGCTCATAAGCTTTGGGTGGCCATTATGTTCAAATTGGCTTTCTCTGCTTGAAGCTGCTAAAATATCATGCCTTTTGCAAAGAGATTTCTGTGTGTTTCATCAGTTCTATAGATTATGTGGCTCATTGGTTAAAGGGATTGAAGGATCATCAGCTTAGGCATTGCTCATGTATAATGAAAACTTCACCCAAGTGATGACACTCCAAAGATTGAGACTTGAGCTTAAATGATCAGTTTAATAATTATGAGGAGCAAATTTGATTGGGAAATTAGAATAAAAGATTTGCGATGAGAGAAATGGTATCTCCTCAGTCAATATATAGTTTATTGAGAAATGAAACCCTTGATAAAGCAGTTCATGCATGGCTCTTCAAAGTGATTAAGGATTGTATTAGGAGTCTATTACCCATTTGAAAAGTATAGTAAATACTTGGCTGACCACTTTCACTCTGTCATAAAATGCAAGATTTCCCGATGGCCACCATTTCAATTTGACTTCCCATTCCAACTCCAACATGCCGTGCATGGCCACTACTACTGCCACAATGAGGCTACTCTGAGGTTGGAGGAGCAACACCTCTGGGTAGCTTTAGCCTGATTTCATGAACATCATTTTCTCTTACTTCCAGTTATTTCTCCTCCTCCCATTCTCTTTTTCAATTTCCCCATTTTAGTTCCCCTCTCAGTCCTTTTCCTCACCTATAATCAACTCCCCCCGCTCCCCTGATGCCTTTCCTCCTTCCCTTTCTCCCAAGGTCCACTCTCCTTTTCCATCAGATTTCTTCTTCAGCCCTTTACCTCGTCCACTATCACCTCCCAGCTTCTTGATTCATCCCCTCTCTACTCACCCACCCACTCACCTTCCCCCTCACCTGGTCTCACCTATCACCTGCCAGCTTGTACACATTCTCCGACCCCCATCTTCTATTTTCTGGCTTCATCCCCTTTCCTTTCCAGTTCTGATACAAGATCTCAGCCCAAATCGTTGACTGTTTATTCCCCTCCATTAATGCTGCATGACCTGCTGAGTTCCCCCAGCATGTTGTGTGTGTGTTTCTCAGGAGGTACAGCATCTGTAGAATCTCTGGTGTTTATGGTAAATACAGGGATTTGGGAAAATACAGAAATGAACAAAATTACTAACTATTTTAAAGAGAAGGAGAAGATAAAATATTAGATTGAAATTGTAAGAAATCATTTTCTAATAAAAATATGTTAAAATGAAGAGAGATTTAAAAGTAACCATGTGTCACAGAAGCAGAGGGAGAAGTTTATATAATAGGGAATACAGAAGAAACTGAGGAGAACTTTAGCAAAACTTGTGTCTGTACAACTACATATCAAATAAATATTGGCACACACTCAGGAAGGTGGCTTTAACTAGTGGAGAGAGAGAGCAGATTAATATGCATAGGTAAGTTATCAGTCCATCAGTAGTGCTAAGGGGAGTCATTGTTCTAAAGTAAATAGATCCATACATTACACTTCCTCCCTATTTAGATTAATGTATTATAAAACTGTATATGTAACAAAACATTCAACTTCCCCTTAACAAACCATACTCAAATAAACATGTTTTCACAATAACATTTCATAAGTAACTTCATTATCCTGAAGATTCAGTCTTTTGGGTGGAGCTCTGTTTCTTTCAGGATAGCGCCTCTGGGCCTGTGGAGTGACATGAGGTTTGACAGGTGTCTTGCCAAAGACAGCTTTCTTTGCTGCAGGTGTTAGTGACACGATCGTCCTGAGAGGTCGGTCCAGTGGCGTCTGTCTTACTGGATGCAGTTGACTCAGGTATGTTCTTTGGCTGAGCATCCAGAATATGGTCCACATGATGTCTCCATGTATAATCTCCAAATTCCACTCTGTACGTCAGAGATCTAGTTCTTATAGTTATCCTACTGTGTGTCCACTTGCCTTCTTGGTAATCTTGCGCTAGGACTTACTGTCCAACCTTGAAGCTCCTTGCTGATTTACTTGGCAATTGGTTGAGCTGCTTATTCTGCACTTCCCTCCGTCGATCTGGTTTCAGGAGGTCTATGCGAGATCTCAGATTCCTGTTCATGAACAGCATTGCAGGTGTTTGATTTGTTGTCACATGAACAGAGTTCAGATACACAAAAAGGAAGTTGTCCACCTTGTGCTGTAGAGAAATATCCTTCTTGTCCATCACTTTAATGGACTTCTTGAAGGTTTGGATAAACTGTTCAGCTAACCCATTCATTGTTGGGTGGTGAGGAGCTGACTTGAAATGTCTGATGCCATTTTTATCCAAGAACAGTTGGACATGTATTGTGGTCCGTTGTCATTCGCAATAAGTTCTGGTAAGCCACTTCTGGCGAAGATAGTCCTCAGAGCAGAGATAGTCTTTGCTGAGGTGGTTGTAATAACCTCTGTTTATATTGAATGAGCATCAACAGCAATCAGAAACATGGAGTCCATGAATGGCCCAGTGAAGTCAATATGTACTCTTTGCCATGGCGAAGGCAGCCACTCCCACGGGTGTAACAGTGCCTGTGGGGTGCATTTTAAACATTGTGGTATCCCAAACAACTTTTGGTCAAGTCTTCAATCTGTTTGTCTATTCCTGGCCACCACATGTAGCTCCAGGTGAGACTCTTCACCTTGACTGTACCCAAGTGTTCTTCATGCAGATTTTCTAACACTCTGGTGTGCAGTTTAGAGGGAACCACAACATAAGATCTGCACATCAGCATTCTTTGACATGCAGTTGGTCTTGCCTCAGTGAGAACTCTGGAAACATTGGATTACCATGAACTGGCCATCCTTAGTGATGTCATAGTCTTTTGATGATGTTGGGTCATTCCTTGTTTCTCTTTGTATTTCAGAATTATTTTACCAGCAACTGGTCCACCAGTGCTGTGTGAAACACTTCTGCTGGGTCATCGAATGAAGACTGTCTTTCTTGAGTTGCCAGTAGTGGAAAATGTGACAAGCCATCAGGATAGCTGTGCTGTTTGGCACCCTTTAACTCTGGCATAAGAGTGGGATCCCAGGAAAAATGCCTAATGTTGCAACTGGGTAGCAGCCAGTATTCCCTTCCTGGGATTGAAAATGAACACAAGGAGCTGGTGACCTGTCACTAGCATAAACTATTGTCTGTTGTGTTAGTGGTGGAAATTCTTTAGTCCCCATACTAGATTAAGGGCCTCTCAGTCGATCTGTGTGTAGTTGCATTCTACGCTCCACAGTGATCTTGACGCAAATGCAATCAGATGTTCTGATCCATCTTTCATAGTGTGTGACAAAACACTCCAATGCCAGAAGGGTATGCATCTCACGCTATTCTGATGGGCAGAGATGGGTCCTAATGGGTGAGCAGTTCATCTAATGTTATGAGTCTCTTTGTTTGTTTCCTTGATGCTCTTCCACATCTTTCTGACCACTCCCACTTTGCTCCTGTCAACAACACTACATTCAATGGGTGCAGCACTATAGCAATGTTTGGGAGAAACCGGTGGTAGTAGTTTACCAGGCCTAAGTATGACCCGAGTTGTGACAGATTTTCTGCTTTGGATGCCTTCATCAAATCTTTAATCTTCTCTTGTGACTTATGCAAGCCCTGCTTGACATGACATGTGCACAATATGAGATTTCATTCTTTAAAAGCTCACATTTGTCTCTCTTTGCACACAGATCATACCCACTCAGCCTGGTAAGCACTTTACCAAGGTTCTGGAGGTGCTCTTCATTATTCTTACCAGTTACAATGATGTCATCAAGGAAACATTGTGTTTCTGGGATGCCTTGGAGCTCTTGGTCCATTGCTCTTCACTAGATTGCTGAGGCTGATGTGACACCAAAGATGAGACAATTATACTGGAACAGTCCCTTGTGAGTGTTGATTGTGAAGAAATTCCTACTTGACTCCTCAAGCTCCATTTGCAGATGGACTTGTGAGAAGTCAATCTTTGAAAACCTTTCTCGGCCTGCCAAAGATGAAAAAAATGTCTTCTATTTGTTTCAGGGGGTACTGCACAGTATGCAGCACAGTTTTGATGCTCACTCTGAAGTCTCCACACATGTAAACAGTGTCAGCCTTCCCTTTCTTGATCACTGGGATAATGGGCATGGTCCAATCGCTCCACTCAACCTTGGATAGAATGCCAGGCACCTCTAGCTCTGCAGTTCAGCATCCACTTTAGGATGTAGTGTGTAAGGCACTGGATGTGCTTTATAGAACCTTGGTTCCATCCAGTTCAATTCTGACCTTCATGCCTTTGAGTTCGCCAGCACCCTTCTCAAACCCTTTCTCATTAGCATTAAGCAGCTATTACAGTCTCTGACTAGTGCCACCATTTGGTCTGCAGTTGCCTGTTGATGACAGATTGTGAACCGATCTAGTTGGATATTTCTCAAATATTCACGTCCAAAAAGTGCAGGTCCTCCACTCTTCAACAGAAAAGATCTAACTGCTGTGTTTGGCCTCCATACATCACCTTCACTTTCATTTTGCCTTTGGGGGACACTTTTTCAGCGGTGTAGGTCTTTAGCATCACTGATGGTAGCTTCGAAAACAGTCTGTTGTAGTCTGCCTCTGGAATTATAGGGAAAGCTGACCCTGTAACCAGCTCCAGTTTCAGTTTTACACCAGACAAATCTATTGTGATCCAGGTGATTTTGTGATCTGCTTCAGTAATGCTATGCAGTTCTAGGCATGACAGCTCAGCTTTGTCACACTCTGTGCTGTCTGATTCTGTTTCACATTTAGTCACTTCATGTACTTGTTTAGGTTTGTGTTTGAAACTTTTCACTCTGTGTGTTTTTTCTCTTTGGTTGTGCTTTTTGTCTTTATGTGACCTTGTCTGTGACACTTTCTGCAAACTTTTATTTTGAACCAATGGTCATTTGAACAAAAGTCAACATCCTCTCCTAGGCCAACAACTTCAGCAATAATATCTTCTTCTTAAGTAGTTCCATGGGATCAGGGATGACTTGCTTTGGCTCTGGTTTTGTGATTGTGTATTGGCTGATGAGGCCAATGTGGCTCTTCCTATGAAAGGAAGGGCAGGAGGTGGTTGATTATGTGCATGTGTGGGTAGTTCCTGAGGTGCTGAACTCCTTCTGCCACTATGTCACTATGCAAGACTTCAAAGTGCTCCTAATGCATGATCTTAGGTTCACAATCCTACCTGAATGCCCCTTCATGACTCTGAACAACATCGGCAAGAGATCCCCAGGATTCTTCAAGAAAACTTCGAGCACATCTTAGATAATATTTTTGTTGTCCTCTTGATGACGAATATATACACTCAGAGTTACACCTGGATACTTGCTTGTTACTGCAAATATCTAATCATCCAATCATGTGGCAACAACTCAGTGCATAAAAGTATGCAGACATGGTCAAGAGGTTCAGTTGTTGATCAGACCAAACATCAGAATGGGGAAAGAATGTGATCTAAGTGACTTTGACTGTGGAATGATTGTTGGTGCCAGATGCTATGATTTGAGTATCTCAGAAACTGCTGATCTCCTTAGATTTTCATGCACATCAGTCTCTAGAGTTTAGAGAGAATGGTGAAAAAAAACATCCAGTGAGCACAGTTTTGTGTACAAAAATGCCTTGTTAATATGAGAGGTTGGAGGAGAATGAGCTGACAGGAAGGTTGTTGTTGTTCGTTCTTCGTAGTCGAAGATGACCATGGTTTCAAAGTCGGTTGCGTGTTGGGTTTGAAGTCATGACTTGCGTTTGACTTGGATTAAAGTGAGGGAGAGTTGCGCAGGTCGTCAGCCTCACTCTCTCGGCCTGGCCTATCTGGACCCAGTGGCAAGACATAGTCGAGACGGCTGGAGGTAGGTCAGGATGCAGTGGATGGCCAGCAGTGTTCTATGTGTCTCACTGTGCCCTCTTAGCGCTCCACGACGCATTGCTGAGAATTGCCTTTCTGCCCGTTGAACCAGTGATGGTTTCTTCCACGCAGTCTGCCGAATCCAGGCTTCACACGCTAGGTAGACAAGCCCTGAGTGTTGTGGGTCTACGGCAGTTCTTGCGGCGTGCTCGCAAGCCTCCCTACCCATTGTTGGGCATCCTCTTCCGCCTGCTCCGCCGTTGGGATGTGACAGGAAAGTAAAAGTAACTCAAATAACCACACATTACAACAGTGTTGTGCAGAAGAGCATCTCTGAATGCACAATATGTTAAACCTTGCTGTGTATGGGCTACCGCAGCAGAAGACCATGACGATACTTCCAGTGGTAATTTATTAGGTATAGGAGGCACCTCATAAAATGGCTACTGAGCAACCAAGTATATATAAATAAATATATATAAGAAATTAGCTCTCTATTAGGATATAAATAAGAGATAACTCCTGTACTGAATATAAATATGAAATACTCCCTCTTGCAAAATTATCAAATGGGAAATTAAACCATAATTATTATAACATATCTCTGGTAATAATTTAAATAAAGTAATTAGCAGCATCTTAATCTCAAATTGCAAAGCTACTCAGGAAAATATTAATAATGAAAGTATTCAAGGTATTGGGTGGCGCTGATAGAATGGATATCTGGAGTTACAAAAATTCTGTCTGAACACAGTATGTCCGATTCAGCAATGTTGACTTGTTGCATGAGGATATTATATTCTAGGCTACCCACAAGTCAGTGAGATTTGTTTGGATTAGGCTCTGTGAAAAGGTGACATATTACCAGCTTTGAATAAGCAGTCTGTTGGATATTTTCAAAGTCAAGTCCATTTGATTTATTTTTGCAATATGATTACATCAGAAAATAATTCTATGTCATGCAGTTTTGTCCTGAGTTTAATATATGGTTGGTGGTCTACCTACGCCCCCACCATCAGTCTGCAAAGCTCATTTCCACCTCTGGGATGTCAGTGTGATGAATCTTTGTTTGTCATCATAATATATCAACCTTCATGTGTTGTTTCTTCGCTCTTGGTTGCACTAACCTTCCATCTGTTCAGACAAACAAGTGTCACATCAAACACTCTGCTCATTTCTATGTAGAAGAACTCTTCAATTTTTTTGAACTTCTGTATCCCTTCTCCTCTCTAAAATTTCTATCCATTTTAACAGACTGCTTTTATTTCAAACAAGTTATTGGCCTAGAAGTTTCATTGTGTTTTAGTCTCATTAAGTGTGCACCACAAGAAGATTTTGTTCCATTTTGAATAGCAACCAATTCCTCAGCCAGTTTATGCCTTTTATGCCTTTCACAGCTGATCTTAACTGGCTGTCTCAAATTTTGTTCTTCTGGCTAACTAGATGGACTCACCTCATGTTTAACAGCTCCTTCACTGGTGGAATTACTTTTGTGGTAGTTATGATTAATAGCATTTGCAGGGACTCAAACAGTCAATTTGTTATTTGTAATCTTGTTTCATTTTGCCTGACGTTAAATAGAAATGGTGAATCAATCCATATGAGGATAAAAGCACTTGGAATGAATTGCTCTTCTCCTTTCACTGTTTCCACTATAAGTAATGATACTGTATTTGGTGCAGACCATATTTTTCTTGGTCAACACCTTCCTTTTAACTTTGTCAAGCTGGTCACACTGAGACCAAATCACAGAAGGAACTTCAGCAATCAACACGATGGATATTTTAGTTCTCCATCAGCCCTATTGCTGGCCTTTGAATGTGGAGCTTGAGGCTTAAACTTCAGCCTGACCTCGAACTGCCCTATGTTTCTGTCTCTAAATCTAATCTGGCCCCCTAACTGCCCTCTCTGTCCTCAAAACAATTCCTCTGAACCTAAAAAAAAACTAAGTCTGAAACATGACCTCGGCGAAGGCTGCAGCTTGACACTATTTTGAATCTCTGATTCCTCAGAGATAGAAGTGCTGCAATCACACTATTGCACCTATCTGATCAGCTCTTGGAATTCTCAAACCTTCTTCTATAGATTTTGGGGCTGATTATTTTACATGCACAAAGCTTCCTAGATCATTAAATAGATATTGGTAGTGCTTTGGTCTATTATTGCGGCCTCTGCATACATAAGTAAATACTCTCCAAAGCAATTTATTGCATGTAAAGTGCTGACTAATGTGGTGAGATTTTATATGAACGTAGAGTGTATTTCATTTATACATTTATTTATGCACTTATACATTTGTTACATTTGACTATATTTGTTTATTTTGCAATAAGCAAAATTACACATAACAGTGCTGTCAAGGTGTCCTTCAACTTTATTGACAGGAAGATGAAGGGTGGGGGAGAAAGGAAGGGAAAGGAAGTGGCAACCTTTGCCATTTCTGGCTAAGCCATTTATAAGTCTAGTAAATGCAGTTCCAATCCACCTGTCACAAATAGCCAGCCTGAACTTTGGCGCATTATTAATGATCGTAATTAATGAAATTTATAAGACTGGAATAATACCAGAAGAGATGAAAAAAAATCAGTATTTATCACTCTTCCTAAGAAAGTTGGAGCAATATTGATAGCTATATAGACAGGAAAGGAATGGAGAGTTATGGGCGGAAAGAGGGTGGGTGGGACTAGGTGAGAGGAGAGTAAGAGTTTGGCATGGACTAGAAGGGCCGAGATGGCCTGCTTCTGTGCTGTAATTGTTATATGGTTATATGGATGGTAACCTGGCAGAACAGAACACATAAGTCTGCAACCTATTGTTGCTCAGCTTTGATATTAGACCTACAGGGGGCTGAAACATCAAGCAATTCAGCAAAAGGAACCCATTATGCACACCTGTACAGATGATACATTGAAATAATAACTGCAGTAAATTAATTATTGGGTTAAAATGACAGTAAAAAAACCAAAATTAATTGTTTTCTTTCAATGAATAGGAAAATATTGCCCTTAGAGAGATGCTTAAATCTATGTTTTTCATCATGTGTGCTTTTATGAAATTTCTCAGCAGTAATGGAGCAAAACATAGACTAAAACATCATTTCAAGGCAATTATTTGATAATGGATCTCAATGGAATAAAGAAAATGCAAAGTTTCAGTGGCAATAAAATGACTTATTTAAGTCAATCAGGTTTATTGTCTTTTCCATTCTGAAGCTCAAATAGAGTTTTTTTTCTAATAAACAAATTTCAGAACTATAAACCATCAATATAACCAATGGTATCCTGAAATGTGTTGGTTAATTTGAACCATCTTTATGAGTTATAATTTTGTCTACATGGAAAGATACTGTCCTTATATTATTGATATTTAAAAACTGTTATGGCATTTTCTAATCGCTACCTCTCACATTTCTGAAATCAATATTCTTGTATCGCATCTCTGTTTTTCACTTGCTAGAGGTCTGCTTTGATTATGGTTTCACATTCTTATAATTGAAGCAATACAGAACTGCAGACTTATTGTTATAGCAATATATGAATAGTGGCCAGGAATAAAAAAAAACAACAAAATAATTAAACTAAAGAATATTTTGAAATTCACCAGACAGTGACAGAATGGTGCAGTAAAAGAACAAATTAAATTGCTTCATTTATTCTGAGAAAAAAAATGATCACCATCTTTGCTTTTCACTAGTTGAGGAAATAAGACTTCCAATTGACATTGCATTTCAATTAATGATAAAAAGTATATCTGCCTGGTTTCATATGCACTCTAGGAATTAGATGAGGATGCATTAGCTTAATCTACGTGCTTCAGTTTGTTTGATGATTCCTTCCAACTACCAGCTGTATTCAGTATAGCCCAAGTGATAGTTCCATCAGTTGTATCATAAACGTGCTTAAGCACACCACACCGCTTCCTTTCTTTACATGTTTTAAATCGAAAAGGAAGTTATGTTCAACCAGCTTATTTGGTGTATTTCGGTTAATTAGGACATATTCGGTACCAGTACAGTTTGGCCTAATTTAATGACTGCCCCTGTTTGCCGAAGTTTCACGGAAATAGTTAAAAAGGTATTAAAAAAAAGTAACAAATTATGTATTTAAATGAAATACAGAAATAATTAGAATACTAGCAATACTACTACAGCACTATAAAACTGTGCATTGATTCCTGAAATTTGACAGAGGAATTCATCCAGTGTACACTATTTTGTTCCTTTGATTGATTGTAAATGAACAAAATTAATGCAGGTACCTAGTGTAATTAATCAATCCATTACGTGATCCATTCCTTTCTTTGAGTCTGGAAGTGTGTGTTTGTAGCCAAGGGAGCCATTCAACGTGGCATGATACAAACAGACTGGTTTCATTGTCATTGTAGATATCATCTGTACAAAATTATTGAAGCAAGTCGGGGAGTTTTGTAGCTTTACCCATTTCAGCCCTTACACATTAACACTATCTTTCTCGGTGAGTGTTTTTTAAAAAATTTAATGTAGTGTCAACATATCCATTGAGAGATCAAACCATCTGTTGCTTTAAAATCTTCATGACCATCACTTTCCTGTCAGCTTGAACCAGTCTGGCCATTCTCCTCTGACCTCTCTTGTTAGCAAGGTTTCATCCACAGAACTGCCACTCACTGGATTTTTTTTTGTTTTTTGCACCGGTCTCTGTAAACTCTAGCGACAGTTGACTGTGAAAATCCCAGGAGATCAGCAGTTTCTGAGATACTCAAACCCAGCCTGTTTGGCACCAACAATCATTCCAAGGTCAAAGTCACTGTGATCACATTTCTTCCCCATTATGAATTTTGGCCTGAAGAACAACTGAACCTCTTGACCATGTCTGCATGCTTTTATGCATTGATTTGCTGCCGCATGATTGGCTAAGTAGCTATTTGCATTAATGAGCAGGTGTACAGGTGTACTTAATAAAGTGCTGACTGAATGTATGAAATTGTAGGTTTAAATAGCATTGATGGATCAGCTGACCCATGAATGTCCTTTCCCTTCTCTCTACCCCTTCATACTACAAGTTAAACACTATGTATACTCACAACTGTACCCAGAGTGAATCTGCTGACGATCCAAGGAAACACAACTTCTGATGACTGACCAGACTACCTTTCCGGGCTGAGTGGCCTTATCTTTAAAGTAACTCTCTCCTTGTCATGAACAACTGCAGTTTTCCCTTTGAACTACACTTCCTCTCCAGGCTACAAAGACCTAACCTATGGACAGTCCATAGATACAGACGAGCATTTGAAAGACTAACAGGATGAATGGGAATGGATTTAGCAGTTACTACAAGGCTCCGGGTATCTTCTGCTGAGTGGGAATGGGGCATTTTCATGTGCTTTCTCTCCCTATATCTAATCTCCAATACTGAGCTGAAAAAGTCAGGAACTGGGTGAAGCTTAGCAGATCTGGAAGGGCCGAGCAGACTCACCTCCTCATTCAGAGCCAGTGACGTTGGCTGGCAGCAGCTGTGCCTATGATCCTGTCCCGTCCCACGCACTTGTTAATTTCTGACTGATGAGTAGTTCGGGTTATGAACGGCCTTCAGGAGTGGAACCCTGTTGCAAACTAGGGACGGCCTGTTAACACTACTGAGCAGACCCACCTCCTCTTCTGGGCTTCATATCTTTTCCCTCTCCTGTCTGCTGACTGTTTCAGCTATCTGATACAATGTTTGATGCTATAAAATTCTGAATGACATCCCAGGTAGTAAACATATTTCAGTAGTCATGTTTAGGTTCTCTTCAAGTGTGAAAATAATTTTAATGGAATTGGTTGTTCACCATGGGTGTTTATGACAGCTGAGGAATTAAAAGTTTAATAACTTTCCGTGCTCTTCATAATAAAACCAGCTGATAGGTCAAGCCACTGGATGTATGTAAAGTGGAGGTTGATAGGTTCTTGATTAGCAAGGGCATCAAAGGTTGTGGGGAGAAAGCAAGAGAACGGGTTTGAGAGGGTTAATGAATCAGCCATGATGGAATGATGGAGGAGACTCGATGGGCTGAACGGCCTACTTCTGCTCCTGTATCTCATGGTTTTAATGTCTAAATGAAGTTGACCACACTATGCTACTTGCAAACAAACAAGTCCTTCAGCACTCTTTATAAGTGATTTTATATGACTAAATGATTGTCGACTATTTGCATTTTAATGGTTCTGAGACAGAACTCCAGACATAGAATCTTCATTGTGTGATAACTTTGATAGTGTAGTTCTATGGACAGTTAAAAAACACAGATTAACAGATAGGTGACCCTCCCCCCTCTCTGTCAGACCTTTCCCACAACTGGAGCCTTTGTTCCCTCAAGGCAGTCTGGGATACCACATTTTTGATGAAATTCCAAAGCTGTGGGTCCAATAGTCTCTCATTGCTATGGTGACTCATCCCCATTAACGTACAGCAGGGTGGAGCAAAAACCCGTCGATGCTGGAAATCTGAAGCATGAAGAGGGAACACTGTATCAGCTCAGCAGGTTGAGCAACATCAGTGGAGTTAATATAAGCGTGGATAGCTGTTTGTACTACAGGTCTACAGAACCCGAGTTCTACAACAGTTTAACAGTGTAATGGGGGGAAATTGTAATCCTGATTTGCTGCACAGATTGCAAAGATACGTCAGAAGCAGGGCATAGAACCAAGTTGCTGCTCACTCATGGGATCTTTCTGAATCTTCTCAGGACATAACAATCATCTGAAGTATTTCTTCTCACTCCAAAGGTTTGTTCAATAGGTGTCTTGAAACCATGACTGTTACTTTTCCTGTCGTTTTCTCCAGTACGTGTGCCATTTAATGTGTACTTTTCATGGTGCTCACTCATTTGAAGTACTGTATGCAGATAGTACCTCTCTGTGTCTGCCTAGAAGATTTACTACCTTACCACCAGGACCTCAGCATACTGCTGCTAACAGCAGTCATTATGCTTTCCGGAGCTTTTAAGGCGGTCTCTATGTGTTTCATCCTCTAGCAGATCAAAAGCTTCCATAAATGGACACAGTTGAACTGAAGGGTTGCTATGGTAACGGTGGCAGGATTCATGTCAAAACCACTTCTTCTACCCATATGACCTGGGGTTGATGAAGAAGATGTCACCTTTTACTGCAGAATAATGTATAATAGGCACCGTTAAACAAAGTGCTGAGTGAATATCTCTTGCTGTTTCCATAGCAGTATGAATTGTACGTGCCCTGTTGAAGGTGAAATCCTGTGTGTTGAAGAGCTTTACCTGAATGTGTTCGTCAGCGAGCTGTCACACAGAGTGATCTGGTCTGGCTGCTGGAAAATAAAACCAGCAGGTCAGACAGCATCTATGGGAAGAGGAACAGATGACCTATCAAATACGGGATGCCCAAAGAAGGAAGAAAGTGACAAGTTAGTCAGTGTATAAAAAAAGGGGGAAAAGAAAGGATGGCAGGCAACAATAACTAGTTCTCATACAAACATCTTTTTATTTTAAACTGAAGCTATACAAATGGTCAGGAAAGATTGTATATATTGGGACATTTTAGCCTAGAGCAAATGAGTTTGAGAGATGACATGATAGAAGTACAGAATGTCAAATTATGAAAGGCATTGATTGGATAGATGGCCAGAGATTGCTTCCCGTTTCCCATGACAAGGGGTATCTAAGACTAGAGGACATAGGATTAAGATGAAAGAATTGGCTTAAAAGGGTATTTGGAATGAATTGCCAGAGGAAGTGGTGGAGGCAGAAATAATAACAACAACATTCAAAGGGCATTTTGACATGTACATGGATGAGCAAGACATTGAGGGATACGGGACTACTGCAGGGAAGGGGGAATTAGTATAAATAGGCATGATGGTTGGTATAGATGTGCTGGGCTGAAAGGTCTGTTTCTCTGCTGTAAAACACTAACTCCATAGATCATTGCACAGTCAATGCAATGTTAGCAACACAGATATTATCTTCCGTAGATAAATTCCCCTTGTTTCACTACTTTCCCTCCCTCCCCATCTCTGCTATCTAGACTAGTTTGTTTCTCTCTTTCTTATTTCTCATAAAAAGTTGCAGACCTGAAACATAGCAACACACATAAAAGTTGCTGGTGAACGCAGCAGGCCAGGCAGCATCTCTAGGAAGTGGAACAGTCGACATTTCGGGCCGAGACCTTTCGTCAGGACTAACTGAAAGAAAAGTTAGTAAGAGATTTGAAAGTGGGAGGAGGAGCGGGAGATCCAAAATGATAGGAGAAGACAGGAGGGGGAGGGATGGAGCCAAGAGCTGGACAGTAGAACTGAAACATAACTGTTTCCTTTTCCATTGATGCTATCCAACCAGTTGAGTTTTTCCAACATTTCTTGTTTAATTTCCCACTTCTGAAGAATCAGGGATGACCTGCTCTTTAAAAATTTATTTAACAATACTGCATGGTCACAGACCCTTCTGGCCAAAAGGGCCTGTTAAATAAATAAATAAACAGTTGTTCCCTGATCTGCCTAATTACACCATGTGACCAGTTAACCTACTCGCCTGTACGTCTTTGGAACATGAGAGGAAACCAGAGCATCTGGAGGAAATCCCAGCAGTCACAGGGAGAATATACAGACGGTGATGGAACTGAACCTATGACATGGATGTTGTAATAGTGTTATGCTAACCGCTACTGTTTCTGCTCTGGCTGTGGGATTTGAAAGGTGGCTAATGAGACCAATGCGGGACCCTTAGACTCAACTGTAGATCGGGCAGGAAGCTTCTGATGGGATAGGCAGAATGTTAGTTTCCAAGCTGCTCCATCCCCTGCCACTTATATGGTTTCTCCAAGTGCGTGGTGTCAAGGTTCTTAATACCAGTGGAAAGCTCTTTGTCTACTATGAGCACCAGGGGCCAGAGATCCTAGGAGTCATTGGCAGTGTTACATTTCTTCAAGGAGGCACTGATCACTTCCTTGATTACTTGTCTTTCCCAGGCTGCCTGATGATCTCTTCTCATGGGAGAGTCCAGATTAAAGTGTCTGCTATGAGATTCTGTTATTGGGAGTGCGAATGGCATGATCTGCCCAATGTAATGATCTAGTATATCTCAGGCTTCAGTGGAGCTGTGAGAGAGAAGTTGCTTCAGATATCCTTCCTGTGAATTTGGAGCATGTTACAAGATGGCACTGGTGCTATCTTTCCAGTGTCCGGAAAAGGAGTCCAGGTCTCAGAAAGGAGGCGATAGTTGATGTCCAGAAGGCCATAAGATTTGTTCAGGTCTGAGGCCCTGATCTTCAAATGACCAAAGTCTCTGCTGGAGCTATTGTGAATGATATCTGCACATCACAAAGGTGGCACGTGTGTGATAGGTAAATGGAAGGCTATGTGCGAGGTAAGGATTAGATTGATCTTAGAGTATGTCAAAAGATCGGCCAACATAGTGGGCTTGAAGGGCTTGTACTGTGTGCAATCATCTATGTTCTATGTTTTCCAGCATCTCACTGTGAACCTTCATTACCTACAGCTCCTCCTCTATAGTCTGTATGAGGTCCATGTTGCAATATCTCACATCTATAGACTTTATGTCCATTTTCTGAGTAAATACAGGTGTAAAAAATCCAATTAAGATCTCTCCCATCTTTTTCAGCTCCACACAGAGAGTACCACTCTGAACTTCCAGAGGATCAATCTTATCCCTTGCTATCCTTTCATTCTTAATATATCTGTAGAAACCCTTCAGATTCTCCTTCACCTTGTCCTCTGGAGCAATCTTATCCTCAATTTTAGCCTTCCTGACTTCCTTCCTAATTGTTCTCAGGCATGTTTTATTCTCAAGTACCTCATTTGTTCCTGCCTGCCTACACCTGCTATCTACCTCATTAACCAGGGCCTCAATATCTCTTGGAAACCAAGGTTTCCTCAACCTGTTATCCTTGCTGTGTATTCTGATGGGAACATACAACTGTACTCTCAAAATCTCACTTTTTGAGGCCTCCAACTTAACAAGTGCACTTTGCCAGACAACAATGCGTCGGAATCCATACTTGCCAGATCCTGTAAAGAGATCCTGAGGCAAGGATGGTTATGACCCAAGTAGTGGAGTATCCAAGACTGGAATTGAGACCCGAATTGAGACTGAAATGAAGAAAGGGTTCTAAATTAGACGCTAGATGAGAACCCAAAGTGGAGCTGACATCTGAGCACCGAACCTCAGTGCTCTTTAAATGGTAAAATGTTCAGGTGCTCTTTAAATATTAACACCCTTGTGTCAAAACATTGCTGCCAATTAGTGGGGCAGGCTTGAGTGTTAAAGGAGCCATGCCAGCTATCAATATTCTGGAAAGTAGGAGCGTCTGAACTCCGGAAGCTGGCATAGTTAGGTGCGTATCTTAACAGATCCTTTCAGATACCATGAAAATTGGCCTTTCTCCAATTTAGAATCTCAACCCGAGGACCAATCATATCCCTTTCCATAATTACTTTGAAAATAATGGCACCATGATCATTAGATGCAAAGTGTTCCTCTACACAAACTTCAGTCAATTGCCCTGTCTCATTTCCTAAAGGTGGATCTAGTATCACATTCTGTCTAATTGGGACTTCTATGTACTGATTAAGGAAACTTTCCTGAACACATTTTACAAGATCCTTCCTATAAGGCCTTTTAAATATGAGAGTCTCAATCAATATGTGGAAAGTTAAAAGCACTTACTACCACAACATTATATTTCTTGCAACAGTCTGTGATCACTCTACAAATTTGTTTCTCTGAATCCTGCATCTGTTGGGTAGTCTATAATATAATCCCATTAATATGGTCATACCTTTCTTATTCCTCAGTTCTACCCATAAAGTCTCCCTAGACAAACTCACCAGTGTATCCTGTCTGAAAACTGCTGTGATGATTTTCCTGCCATGCCACATGTCCCATTTAATCTGTCCCACACTGTCACGCCTAAAATAATGGAATCCTGGGACACTGAACTGCCACTTCTGCCCCTCTTACAACAAAATCTCACTGATGACTACAATGTCATCATTCCACATTCTGACCAATGCCCTAAGCTCATCCACCTTTCCTACAATACTCGTTACATTGAAGTATATGCAGCTCAGAACATTAGTCCCACCTTGCTTGACCTTTCAATTTCAGACTTTGTACATAGGCTTAACATTTTTCTTCACAACCACTTCACTATCTGTTCTGGCAATCTGGTTCCCATCCCTCTGCACTTCTAGTTTTGACCTTCCAGTGCAGTACTAGCAAACATTCCCATGAGGATATTCATTCTCATTCAGTTCAGATACAAACCATCCCTTCTGTATTGGTCCCATTGTCCCTGGAAGAGATTTCAATGATCCAGAAATCTGGAGCCCTCTCTCCTGCAGAAAAACTTCTTAATTTGATTTGGAAGGATGGACTGGAGATATGTCTGGCCTGCTGGATTGGGGCAGACTGTGTATCAAGCCTGGTGTGTGGACAGTATGGTCACATATTCGGTAACATGCATGTATGGATTGGGAATCATCACTGAGATACTGTCAACTGGATCCTCGACTTCCTAACTGGAAGACCACAATCCGCGCAGATTGGAAACAACATCTTCACCTCGCTGACTATCAATACTGCCACACCTCAGGGATGTGTGCTTAGCCCACTGCTTCACATCCATGATTGTGCACTAGGTAGAGCTCAGATCCCAACTGTGATACAGCCATTGTTGGCAGAATTTCAAATGGTGATGAGAGGGCATATAGGAGCAAGATATACAGTATCAGCTAGTTGAGTGGTATTGCAGCAACAACCTTGCACTCAATGTCAGCAAGACCAAAGAATATTGTGGAGTTCGTAAAAGGTAAGATGTGGGAACACACACCATCCCTCATAGAGGGTTCAGAAGTGGAGAGAGTGAGCAACTTCAAGTTCCTGGGTGTCAATATCTCTGAGGATCTAACCTGGACTGAACATATCGATTCAGCTACAAATAAGGCACCGTAGAGACCATATTTCATCAGGAGTTTGAGAAGATTTGGTATGTCACCAAAAACACTCAAAAATTTCTACAGATGTACTGTGGATAGCATTCTAACTGGCTCCATCACCGTATGGGTATGGGGGGTATTACTGCATAGTATCAAAGTAAGCTGTGGAGAATTGTAAACTCAGTCAGCTCCATCATGAGCACTAACTTTTGTAGTATCCAGGACAGCTTCAAGGAACGATGCCTCAGAAAGGTGGCGTCCGTCATTAAAGATCCCCATCACCCAGGTCATGCCTTGTTCTCATTGCTGCCATCAGAAAGGAGGTAAAGAAGTGTGAAGGCACACACTCAATGATTCAGGGACAGCTTCTTCCCATCTGCCATCTAATTTCTGAACGGACATTGAACACATGAACACGACCTCACTACTTTTTTTATTTCTGTTTTTGCACTACTTATCTAATTTAACTGTTTAATATATATGTACTATACTTACTGTAATTCACATTTTTTCCTCTATTATTATGTATTGCATTGTACTGTAGCCGCATCATCAATAAATTTCATGACATATGCCAATGATATTAAATCTAATTTTGATTCTGATTTAAAATTTGTTTGTCATTCTTCAGTACATAAGTGTGAAGGGGAATGAAATGATTGTTACTCCAGATCTGAAGCGACATGAAAAACACAGTAAGCATAAAGAGCACAATAAAAAACACAATAAATATAAATACATAAGATTAGCTTATACACACAGGATGAGATTGTGTGTACGTAAAGTGACGCTACGTAAGGAGTACATAAGGTGACCCTGACAGAAAATAATAAAGTTGTGGTGGTGGTTGGGGGGGGGGGGTGCGGTGGTTAGGAATCATGAATGGCCTATGGACCAGGACCAGGATAAGGGCAGTCAGCTTGGAAACTAGGACCAGGATGTCACCATTTGGGTTGGGAATCAGAAACCAAATCAGGTCAGGAATCAGGAACATGATGACATCAAGTAGTTTGGGAATCAATGCTGGAATGAGGCCAATCAGGTCTGTGGTTTGGAATTTTCATTAAGTGCAGATTAAAGGGTGGGAGGTAGGCCTGTTGGTGTAATCCACTGAACATCATTCCTGCTCAAACTTCTGAAATGATGCAAAACGATCTCAAAATGTTTGTTTCTATATTTTGCTCTGAAAGCAGTCAATTTGCAATTGCCTAATGCTGAAACTAAACCTTAGGCAATAAAATACTGACATTTTTCTGGGAGATAGAATGAAATGTACGTGCATATTTCCAAATCTTCTACATGTATCAATGCATAATGAAGGCAAATATTAGTTCTCTAGAAAACTAGAGCATCACACAACATTAAGCATTTAAGTTTATTGTGTCTCTGCCACTGATAGTTAGTACATAGAACAGCACTGCATAGGAGAAGGCCCTTCAGCCTGTGCTGAACATGATGCCAATATAAATCTCTTCCTACTTCATGAGATCCATATCCCTCCCTTCCTTACACATTCATTTGTCTATCTACTGTAAAAGTCCTCTTAAACACGATTGTCATGCCTGCTTCCACAAAAAGCTCTGGTGAAATTATCAAACACTTACCAATCTGTTTAAGAAATACCTCCTTTAAACTTTTCCCCTCTCACCTTGCATGTCCTCCAGGATTTGACATTCCTACCCTATCTTTGCTTCTCATAATTTTATAAACTTCCAACAGGTCTCCTATCAGCCTCTGAAGCTCCAGAAGTAACAATGTCTAATGTCTTCTTCTATCTCATACCCTCTAATCCAGGCTGCTGCCTGGCAAATCTCCTCTGTACCTTTTTCATACAACAATACATCTTCTTCATTTTCCTTGTTCTTGTGATCAGATCAAATTCTGATAGAAGAATATATTTTGTTAATTCTTTGCTTGATAAAGGTCTTCTAGTACTTCTTGCAATTCTTCTGGTACCAGTCTTAACTCTGTGGGCCTCATAATTTATTAATTGACTAAACTATCAGATCTGAACTCTTTATGTAATTAAGAACAATTATGTGAATGACTGTCTTAATCTTTGATATTTTATCGCATGCTATATTGTTTATAAGTCAACTGTCAATAGCTCCACATCATTGGTCTACTGGGTGTTATCCTGATAACTTTTTAATGCAGTTTGCCCGGGCCCAATATTTGTTATTAAAAACCTGTCTGGTTTTCCTCATGTGATGATGCATGAAAGCTGTGTCATTGTCGGTAGGTGGTCATTTTGAATCATGGAGCAATACCAACAAACCATTTCAATTTGCATTTATAAATCAGTAGCCACAGCAGGCGATGGGCATACAAATGGCAGCAATTCTGGATCATTGTATTCTGAAATTTTAATGGAAAAATTGCAATCCATATAAAATAAATATTTTAGGATCAGGAAATTTATTCGACAATTGAATATGAATTGATGCACTTATATTGCATGTAATAAAATATGGACAAGAATATTTTGTAGACATTATAATTACTGTAGCTGAAATGTCTAGGGGTTTGTCTCATTATTTGGTGATTTTCATAAAGAATTCATGAACTATAATCTGATCTTCACTGATTCTTGTTTAGTGTCCAGACAGTCCATCTCTCTATTCCTCAGCCCATAGTCCAACAAGCTACTTCCTTTCAGATCTTTGTCTACGTCCCCCTCAAATACTACAATTGAGTCCGCTTCCTGATGAAGGGCCTTGACCTGAAACATCGACTTTCCAATTTCCTCCATAGATGCTGTTTGACCTGCTTAGTTCCTCAGTGTTTTGCGTGCTGCTCCATGACTACTCATGGAAGTACATTCCAAATTCTAACCATCTGTTGCATTAAAAATTGATATTCTTCACATTACTTTAGATACTTTTGAAAATTACCTCTATTCTTTGTCCTCCATTTTCTATTCTGTCTATTTCTGTAAGTGATGTAATACAAATGATGTGGGTAACATTGGCGATTCCAAGCTCTATATTGATTGCTGTTTCCTTCACTTGTTGTGCTCCACTGTACATGCTCATTTTCCAGAACCAAGTCCCACAACTATTGAGGCAGAAACCTATTGATGACATATAGTCAAATGTACTGATGCTTGAGACTCTAGTGGAATTAATTCATTTACTGAAGAGGATATTTGCAGTCAATCATTTCTTGGTAATGCAAGTACATTGGGCTAATATTATCATAATTCTTTTTATGTTAAATCTTGATTTTCAGAATTAAAAAATGAATATCATAATGTTAACTTAAGACAAGAAAAATTGTATTGGTTTATAATTAAGAATAGAAGGTAGAGTATTCATTTGATGTAAGTACAGTGGATGGAAATTCACATGTTTTGGAAGGGGAAATTTTGGCTGCATAAAGATTTGAGAGCACCAGAGACTTAGTTATATAAACTTACAGAAGTACTCACCCTGGACTATCAGAAAATGCCAGCTTTAAATCTCATTATTTGGCCTTGTTCTACAGATCACTGAATATCGAATTCTCCCACAGTCAACCAGGAAATAAATATATCAAAATTTCACGCAAAAAGCAAACAGAAGCACTTGTATTGATGTCTGTGATTCTAACGACAGATAGAAGTTACTCATTTATAGTTGCAAAGTTTTAGCTAATTCAGGAGAGAAACTGGGGTCTTACACTCAGTGACCACTTCAATCAGTACACCTATACTCCTGCTCATTAATGCAAATATCTTATCAGCCAATCTGTGTCAGCAACTCAATGTATAAAAGCATGCAGACTTAGTCAAGAGGTTCAGTTGTTGTTCAGATCAAACATTAGAATGGAGAAGAAATGTGATCTAAGTGCCTTTGACCATGCAATAATTCTTGGTGCCAGACAGGGTGGTTTTGTGTATCTCAGAAACTGCAGTTCTCCTGGGATATTCATGCACAACAGTCTCTGGACTTTAGAGAGTGGTGCAAAATCAAAATAAAAGCATCCAGTGAGTGGAAGCTCTGTGGGAGAGAAAGGTTGGAGGAGATTTGCCAGATTAGTTCAACTTTACAGGAGGGCAACAGTAACTGAAATAACCACGCATTACAACAGTGTGTGCAGAAGAGTACCTCTGAAAGCACAACATGTTGAACCTTAACTGAATGGGCTATATCAGGAGAAGGGCAGCAGCATATACTCAGTGGTCAGGCATAGGAAGTACTTGATAAAGTGTCCACTGGGTGCATATTTGGGCTTGCTCCTTGAAAAGGAAAAACCAAAAGCAAACAAAAAAGTTCTACTTTAAAGATCCAATAAGCCTAATATCCCACAGTTCAGATAGATTTGAGGAGAAGCTTGAAATAATCCAATTTACTTGAAGCATTTTACTATTACACTAATGCTTTAAATGATATGTTCACAC
This sequence comes from Mobula hypostoma, assembly GCF_963921235.1. Taxonomy (NCBI): domain Eukaryota; kingdom Metazoa; phylum Chordata; class Chondrichthyes; order Myliobatiformes; family Myliobatidae; genus Mobula; species Mobula hypostoma. Next base: position 98,076,648 of record NC_086098.1, read on the forward strand.
AATTGAAGCCCAAATTATAAGAGCCCAAAATCAAGCAATTAGCACACAAATATTGTAATGCATCCATTACTGTTGAAAACCCTTGAGCACAATACTTCATATTGCAAAGAGGCTAATTTTTCACAACAATTTGTCACCAGTCTATGTACTACATTATCACAATTGCAGGAACAATTAAAACAAGCGTTTTTCACTTCCTTTCTTATTTTTGTCAATTGCTATTCTATACCCTTCAAAACCTTGGAAACACTTATAAACTCTTGGTTCAAAAAGTCTTGTAAAAATTTAGTAACTGAAACTGGTCCTAACATATCGATGCACCTATAAAGAAGGCAAGACAGAGACTATACTTCATTAGGAGTTTGAAGAGATTTGGTATGTCGACAAATACACTGTACACTCAAACCCTTCTATAGATGTACTGTGGAGAGCATTCTGACAGGGTGCATCACTGTCTGGTATGGGGGGGGCAGTGCTACTACACAGGACTAAAAGAAGCTACAGGGAGTTGTAAATCTAGTCAGCTCCATCTTGGGTACTAGCCTACAATGTACCCAGGACATCTCAAGGAGCGGTATCTCAGAAAGGCAGCATCCATTATTAAGGACCCCTAGCAGTCAGAGCATGTCCTTTTCAGATAGGAGGTACAGAAGCCTGAAGGCACACACTCAGAGATTCAGGAAAAACTCCTTTCCCTTTCCCTTCTGTTGCCTAAATGAACATTGAACCCATGGACACTACTACACTTTTAAAAATACATATTATTTCTATTTTTGCAGGATTTTTAATCTATTCAATATATATATACTGTAATTTATTTATTTTTTAAATTTTCTTCTATATTATGTATTGAACTGAACTGCTGCTGCTAAGTTAACAAATTTCACAACGCGTACTGGTAATAATAAACCTGATTCTGATTCTGAGAGTCAGTGAAGGGGAGGCTGGTTTATGTGATGGACCAAGCTGTGTTCACAACTCTGCAATTTATTGTGGTCTTTGACAGAGATATTGTTATTACAAGCTAAATATAATCAACCAGGTAAATCTAGAAAAGGTGAGTTATTGGTTTTTTGGGAGTTTGAGGAATAAATCCATTTTAGTTGGGCTAGGAGATTATTCATTGAAAAGTAAGATAAAATGGGCTGTAGTCACTCTCTCCATCTGGTTTATCAGTGCTGTCCAAGGAGGCAAATCTGTGATCATTATTTAGCCTAGTTTATAATAATGTGGGAGACTCTTTAACACCTCCCTGACTGAAAACAGCTCAGTCTGGGTATTAAGAATGAGCAATAAAGACTGCAATGGACAAAGAAAGCTGACTTTTCTGATGGAAAATAAAGCACTATATTAACATGACAACTGAAATATGCAATAAACATGGCCTTATCTGCAGACCTTGGATGATAAACAAAAAACCAGTCATTTTTCTTCCACATACTTTAATATCTCACTGATTTTGTTAGTTTACACTTTCATTTGAAAGTCAGTGGTATTATTATTTCTTCATGGTGTGTAAGTTTCCATTAAATTAAAATTGGACTTATAAGTGAAATAATAAGAAGTCATACAATATTAAGGTCACAGAATCAATATTTCCTCCTCAGCCGGTTATTTTGTGTAGCATCATACACTTTCAGCTACAAAATATGCTACATATCATTGCTTAGCCTGAAAAAGGCAATATTTTCAGCACCACAGACAGATCCTCACCTCAAACTCTTTAGGCGTGATCCACATAAAATAAACTGGCTACACTTTAAATTTAAGCAAAACAAGCCCCAGAAACATTTTACTCCAAGAATCACACTATACTTCTTGAAGTTGTACCTTCTCTTGGGAATGATGATGTGCTGGGCTGGTGATGAGTGAATGGAACCTGCTATTCTATTTCAAAACACTATAGAATTAAATTAAGGAAAATAATCTAAAAAAATAACGTATAATGCTTCCTGCCATGTCCTAATGGGGAAGGAAGTGAATTTCTATATGTACAGTATTGAGAAAGGGAAATAATAAATATAGCAAATGTCACAAAACAAGCCAACCCATTTCATATATTCTTATTATGACCTTTTATATATCAGAATAAGATCTTAATAATGTAATTACCTCCGGTAGAATAGCTGAGAGATGAATTGTGATTTATTGACTGCAAATAGTACTGAAGTTTTCTCTCCAATCTTTTCTTAGCAGTGCAATTAACATGAACATCAGCATTTTGGGCATCGAGGGAGAGAGGAAGAGGAGAGCCATCCGCAGTATCACTGATGCGGCAGAGAGGGCCTCAAGATGGCTGTGGCCCAAAAGAGGGGAACCATGGAGTCATAAGTAGCTAGCCATCTGGACACAAGCTGGGGTCTGATCAGCCCCGGCTGGGTCAGCTGGAGGAGGTTGTATGATGTTGAAAGACCCGAAACACCAGATGATTCCAGGAACATCACTGAAGATGTGTCCAGAAGCATCAATAGATGTATGTACACAGGATGCTGAAAACAAATGTTTTATTTTGTAAGTGGCAAATCTTCAGCTGACTTTTGACTGGTCAATTGTGGTATAGGATAAGAACCTTCAACCTATGTACAGTTGATTCAAAGGAGAGCCATTTGTGTTTTAACATACATACGTGGACTAGCACACTTGTTTTTGATGATTTGCCCTCTGTAAGTCTGGTCACATAAGGGGACCAAACACTTTGGGAATTATCAATGGTGCAGAAGTGGCATGTGTTTAGTTTTCTAACTTTTAGGTTGGCCCTTTTCAATATCTCAAAAATAATACTTATAGAAAATGTCGAACAATTAATGTGATGAAAGAAGTGTGTGTATGCTTTGTCAGTGGAGTTGGTAGGAATGTGGCAGAAATGTATCTAAGCTAACATATTGGTCTGATTTGGAACTAGCAAAGCATAATGGTTTAAATCTCTAAGGATCTAAACTAATTATAGGCTACTTTGATATATCATATTTGTCTTTAGTATCCCCAGACATTACTATTCCAAAGCACCATTGCCCATGAGATTTGTTATGCCACCAAAGATTCCAGCAAATTTCACCAGATGTACAGTGGAGAGCATTATAACTGATTACATCACCTCCTGGAATGGAAGCTCCAATGCACAGGACCAACAGAGGCTGCAGAGGGTTGTAGAACTTCTCCACCATCAAGAATACCTTCTAAAGGTGGCACCTCCAGAAGCTAGCTTCCATTATTAAGGACCCTCACGATCCGGGACATGAGAGTCCCTCTTCTCATTACTGCCATCAGGAAGGAGGTACAGGAACCTGAAGACCCATACACAGTCTTTTAGAAATAGCTTCTTTCCCTTCACCTTTAGATTTCTGAAAGGTCAACGAATCCAGGAACACTACCTTGCTATTCTTCTTTTGCACAATCTATCTACCTACCTACCTATGTATTTATTGTAGCTGATATTGATGTTTATGTCTTACACTGTACTACTGCCACAACACTACAAACTTCGCTATAAACTGTATGTCAGTGATAATAAACCTGATTCTGATTCTGTTGGATTGTTCCTCTCTTCATAATCTTGAGAGTATCTAAAGTTTTGCTGCCAGTGTTTTAACTTGCAACAAATTCTACTCACTCATCACTTCTGTGTTTGCTGAGGTGCAATGGTTTCCAGCTCAATAAAGTATCAATTTAAAATTCTCAGATTGTTTTCTATCCCTTTTCTACTCTTTGCCTTCTCTTTGTCTTTGATCTCCTTCAGTCCTGCATCTGTGCTCTTCCTTTTGATCATCTCAGATTTAATCACTCAAACACTGGGCATCTCTCTCATCAGCAGCCAAGGCTATAGACTCTCATTTAATCTCTTAGCCCATTTTCTCTCATCTCTATTTCCTGCTTTAAGACATCAGCCCTTATATTTCCAATCATGACTTAGAAACAAGTGTTGACTAATAATATACCAGTGAAGTGACACTGGTTATTTCTTGCTCTATTAAATGCTGTATATAAATGGAAGTTGTTGTAGCAATAACCTCCATGTGATACATTTGGTTTGATCTCAGGTCCTGAATGATTGGATTCTATAGTATATATCGCTTTTAAGTGGCAATTTTCGTTAAAAAAAAAAGAAACTTTCCCAATTCCATGCTTTCTCACTGTTGTTTCTTGTCCAGGTGTCTTGGATATCATCTCTGAAAACCATGATCTCCATCACACAGAACAATGAAGGTGCATTAAGTATCACCACCAGCTTTAGGTTTTTCTTCAAACTGCATGCCATCTGGTCTTGGAAATATATTACCTACCTTTTGTTGCTATTGCATTTTAAATCTAGAGTAACTTATCCAATAATATTATAGAAGTACCTTAATCTGGAGAACCTTGTAGTTCAAGAAACCATCTCACTACCATCTTCTCAAGAGCACTGAAGGATGTAACATAGTTGCTGACCTCTCCAGCAGCAACCAGCTCCTGGAAATGTATGAAATGCAAGAACGTTGCATTAAGTTTGAATCTTTCTCTCTTTGACTTGGTATTGTATCAAAATGGCAAGATTGTTGTTTCATTTTTTTCCATGTTACTCCACGTTATGAGGTGAAAAACATTTACAATTACAAAATTACAGATCTATAAACAAGTGTAGCAGTTAATATGGATAATGCAGACCACTTGTTGTCTCTGGACCTGTACTCAGTGGACGTTAAAAGAATGAGTGGGGAATCTTAGCGAAACTTACTGAATATTGAAAGGCCTAGATAGAGTGAATGTGGGGAGGATATTTCCTATAATGGAGGGATGTAGGACCAGAGTGCACTGCATCAGAATAAAAGGATGACCCTTTAGAGCAGAGATAAGGAGGAATATCTTTAGCCAAAGAGTGGAGAGTCTGTGAAATTCATTAGCACAGTTGCCTGTGGAGGCCAAGTTGTTGGGTATATTTAAAGTGGCAGTTGATAGATTCTTGATTAGTAAGAGCATCAAAAGTTATGGGGCGAACGTAGAAGAAAGAGGTTGAGAGGGATAATAAATCAACAATGAGGGAATGGTGAAATAGACTCAATGGGTCAAATGGCCTAATTCTTCTCCTATGCCATTTGGTCTATACAGTAGATTCTATTGTTTTATTTTTGCAACCCTTGCGTTTGCTTTTCAAAACAATGTGACTCCTTCAGCAGGAGCTCAAGGGAAATGAGAGAAAATGTATTTATTTTCTACTGGATCAGTGCTAAATGCCAATTTGAATCTCCTATCACAGCACAGATTTATTTAATCAATCTTCTTCTTCATTTTTTCTTTGTGAATTAATTTTTGCAGCTTTGGATATTCAAATTATTATCAAAATTCATACTTTGCAAGAGTAACTTATTTTAAAAGCAGGGAAGGATATTGGGATGTCTAATGATGTGGAATGTATGGTATACCCTAAGTGCTTCCTTTTATTCAATGTAACATGTTCCTTCCAGCTTCAGACAACCGGGGAAATAATGGCAGTAAAGGCTGACAGTCTTTATTGGGATTTGATCAACTGTTAAACTCTGGGCTTCTTGCTCTTGCTAATAAGAGAGGAATGTACCTTAGAGTATGTGAGGATCTAGCTTGTGGTCTGACTGCAAAACTCCTTTGCGATTTCAAATACATAAAAAAATGCATAAATGCCAGGCAAAAATTGCAGAAGTATTATGTACACCTAAGATTCAAGACTCAAGTTTGTAACATGTACAGTACATCTAAACATAGAGTGAAACAAAGAATTTTTGTATGAGGAATGTCTGGCAGCTCCTGGGCTGTATTCCCTGGAGTTCAGGAGAATGAGGGGAGATCTCATAGAAACATTCCGAATATTAAAAGGCCTGAACAGATTAGATATGGCAAAGTTATTTCCCATGGTAGGGGATTCTAGAACAAGAGGGCATGACTTCAAGATTGAAGGATGTCCTTTTACAACTGAGATGCGGAGAAACTACTTTAGTCAGAGAGTGGTAAGTCTGTGGAATTTGTTGCCATAAGCAGCTGTGGAGGCCAAGTCATTGGGTGTATTTAAGGCAGCGATAGATAGGTTCTTGATTAGCCAGGGCATCAAAGGGTATATGAAAGCAGGGGAGTGGGGATGACTGGAAGAATTGGATCAGCCCATGATTGAATGGCGGAGCAGACTCGATGGGCCAAATGGCCTACTTCTGCTCCTATATCTTATGGTCTTATCATCTAATGAAATCCAATCAGATGCTTCACTGCCCTCCCAGTGAGGTCAATAGTGATTTCCCATTCACTAGTGCTGTAACTTTGTGAAACTCCTAAGTCTTATCTATTAAAAATGCGACTATCTCATTTCCTTATATGGCAATTCAAACATAAAAAAGCCTTGAAACTAACGTCTGAAAGTGAAATAGTTAACCACTGAGAAACTTAGCCTGGTAATGTGAAAAGGTCTGTACAGCAGGATCAAGGTATTGTAGTCAGCCTCTGGAAGTTTAGAAACACAATATAAATGCCTGGTAAAACCAGACATATCAATTGGGAGTTTCAAGACATATATGTTCCAGTGTGAATTTTAAATGCATCCATGATAAATTTCCTGAATCTTTTCATCTTACTTCAGATTTATACCAGTTGCATTCCTCTTTCATGCCATCTCCTATTATGTTTCAAGTAATAAAGATGACTGGAATGATTGGTCTCTGCCACTAAATAGCTGCCTTAACAGATGGCACTAGCTTATCTTTGAGAGATGAATTAAACACTGGATTGGCCACAGATCAGCTTTACTTTTAACTTCAATCTACATCAGATGACACCTAGGTGATAAGAAATCATATAAATGTTTCCCAAAGTTCAGGTTGGTTGGTGTCAAGACCACAGAAAAACTTCCAGAGATTGGAACAGCAGCCTTAGTGGTCATGCCAAACAGTTCCAATATAATCTAATTCTCTAATTCAACTTTGCATTTCAATTTCTGATTAAGGAACTGTTTTGGACTTTCACAGAAGGTGATTTCTGAAGGATCTTTGATGCCAATAATTTGACACTTTTTTTTGAAAGGCACTAAATACTATGCACATACAATCATAGGAATCTTTTGAGGGGCAGAGTATTTATTATTTCTGCACCGGCACTTAAAAGTTAACACCAATTGACCTGATATTTGCAACGGATAAATTGAATAATCCAGCTTTGCAAATGAGCAACTGAAAAGCCCAAAGGCTTCATCTGGTATGGCTTGACGCTGGCAGTCTTACCTCTCTGTCAGAAGTCGTGAGTTCAAGTTCAACTTGGGAAGCATGGTACCATAATGGTTAGCGTAATGCTAATAATGCCAGGAATCACCATTTGTAGTTCAATTCCTGTCACTGTCTATAAGGAGTTTGTAGGTTCCTTCCGGTTTCTGGTTTCCTCCCACATTTCAAAAGCGTATGGTTAGAGTCAGTGAGTTGTGGGCATGCTATTTTGGTGCCAGAGGTATGGCAACATTTCTCTATTTCCTATTTCCTGAGGAGACTGAGGTCCTTTAACATCTGTCCAACGATGCTGAGGATGTTCTACGAGTCTGTGGTGGCCAGTGCTATCATGTTTGCTGTTGTGTGCTGGGGCAGCAGGCTGAGGGTAGCAGACACCAACAGAATCAACAAACTCATTCATAAGGCCAGTGATGTTGTGGGGATGGAACTGGACTCTCTGACGGTGGTGTCTGAAAAGAGGATGCTGTCCAAATTGCATGCCATCTTGGACAATGTCTCCCATCCACTACATAATGTACTGGTTGAGCACAGGAGTACATTCAGCCAGAGACTCATTCCACCGAGATGCAACACAGAGCGTTATAGGAAGTCATGTGGCCATCAAACTACAACTCCTCCCTTGGAGGGTCAGATACCCTGAGCCAATAGGCTGGTCCTGGACTTATTTCCTGGTATAATTTACATATTACTATTTAATTATTTATGGTGCAACTGTAACAAAAACCAATTTCCCTCGGGATCAATGAAGTATGTGTGACTATGACTATTTATGGGCTGCCCAGCACAATTCTTGCTGATTTAATTTGATGCAAATACACATTTCACTGTATGTTTCAATGTATATGTGACAAATAAAGCTAATTTTTCATCTCTAATCTTTAATCTGTGAACTTCAACAACCAGAGTTGGAGAAGTATATCTATGTGGATAGATGTGAAGATTTGGAATTGAATTCAGGGCCATATCCATTAAGTTTAGTAGCATCTTCCATTCAAGGGCATTGGTTTTTCCATACCAGGCCATGATGCAACCAGTCAATATACTCTCCGCCCCACACCTATAGAAGTTTCTCAAAGTTTTAGATGTTATGCCCAATCTTTGCAAACTTCTAAGGAAGTAGAAGCTCTGGCGTGCTTTCTTTGTAATGGCAGTTACATGCTGGACCCAAGCCAGAACCTCTGAAATGGTAACACCAAAGAATTTAAAGTTGCTGATCCTCTCCATCTCTGATCCCTCAATGAGAACTAGATCATAGACATATGATTTTCTCCTCCCAAAATCAATAACCACCTCCTTCGTCTTGCTGAAATTGAGTGAGAGATTGTTGTTGTGGCACCACTCAGCCAGCTGTTCAAACTCCTCCTAAATGCTGATCCTTCACAATCCTTTGATTTGGTCAACAAATTTAAATATGGCATTGGAGCTGCGCTTAACCTCATAGTCATAAGTATAAAACAATTATAGCAGGGGGCCCAGCACACATCCCTGCGGTGTACCTGTAGTGATGCAAATTGTGGAGGAGATATTTTTGCCAATCCAATCTCACTAGAGTCTATAAGTGAGGAAATCAAGGATTCAATTGCACAAGGAGGCACTGAGGCCAAGGTCTTAAAGCTCATTAATTAGTTTTAAGGGAATGATAGTATTGAATGCCAAGCTGTGGTTGACAAAGACCATCCTGAAGTATGCACCTTTGCTGTTCAGATATTCCAGAGTTGAGTGAAGAGCCAGTGAATGGCATCTGCTGTGAACCTATTGTGATGGTAAGCAAACTTGACTTCTCAAAGCACTTCATCACAGTGGATGTAAGTGCAACTGAGCACCAATATAGTCAAAGCCTGCTTGAAGTAGAAGTGTACATCAGATTGCCAACATGAGAGGTTAAAGATATTTGTGAAGACTCCAGCCAGTTGATCAGCACACATCTTTCGTACTTAGCCAGGTACTTGTTACTTTGCACATGAGATGACTTTCCGGAGATTGTACCCGGACCTCTGGTATATTGTATCTTATTTGGTCACCAGACATTAAGGCCACAGATCTGGCCCTCAGCAGACTGTGGATCTCGTGGTTCATCCAGGGCTTCTGATTTGGGGAAGACTGAATAATATTGTGAGGACACCCTCATTGGGGAAGACTGAATAATATTGTGAGGACACCCTCATCTACACGGTATAGCAGTGTCATAGTGTATTGGGACCCCTGGTACTGCAGGTCATATGCAGATGGTAATTGGGAGAGATTTCTTCAAACAATCCTGATTGAAGTAGCAACAACCCTCCCTTCCTCCCTCTCTTCTGTCCATAGCAATGTACCTTCATTTGCTTATAAGTACCATACCTGCATGCTTGAGAGTTAAGTCTTCTGAGTCCTCCAGAAGATCATGAAATCATAAGATTTTTAAGATGATTTGTTAAATAAAATAAAAATAAAATTATAAGTTAAAGGATGGAAATGTAATTAAATGCACATAAATACCTAAATACCGGCATGTAAAGGTGGTTTAAAGTGTTGACAGTGTAGTGCAGTCCATTTTCAATGGACAAATAAATTGAGGCTTTTTATTGGACTGATTGTGGTTGATGGTGGGCTCCTGTATTTTGAGCCTGAATTCTGGCATTATAAATGCTCAATTAAGCAAGCAATATCAATTTACAATGGACCTCAGCTTTGATATTACAGCTCATTCAATATTTGCCCCAGGCCATAACGAAGGTTGATGTTTTGAGCTCCATGGTTGTATAACCTTTCTGCCTACTATTGATTGATTTCCCTTCTCCAAAGTTCAATAGATGTTGTTGTATGACAAAAGCAAACATAGTTGTGCTAATACAAACCAGATAACATTTTGCAGTAGCATCGTTTGGTTTGGGTTCTGTTGAAAAAAAATGTGAGGAAGGATTCTTCCAGTTGCCACTGTTGATCATGCAGCAAATGAAGAAGATGATTTTGTACACTCCTCACTCTTCCCGACAACTTCTCATTTCAAGCAAATGTAAGAATTTGTTGATCAATTATTCACATCTCCTGAGGAAAGTGATGATAATAGAATATAAATGACCAGAAAGGGCTTACTAACTTGGTTGATACATTTAAAGTTAATAAAAATTCAGTTCGGATGAGATACATTTTAAACGGCAGAAGGTAAAATAAAGTTTTGAGTGCTCTGTCCAGTTTACCTCCTTTGATTATCGTCAGGGGACTGGAGTGTTTCAAACATTATAGTGTAACACAATAGAAAGAAGAGAAATAAACCCGGCAACTACAGCACAATCTGTTTAATGACATCGGCAGGAACACTATGAGAGACCACAGTTGGAGCAAATCTAATGATCACTTGGAAAAAGAAACAGCATGACATCATTGAAGGCATGTTTGGCATTCCCCATTTAATTCACTGATAAAGCAACAACGTTGCCTGAGTAGGATCATGAATGGCTAAGTGAATTTTCAAAAGATATTTGATTAAAACAGAGTTGGAGAAGAAAAACATAATACCAAAGAAGTAGGATTATTTTGTACATATTTGTCTAAGGGATGGAATACATTGAGTATCATTGATATTCTTCTGTCTGGGAGACTTGTTCTATGGGGTTTGCCTGAACCTGTGGTAAAAACTACAAAAAAATGACTGAGACTGTGGTATAATCAGTGCTGTTTTGAAGATTATGGATGATACAGAAAGTACTAAAAAGTGAGCATGATAATTGGATGTAGGTTGGGGCAATGGGGAGTGCAACATTATTAGAAGTTGACATGGACATATTTTCAATGTGAAAAGAAATTACAATACAAACAGTACTATTTTCAACAGAATGCAAACTGAAAAAACCCCAGAAGAATATATTCATAAGCCATTGAAGATGACATTGTGGATTGAGAAGGAAGAGGACAAGAAAATGTATTTGTAAAATATTGTCATTGGAACAAAATAAGTCATACTGATCCTTAACATATCTCTGGTTCTGCTACAGCTGGGGTATTGTGTATCATTCTGGGTACCATACCTTATGAAAGGATTTCAAGACTCTAGCAAGAATACTGACAGAGATTATTAGGAGGATAGTAGTCATTAGAGTGTAGAGTTAACGGGGGAGACTAGAGCCCCCATGAATGTTCTCCTTGGACAGGCTGAGGGAGGCCCAATAGAGATATTCAAAATTCTGAGGAACTTTGACAGAGCAAACAGGAAGTTAACGTTTCCTTTGGCAAGTAAATGAAGTTGGAGCTTGATTCAACCTCTGGGAGATTTTGGTGCCCAATCTCTGACCAGCTCTTGCCAAACTTTAGTACCTCATCACTTATTTGAAAAGAAACTGAACAATTTTGTACTTCACAGGTGATACAAAAGTTGGCGAAGTAATAAATTATGAGTGTGCCGGTAAGATACAGAACATCAAACTGGACTGTACAGATAGTTCTGAAGGTTCGGAAAGCCACAAGAACTTTTGAAAAGACAATGGGCCATGAACTTGAAGAGTTTATTAGGCTCTGGGCCGGAAGCAAGAGTGTGAGATTATTGTAATTTTTTCATGAGTCATGAGACTCAATTTGTATCTTTGATCCATGTTGGTCTCCATGAGACCCTAAAAGGCTTTGAGGTGTGACATAAGAATATTCAGGCCAATCCATATATTCTCAGAAGTATGATTATATTCATCTCATTTAGAACACTACAGCACAGAAGCAGGGTCTTGGGCACAGCGAGTCTGTGCTGCAATATTATGCTGTCCAGTCCCATTTATCAGTACCCAGACCATAGCCGCCCATGCCCCTCTCATCCATGTACATACCTATCCAAATTTCTCTTAAATGTTGACATCGAACCTACATTCACCAATCCTGCTGGCAGCCCGTTTCACACTCTCACTACCCACTGAGTGAAGAAGTTCCCTTTAAACATTTCACCCTTCACACCCATGACCTCTAGTTCTCGTCGCTGAAGAGACAACAGGAAAGTCTACTGGAAACTTTATCTCTTTGTAAATTGATAAAAATCTGTGTCAACAATGAATATCAACCATGCAGAATTAGCCTTTTCCAACACTGAATTGCCGTCAAAGTCCTCTCCTCATATAAACTGCTGAACAATCCCACTTGTATACCAGATACACTGCCCTGGGGCTTGGCAATGGGTTAACGATAGAAACAGTGGGAAGTAAGAGAGTTTGTGATCACATAAGAAAACTAATTTTGACTCAGAAGTAATTAAGGTAAAACTTAAACAAATCAGTAATTGTTATTTTGAATAGATTTTTTCGATTGAGGTGAATTTTATAGAGACAAAAGTTGATGCATCTCTTGAATTAAATTTTTAAATACTGTATACAAGAGTCTTTAGTTTTACAAAAACACTACTAAAAAAAGCAAGAAACATTCCTGAACCGATCAAAAACGTAAAATAAGGCACAGAGGAAAGTCAAACTCCATACGCAGGTTCAAAAACAATTGCTTCCTTTCAACCATTCGATTCCTGAACCATTCAGCACAAACCTGATCACTGGAGTGTAGCACAATAACCACTCTGATCACTTTGCACTACAATGGACTTTTTCTGTTCGAGCTTTGTTTTATTTCCCTTGTAAGCATTGTGTTAAACTTATGGTTTTCTTTTCAATATTGCTTTTAATTGCAACCATTCATACATGATTGTGTATTCTGACTAAACTGGAATAGTTAGAAGTAATTAATGGGGAATATTGCATATATCAAAGATTTATAGAAACAGTACTTTTGTTTTTAAAGAGCTGACCACCTTCTTTAAATTGGCAATTAAACTAGGACTTGTATATTATTTAATTTATAATTCCTAAAAATCACTCTAATTGTTACTATGTTTATTACATTTGGCCTTTTCTTCTATTTTATAATGTTAATTGATTTTGTAGCTCTTATCACCTGCTTTGTCAGCTTTGGGTTTTTTTTCTCTCTTATTTGCTAGAATCCAGAATTTTGCATTCGTTCTGCTTTTGCCTTCGGTTTGATGATGTTCTATGTCTCTTTAGTGTTACTTGAACTTCTCAGCTCAAAAATATCCCAGCAGACCAGTGTCCCCACAGGGCATGATTAGGAAGTTATGTCAACTGTTGACTGAAGACTTGCAGCTAATTTCCACCAGTAGAACAGCAGTAAGAGATTAGTGCAAATGAGGAATCCATTCTGTATTAAACCCTAAAGCCAAAACCCTGCAAAATTTAGCGGGCTATTGTAATCTTCACAGAGGTCACAAAGAGATCAAGTTTAAACAACACACTGAGTTCTTTTGTATCTGAACTGACTCATAATTGATGCACACTTAGAGACTAACTTCTCTGCAGCGAGGTATTAATAGGCATGTTCTAAACTTTGTTTTGTTTCACTTTTGGGAGCACAGATGATACCTCCTCAGGTAGCCTGGAACTTCATTACAAAGGCAAATATGAATTTGCGCAAAGTGCATGAACTATAATAGAAATATATGGAAAGGGAATGATTGTAATATGAGGTTAGGGGATGAATCAAGGCAAAAAGATCTAAAGAATGGAGTCTATTAAATCAATCACACAACACAGTGCTCATGTTGATATCAAACATTAATCCCATTTTAACAATTCTTCTCACATTCCTATCACTACCTAGACTCTAGGGGTAATTTATAATGACTAATTAACTGACCAATTTGCATGTTTTGTGGGATCACACTGGAGCACCCAGAGAAAATAATTGGCTGGGACACAGGGAGAATGTGCAAACTCCACTCAGATTATTACCAGAAGTCAGGATCAAATTTGCATCTTTGGCTACGAGGCAACAGCTCAAAGAGTCAGAGCCATACAGAACATAGAACTTGCAACAGTCCATCACCACTCAGGCCATTTAGCTCATGATGTTGTGCTGATCCTGATGCCAAATTATACTAAATATCCTCTCTCTGAGTATCATCTGTATCCCTCTATTCACTACATATTCATGCAGCCATCTAAAAGCCGCTTAAACTCCACCATGTCCATACCATCTATTATATTCATCTACACTAATTACGTTAGGCCCTTAGCTTTCAATGCTTTGAAGATTTGCTTAGATACTCTGTCCGATGAGTCACAGTGCTGCTTTGTCCTTCAATGACAGGCTTCACTGTGTGTTTCCCTCAACTGTTGAGGTAATTATAACCCCCAAAACAGGAAAATTTAGGTTGGGTAAAAAGTGATATTTCTCAAAATGTTAAGCTCACCCCCAAGAAGCTTACTGCTGGTTACAATAAATTCGGGTGGCAGCTCGACTTATCCCAAGGGACAACTTGATTGGGGGTGATATCTGTGAAGAACGTTTCATGCCTTTTTCTCAAGAAGCTTTTGTTCTTAATGTTCTATATCTTATTGGGATTAAGAGATTTGAGAAGTGTCTTCTCGATAAAATAATGGAATAAATTTTAAATGACTCAGGGGACTAAATGCAGATATGAGCAAACAGAAGTGTCCTCCAGCTGCCAATATTGCATCAAACCAATTCGTTCCTCAGCATGCACTGCCTCGTCTACTCACTGTGCAAATCTTGGAGTCGCACAGTCGGGAAACAGACCTTTTGGCCCATCAAGTTTGTGCTAATTATTTACTGTAAAATTATCCCAATCTGATTGTACTCTCCGTACATACCCATCAATTCACTCCAGCTTCCACCTCTCGCACACACGCCAGGGGACAATTAACCCACAAACCCTGCACATCGTTGGGATTTGGGAGGAACCAGAGCATCTAGGAGAACCCACAAAATCACAGGCTCGCACAACCTACACACACACACACACACACACACACACACACACACACACACACACACACACACCACTCATACATTGTATAATTTCCTCACCACCACCTCCAGTACCAGTGCAAGGAATATGGAAGTGAGTCTAAGAAATTGGCACATATAATTATAAATGGGAGGAGTTTCATCACTGCAGAACTTAGAAAACTTTTCAACAAGTGGTGCTCAATGCTAACCTGGTTATAACATTCAGAGTAAAATTACAAGAGTATGTTGAAAAGCAAGGAAGTGGGAATAATTTAGTAAGAGAGAAACACAGAAAGATGAAAATTCATTTTAGCAATAGTGACTTAGTGCAGTCCCCTTAGAATCTGAGTATCAGTACAGAAAGAAATATGTATTTTTTTAAATTAACTTTGCTCATGGATGGAGACAGTAAAGAATATGCAGTCTGTAAATCAATGAGACTTCTGAACATTTGGTAGAAGTGGGGTTTGAAAATCACGGAATTAAGGTGGAATAAAAATGCGAAATCCTGGAAATCCAATCTAAAATAACCGGAAACATCGTCTCTGTTTTCTCTCTCTCTCTCCACAGATGTTATGTGACCTACTGAGTATTTCTGGAATTTTACATTTATATTTTCAGCATCTTCAGCTTTCTGCCTGTTGTTTATACTGGTTCATAATGTTACTGGTACTGGATACTTATGCAGGTATGCACCTCCCAGCCAAATACCAATTGGAGTTGAGTCACTGATTACAACTGGAAAGAGGGAATATTGGGATGGTTATAGCACACTGCACATCATGTTTCCCTTTGTATACAATTCCGTATAAAAGATACTAACAATTATTATTGTTCAGGTAGTTTTTAATTATGTACGCAAAACATTCTGCTCATTTAAGTCATTTATTGAACTAGTGGTTAATCAAATACTGAAGATGATAAATATCTGTGCACCATAAGCACATTACAAATTTCAGTTCAGTGATAGAAACATATCCTGCTTGCATATTTTAAGTTGCCGAGAAAAGTGAAGACATCCCAGCTTGATCTCTCACAAATAATTCTGTTGGCAGCTCATCGGTTAGTACTTCATGAGTGAATGTCTCCTGTCCTCATCCAGTTCACATCAGTGCTTACTGTGGTGCAGGTGGTCATCAGCAAGCGCAGAATTGTAGATTAAAGACTCTTCCCTCACCTGCAAAATCAATTTCAACTGGCTGATGTTAATGCTGGGGCCCTAGACATTGCCAAGCTGTGACTACTTCTTACAGTAGGTGTAAAATGTATAACATTTCCTTCTTGTTGGAAAACAAAACAGACATGAATGTTACGTGTAACTTGTGTGTACGTGCAGGGAAACGCGAGGCACCAAATTAAGATTAGGCAGCATTTAAGGAAAAAAGTAAGCAGTCGACACTTCAGGCCAAAACCCTTCATCAGGACTGAAGAAAGAAATGAGAAGTCAGGGTCAGAAGGTGGAAGGCAGAGACGAAGATGTACAAGGTAGTAGGTGATAGGTGAAACCGGAAAGGAGGAGTGGCGAAGTAAAGAGCTGGGAAGTTGATTGTGAAAGATATAAAGGGCTGGAGAAGGATGAATCTGATAGGAAAGGACAGAAGGCCATGGAAGAAGGAAAAGGGGGAGGAACACCAAAGGGAGGTGATAGACAGGTAAGGAGATAAGGTGAGTGAGAGAAATGGGAATGGGGAATAGTGAAGAGGGGAGGTGCAATTACCAGAAGTTTGAGAAATCAATGTATGAGCCATCAGGTTGGAGGCTACGCAGATGGAATATAAAGTTTTGCTCTTCCAACCTGAGTGTAGCCTCAATGTGGCAGTAGAGGAGGCCGTAGACTGATGTGTCGGAATGGGAATGCGAAGTAGTATTGAAATGGATGGGCACCTGGAGATCCCACTTTTTCAGGTGCTCAGTGAAGCTGTCTCTCAATCTGCCTCGGGTCTCATCAATATACACGAGACCACACTGGGAGCACTGAATACAGCAGATGACCCCAACAAACTCACAGGTGAAATGTTGTCTCACCTGGAAAGACTGTTTAGGGCTCTGAATGGTAGTGAGGGAGGAGGTGCAGTGGCAAGTATGGCACTTGTTCCACTGGCAAGGATAAGTGCCAGGAGGGAAAAATGGACAAGGGAGTCATATAAGGAGTGATTCCCGCAGAAAGCAGACAGTTGGGGGGTGGGGTGGGGAGAGAAAGGTGTGCTTGGTGGTGAGATCCCGTTGAAAATGGTGGAATTTATTGAGAATTATGTGCTAGGTGTGGAGGCTAGTGGGGTGGTAGGTGAGAACAGGAGAAACCCTATCCTTGGTGGGGTGGCGGGTGGACGGGGTGAGGGCCGACGTGTGCAAAA
Source organism: Mobula hypostoma (assembly GCF_963921235.1). Classification (NCBI taxonomy): domain Eukaryota; kingdom Metazoa; phylum Chordata; class Chondrichthyes; order Myliobatiformes; family Myliobatidae; genus Mobula; species Mobula hypostoma. Next base: position 98,093,983 of record NC_086098.1, read on the forward strand.
TGAAAGATCTGTGGGTGAAGGCAGCATTGATCGAGGAGGAAGGAGCACCACTTTCTTTGAAGAAAGAGGACATCTCATTAGTTTTGGAATTAAAAAACTCACCCTGAGACCAGATGTGGTGAAGATGGAGGGATTGAGGGAAGAGAATGGCATTTTTACAAGTGACAGGGTGGGAAGAGGTATATTCCAGGTAGCTGTGAGAATCAATGGGTTTATAAAAGATATCAGTAGATAAACTGTCTCCAGAGATAGAGACAGAGAGATAGAGAAAGGGGAGGGAGGGGTTATAAACGGACAAGGTAAATTTGAGGGCAGGGTGGAAGCTGAAGGCAATCTGTCCTCTCCTATCAGATTCCCCCTTCTCCAGTCCTGTATTTCCTTCACAAATCAACTTCCCAGCTTTTTACTTCACTCCTCCCCCCTCCCAGTTTCACCTTGTACTTGTTCATCCCCTCCTCCCACCTTCTTACTCTGAATTCTCATCTCTTTTTCCAGTGCTGATGAAGGGTTTCAGACTGAAACACATTGGTTGATAAGTAGATCTTAGAAATAAGTGTGTGCTGATAGTTTACTATAATTTCAACTTTTCCTTATGACAAGAAAGAGGCCATTCAGCCCATCAAACCAGCATTCCAATCAGTTTCTCCACAAATTTATCCACAACTTTCCCTGTAACATGTTCTCTCTCACATGCCCATTAACACTTTCCACCCCATCAGTCCCTGTCCAGTCTGCCATCAGTCACCCACACAAGGAGTACTTTACACTCAGCTCTCAACCATTGTGCTTTTGGATGTGGCAAGAAACTCAGGTACTCAAGGGAAACCTATGCAGTCATGGAGGAACATTTAAAATCTATCAGCCAGCACCAGAGTTGATAATTTCAGAACTAAAGCAGGATGTTGACTGTTTATTTTACTCTATAGATGCTGTCTGACTTGCTGAATTCCTCCAGCATTTCCTGGTATGGAAACACCAATGCCCTTGAATGGAATATTCTACAAAATGTAGTGGATACGGCCCAGTCCATCATGGGTAAAACCCTCCCCACCATAGAGGACATTTACACGGAGCGTTGTCACAAGAAAGCAGCATCCATCATCAGGGACTTCCATCACCCAGGGCATGCTCTCTTCTCACAACTGCCATCAGGAAGGAGGTACAGGAGCCTCAGGTCCCACACCACCAGGTTCAGTAAACAGTTATTACCCCTCAACCATCAGGCTCTTGAACCAAATGGGATATCTTCTTTCAATTTCACTTGCCTCATCACTGAAAAGTTCCCACAACCTATGGACTCAATTTCAAGGACTCTCCATCTCATGTCCTCTATTATTGCTTATTTATTTATTTTTATTTTTTTATTTTATTTTTTCTCAGCTCAAGCTGGTAAAACCTAAGGCACAGCATAGGCAAGCATGCTCATTTGTCAATTGCTAGGAACTTTCGGACTATTCTAATTGTGTTTAGTATTGTGACTTTCTGAATAAATATTGCTGTATAGGCCTAATGGTTTAATGCTGTAGTGAGTCTGGGATGATATCAGTTGTATATATTACTACTGGGGCAAGGTATACTCTGTTCATGTTTCACAGTCTTTCAATTTTCTCTTTTAAGTCAGCATATTTCTAGTATCTTTCACTTGTTGATTTCTGTAATTTATGTGTATTTGGAATGTTAACTTATTAAGTAAGTTGTTCTTGCTTGTTTATCCTGTAATATTATATCCAGACACCTATTACGGATTGCCCTATCTGTAATAATTAATCAATTGTAATAATTGTGGAACTCTGACTCTAAAACTGGATCAGGCTTGTATTTATAGTACATAGAAAAAACCTACAGCACAATACACACAATGCTGTGCCGAATATGTATTTAATATAGAAATTACCTAGGGTTACCCATAGCCCTCAATTTTTCTGAGCTCCATGTACCCGTCCAGGAGTCTCTTAAAAGACCCTATTGTTTCTCCCTCCACCACCGTCGATGACAACCCATTCCATGCACTCACCACTCTCTGCATAAAAAACTTACCCCTGACATCTCCTCTGTACCTACTTCCAAGCACCTTAAAACTGTGTCCTCTCATATTAGCCATTTCAGCCCTGGGAAAAAGCCTCTGACTATCCACACAGTCAATGCCTCTTATCATCTTCTACATCTCTAACAGGTGACCTCTCATCCTCCGTCGCTCCAAGGAGAAAAGATCCAGGCAACATCCTTGTAAATCTCCTCTGCACCCTTTCTATAGTTTCCATATCCTTCCTGTAGTGAGGTGACCAGAACTGAGCACAGTACTCCAAGTGGAGTCTGACCAGGGTCCTATGTAGCTGCAACATTATCTCTCGGTTCTTAAACTCAATCCCACGGTTGATGAAGGCCAATGCATCGTATGCCTTCTTAACAACACAGTCAACCTGCACAGCAGCTTTGAGTGTCCTATGGACTTAGACCCCAAGATCCCTCTGATCCTCCACACAGCCAAGACTCTTACTATTAATACTATATTCTGCCATCATATTTGACCTACCAAAATGAACCACCTCATACTTATCTGGGTTGAACTTCATCTACCACTTCTCAGCCCAGTTTTGCATCCTATCGCTGTCCCACTGTAATCTCTGACAGCCCTCCACACTATCCACAACACTTGCAACCTTTGTGTCATCAGCAAATTTACTAACCCATCCCTCCACTTCCTCATCCAGGTCATTTATAAAAATCACGAAGAGAAGGGGTCCCAGAACAGATCCCTGAGGTACACCACTGCTCACCGACCTCCATGCAGAATATGACCTGTCTACAACCACTCTTTGCCTTCGGTGGGCAAGCCAATTCTGAATCCACAAAGTAAGGTCCCCTTGGATCCCATGCCTCCTTACCTTCTCAATAAAACTTGTATGGGGTAACTTATCAAATGCCTTGCTGAAATCCATATACACTACACCTACTGCTCTACCTTCATCAATGTGTTTAGTCACATCCTCAAAAAATTCAATTAGGCTCGTAAGGCACAACCTGCCTTTGACAAAGCCATGCTGACTATTCTTAATCATAGATCACCTCTCCAAATGTTCATAGATCATGCCTCTCAGGATCTTTTCCATCAACTTACCAGCCACTGAAGTAAGACTCTGAAGTAAGGTGTGATGTCTTTTATGAGTTTGTATTTTCAAGCAAGATTTTGGTGAATGATGTTTGCCACTTGATTGTGCCTGTGTAGTTAATGAGACTGAGTTAAACTGCGGCAGGATCCTGCAATATGATGGATTGTTTCTGGTTTCTTTTCGTATTTTCTGCAATTATCACCTTGAAATTGTTGATATTTTATTATGTATTTTTGATAACTTTTTGTGTTAACCACTTGGTCTTGTAGTGCCACAAGGAACTCCTCTTTCTGGGGAGAGGTCTCCAACTCTAAGGATATACTCTAAGCAGTTGGCGCTTTCTTGTCAACATCTAGAATGCTTTGGTCATTGGTATGTCTTCCATGGAGGGTCATGCTCTTCTTTTGGTTAACTTTTTCTTCTATAGAGATAATTTCTTCGTTTTTCTGGGTTGTACTTTCATTTAAGATCAATGGTGTGCACTTCTTATCAGAATTGCATATATTTGCGTAGAGTGCTGAATCCTGTTTTTGTTGATGAAAATGCATCCTTCGGAGTGTTATCAGACTGTTGTGCAAAATTTTTAATTCTATTCTTCCTCTTCCACCTTCAGTCCCAGGTAGTGTTAATCTAAGTGTGTTCGAGTGTGCACAGTGTTTTCTAAAATTTCTCATTTAAGTTCTTGTTTATATTTGTGAATTTTCCAGATCGGTTTTGGACCACGACAAGTGCCAAGAGACTATGTTAATATAAGCATAGCATAAGTGTTTAATGCCTTTGTTATACTTTTATTATTGAACTCTGTTTGGCAAATTTTTTAAGTCTTGAAGTAAATTCTGTTGAAAGTTTTCCTTTTATCGCACCATGATCTGTTTTCTTTGCTTGCAGATACTTATGTTCCATATTCATCCATCAGTTGTATTGTATCCGGCTGCTCTGTTTTGTATTCTACTAGTTCTATTGCACCTTTCTTTATATTTAATGTTCTGCACTTATCTCGTCCAAAGTTCATATTTATTTCTTTAAAAAATATTTCTACCATTTGAATTCATTGCTTTAGCTTTACTGATAAAGCAGCATAGAAATTTTCCCAGGGCTGAAATGGTTGCCACAAGAGGACACAGGTTTAAGGTGCTGGGGGGTAGGTACAGAGGAGATGTGAGGGTTAAGTTTTTTACGCAGAGTGTGGTGAGTGCGTGGAATGGGCTTCTGGCAACGGTTGTGGAGGCGGATATGATAGGGTCTTTTAAGAGACTTTTGGATAGGTACATGGAGCTTAGAAAAATAGAGGGCTATGGGGTAAGCCTAGTAAGGTAGGGACATGTTCGGCACAACTTTGTGGGCCAAAGGGCCTGTATTGTGCTGTAGGTTTTCTAGGTCTATGTTTCTAATTTCATATCGTCCACATACAGAAAGTGTGTCAAGATATGATGCTTTAGTTGTTTCTGGTTGTTCCTTTTTTGGTTGTTAATAGATAGGGTGATTATAGTGCACCAATGCTTCATCAGATCTTGTAGGTATTGGGTGTAGTTTATATATATTAAGAACTTCTATTAACCTTGAGTGTGGGCCAGAATCAAATGCCTTTTGGTAGTCAATATAACAACACAAAAGATTTCTGCTCTTCCACCGGGCTTGATTTAGAATTACGGAATCTATTATCAGTTGTTCTTTACATCCTTTCATACCCTTATGGCATCTTTTCCTGCTCCTCTGTAAGTATGTTGTGATTATCTGAGTGACTGGTGATCAGTTGCGAGAGACATGATGTTACAATTTTATATATTTCTTGTAAACAAGTAATAGGACAATATTTTTATGACGTATTTGTGATTTCTCCTTCAGGTAAGAGATTTGTTTTACCTCAGTCAAAAATTTGGGCATTTTTTCAGGATTTTTAAGAAAGTTGTTGGTAAGTTTTAATAGGTACGGATGACGTAAATTCCACAATGCTTTTAGGTTGATTGTGTCTTGCATGGGCCTTATATTTCCGAATCAGAATCAGAATCAGAATCAGGTTTATTATCACCGGCATGTGAAATTTGTTAACTTAGCAGCAGCAGTTCAATGCAATACATAATCTAGCAGAGAAAAAAAAATAAACAAATAAATCAATTACGGATATTGAATAGACTTTTTAAAAAATGTATAAAAATAGAAATATTGTGTATTAAAAAAAAGTGAGGTAGTGTCCAATGATTCAATGTCCATTTAGTAATTGGATGGCAGAGGAGAAGAAGCTGCTCCTGAATCATTGAGTGTGTGCCTTCAGGCTTCTGTACCTCCTACCTGATGGTAGCAGTGAGAAAAGGGCATGCCCTGGGTGCTGGAGGTCCTTAATAATGGACGCTGCCTTTCTGAGACACCGCTCCCTAAAGATGTCCTGGGTAATTTGTAGGCTAGTACCCAAGATGGAGCTGACTATATTTACAACCTTTTGCAGCTTCTTTCAGTCCTGAGCAGTAGCCCCACCACGCCAGACAGTGATACAGCCTGTCAGAATGCTCTCCACGGTACAACCATAGAAGTTCTTGAGTGTATTTGTTAACATGCCCAATCTCTTCGAACTCCTAATAAAGTATAGCTGCTGTCTTGCCTTCTTTATGACTATATCAATATGTTGGGACCGGTTAGATCCTCAGAGATCTTGACACCCAGGAAATTGAAGCTACTAACTCCCTCTACTTCTGATCCCTATGAGGATTGGTATGTGTTCTTTCGTCTTATCCTTCCTGAAGTCTCACAATCAGCTCTTTCATCTTACTGATGTTGAGTGCCAGGTTGTTGCTGTGGCACCACTCCACTAGTTGGCATATCTCACTCCTGTACGCCCTCTCGTCACCACCTGAGATTCTACCAACAATGGTTGTATCGTCAGCAAATTTATAGATGGTATTCCTAAGTATTTTCTTAGCTCTTTTCTTAATTTACTTGCTCAGGTTATCCATTTTATACTCCATTAGGCTGGTTATTATTATTATGGATTTTTTTTCAGCACAAGCTGGTAAAATTTGAGGTATGGGGATAGCCAAGCACACACAGTTCTCAATTGCTGGGAACTTTCAGACTGTCCTAGCAGAATTTAGTATTGTGGCTTTCTGGAGATTTACAGTACATAAATATTGCTCTGTAGGCTTAATTTTTTAATGCTATTGAGTAGCGACTTTGGGATGACACCAAAGATATATATTATATCTTTAGTATCTTATTACATTATTCTTACTTTCCTTTTGTACTTGCACTGTTTGTTGTGTTTTGCACACTGGTTTTATACCCAATTGTTGCGCTCTTTCATTGATTCTATTATGGTTTTTGAATTTATTGCGTATGCCCACAAGAAAATTAATATCAGGGATGGACATGGTGACATATTTGTACTTTAATAATAAATTTACTTTGAATTTTGTGTATATTGCCATCTATAGAGCCACTGTTGCACATGTCTTTTGTCATTCCATTTACTCCACCCCTGAAGTTAATAACCAATGTTTCTATCACTGCATTGATATTTGTAATTATTAACTACTTATTATTTAGAGATGCACTGCAGAACAGGACCTTCTGGTTCAATAAGCTGCACCACCCAACAACTCACCTATTTAGCCCTCGACTAATCACAGGACAATTTACAGTGACCAATTAATCTACTAACTAGTGAGTCTTTGGATTGTGGTAGAATGTGCTTAGGGTACACACATATTTATTATCTTCAGCATTTGATTATTGCTAGGTCAATAAATTATATCAATAAGCAGATTTCTTTAATTAATAAAGGATTAATAATTGTAGCTCTTTTAGAGAATTGGATAGAAAGGGAAAATATGTACAGTACTTTATAAATTCTTACTAATTGTAGCCAAAAGAGATAGATTTGATATGTAATATGCACATTGGACACAATGATGAGGATAGTCACTTGCTGAATGAAAACATATGATTGGCTCATAGATTTATTTCTTTTACAGAAATAACCAAGTATCAATCAGACCAGAGTAAAATTTATCTTGGGCACCAAAGGAAAATGAGGAGACGGTAAATGGCTGTCCATTTTACACTCTGGCTTATTTTAATTCAAATAGAATCAAGCTTCTGATTAGTTATAGCTTTGCAAGCAGCTGTCAAGACGAATTTCTCTTTCAGTGAGTTCCAAACTTGTTTCACTAACAATTCAGTCAGTTCGAAACTCTATCATGATAACATGCATAATAAAGTCCTTGCACTATTCTATTTTTTTGTTAGAATAACATGCACTTTCATTAAATGCACCATTAATCTCTGCAACAATTCAAATCAATATTTTTCACCAGTCAAGAATTATACCACAAAACCAGCTTACAAAGTATGTTGTTCTGGTCTCATTCAACGTTTTGTACAAGACTGCATTGTCAGAACAACCCCACTCTTGTTTAGAAAATCAAAGTTTTATATTATGGAGAATCTTTCTGATTTTGTTAGATACCCATGTGTTGTATAATCATTTTTATGAAATTTCTTTATTTCAAATATGAGTGGCTTTGCACCTTTTAAACAATGATCTTAAATGAAGTAGTTAAATTTGTGTAATAAAATATTCTAGATTACCTTTAAGTAATTATTTCAGGTATTGTATATCTGGAATTGATATGGTTATATTGCTACTTTCTTAGTTTGTGTTAAAGTGTGATAGAAAAATGTAGAGTGCGTGTGCACCTTCTTCTTTGCTCTCAGGTTACGGAAACATTTCATCCAATTAACATCCAATTATGAACAAGAAGTTTAAACTAATGGGATAGAAAATCATCTTTGCCTGCCTGTGCTGATCATATGTAAGACCATCATTCACAGATTGCGCTCACACCTTTAAAATAGGACAATATTAGTTGATATCCATCACTGTCAACAAGAATTCTCTGCCTGAAATGATGGTGGAAGCAGTCTTCAAAAATGCATTGGGGAATGAAAAAGGTGGGTTGTTGAATTGGATTACTCTTTCAAAAGTGGTTTCTATGCTACAAAGGTCTATAATTTAATGAAAATGAAGGCATGTCAAGGTCAGAAAAAAGATTCTAGAGTATATATCTCAGTCAAATTTCCTTCCAGTCATTTTAATGCTAGCCATCCACATGTCTGAGCAATTAGACTGATATTACTAAGCTCTTCAGTTCACGATTTAGTTCTCTTTGATCTTTTTTCTTTTTCTCAACATCAGTCAATTTGTTTTATCATGGCAACTTTATTTCTCATTGCCCTATTCAAGGAGAATGGATCTCACTGAACAAGTCAACAAGAAGCGGGATTGACTTACTTTAAGTCGACCTGGATTGGAAATTTTATTTCTCTCTCTGCAGTTGCTGCCTGAACCACTGAATATTTCCAGCATAAAATATTATTTTAGGCTTTGACATTTGAGAGCCTTGATCACGTATTTTAAAATGTCTCATGAAAGATGGTGGAGCAGTACTTTGGCAAATAGGGCATAACAATCCCATTACTAAATCGTTAAATATTAATGCAATGTATGTCCAGAAACAAGGATGTGTCAAATTCAACACAAGTTTGAAGCTCCAACATATTTTTAACAACTTCTGATCAGAAATGCAAATTTTGTTAGAAGAGATTGTGAAGCAGAGATCTCTGTGCCATAGTGAAATTGTATCAGTCAATGCAAAGATTATACTGACATCTTTCTAAGTTTTTCACATCACATTAGGATGTTGTCTAAACGCATATTTGATGGCCTGAACAGTGAATTGCACTATTTTCCATCTTTTTATAACCCAGCTGCATATAATCCTGAGAAATCAGTGTCCAAGGGTTTTTAGTGACAGATAAAATCTCAAAAGTGAGGGAGATAGATCATTGAATGGATTATACTGATATGAACTAATAAAGTTAAAGAGCTTACTTAGATCAGACATGTTGTATACTTAACTATATGCTATACAGTATATGCACTTTATGTCAGCTTGTACATCTACAGAACATTTCTTTATCTGTTAATATTATTGTGTGAATATTATATTACATGTTTTGTTTGTGATATACAGTATGTACTGTGTTTTGCACCTTGGTCCCGAGGAACATTGTTTCGTTTAGCTGTATACATATGTACGGTTGAATGACAATAAACTTGAACTTGTGTTCAATTTTTCACTACTCCAAGAAGTTTCTGTTTTGAAATGCTATCTATAATAAATTTCACAAACATCCTCAACTAGTTTGATGGAGCATGATTTCACTTTCAAATAAAGAGCAATATCACAGTACTTTGGCCCATCATAATTGTGCCAAGCATAATACCAACCTCGAAAAAATCTCATCTGCCTCCACGAAGTCCCGGTCCCTTTATTTGCTGCCTGGTTCAGCGTCTGCCTAGATGCTTTATCGGTGCTATTATTGTATCTGCATTCACCACTGGAAGGTGTTTCAGGCACCTACCAACCTCCGTATAAACTACTTGCCTCCTAATTTCCTTTAAGCTGTCCTCCTCACCTTAAATCTAAGCTCTTTGGTATTTGACACTTTTATCATGAGAAAATGACTGACTATATACCCTATCTCTACCTCTCAATATGTACTTCTATCGTATCAGAGTTGAGTCTCTAACATTCTTAGAAAACAATTCAAGATTGTCTAGTTTTTCATTTTGGCTAATACTATCCAATCCAGGCAACATCCTGTCAAAAGTCTCTACATCTTTCCTGTAATGGGATGACCACAATAGTCAAATATGACCTGACTTAAATTTCATGTAACTGCAAACCATGACTTGTCAGCTTTTATATTCAACACCCTGACCAATGAAAGAAGACAAATAAAGCCTTCTTTACCACCTTATCTGCTTGTGTTTTTCACTTTCAAGGAGCTCTTGACTTACAACTCAAGATTCCGCTGTACATCAATTCTCCTGCCACTTATTGTCTACTTTTTTCTTCATTTAACCTCTCAAAATACACCCACTTCACATCTGTCCATCTGATAAATTAAACTTCATCTGCCATTTCTCCATCCAATTTCCAACTGATCTATATCCACTTGCACGAGTTGACAACATACGTGTCAGGGTATGCACTGATAAATGACTGAACTCAGGTGCGGAGGAACGACACACTCCCCTGTACAGTAGAGACAGAAATATAGATTTTATTCAAAGGAAATTCAACATAACATCAGTTGCTCGGCTGAGCAGCACCACAAGGCGAATCAGTATTGAAACATGAGGGTCTCGTCATTAAGTGTTAATCGGGAATCTGTTTTAAATAATTACAGTACATAGAAAACCCGTGCCAGTCAAAATAAACTCGGCAAGATTAAGCAGAAAGCACAAGGGCTTAATGACTCTAGATAAGAAAACAATTAACAAATAGCGGTGCACCGGCCCGCAGGTCTTATGACAGCACGTCCCTCCCTAAGGCCAGCACCTGACAGCCCAGGGAGCCCTGGAGAACTCAAGACAGGGCTGGTAAACTCAAAAATATTGCTTATAACTTGGGAACACGGAATCAAACTCAGGAACATGGGCTAGTCCTCAGAAACCTGGAGGGCCATGGGAGACTCAGGAAAACTTGACAAACTTGAACATAGACTAATGAAGCTCAGAATGTGAACTTGGAACATGGACTTGAGAAACTTGGAGAAACTTGAACGTAGCCTCAAGACAAGCTCTGAGAATAGGAGGCGCACTCGCTTCCAGCCGATTGATGTTCAAGCCTCTGGTGAACTTCCGCTGGATCCATTTACGGTGGGGTCCTACTGTCGTGGTGAGCACTGACAAACAATTGAACCCAGGTGTGGAGGACCAACAGATTCTCATGCAGAGACAGAAACAAAAGTTTATTTGTAAGAACTCCAACTGAACATCGGTGGCTCAGCTGAGCAACACTGTGAGACGAAACTTTCTCGAAATACAAGCACCCTGCAATAAGCACGAATCAGGAGTCCGTTATTAATAATTACTGTGCAGGAAAACCCGTGCCAGTCAAAATAAGCTTGAGAAGGTTAAACAGAAAGCACAAAGGCTTAACGACTCTAGATAAGACAACAATAAACAAATACAGGTGCACAGGCCAGCAAGGCTCAAGACATTATGTTATTACCTGCAATTCCATCAAACTTTGTGCTGTCTGTAAACTTACTGACCAGACCTATATTTTCATCCAAATATTTTATATACATAATATGTGTATAGAATACCTTGGGATTTTCCATAATTCTACTTGTCAAGAACTTCATGGTGCTTTTTAACCCTCCAAATTCTTGCTTCCTTTATATTCCTCATGATTTCACCTTCCTAAATCTCACATATGTTTCCCTATTCTTTATGATTAAACCTACGATATCTCTTGTTACCCAGTGTTCCTGAAACTTGGCATCTTTCTTTCTCAATCTCTTAGGGAGGGAGGTACTGTCATGACTGGGAATCTACTTTTCCAGTTTTATACCAATAATGCTGCTGTAATTAGTTTTCCCCCAGTTTAGTCTTTTACCATATTTGTGTTTGACCAGCCTCTCTCTCTTGCTTTTGCTCGTTGCCCCCAGAGGAAGTGCCTGTGTTTGACCGTTCCCTCCCTCCCTCTTGCTGGATGCTACTGGAAGATAGAGCCAGAGTCTTGGGTCTTGGGCGAGACTTAATTGACATGATTTATGGATTGTACCTGTCTGGTGGCGTAGTGGCATCAGTGCCGGGCTTCGGGACGAAAGGTCCCGAGTTCAAATCCAGCCAGCTCCCCTGCACGCTTTCCATCCGTGCTGGGTTATGAGCTGGTGATCTCTTTGGAAACTCACCCAGCAGAAAGCAATGGCAATCCACTGCTGTAACTTGCCTCGTACACAGTTCCCCTCTACGTCAGAGAGGTGTGGAGGGAAATTGTCCGCTAACCAGAGAAACTCCAGATGCGACGTACCTTTCCTTTTCCTTTATGGATTGTACTCTGCAGTTCATGTTATATGTTTTTCTGGTTACTCCTTTTATATTGCTATTTTGTGCAATTTTGATTGGGGTGGACTAGTTCTGCGGGCAGTAGCCAACGAACGCTACAGCACTAAATTGAACTAAACTGAACATTCCTAGACAGTTTGCAAACAAGTGAAAATCTGCAGATACTGGAAACCTGAGCAACACACACAAAATGCTGGAGGAACTCTGCAGGCCAGGCAGCATCTATAGAAAACAAGTACAGTCGACATTTCGGGCTGAAACCCTTCGGCAGGACTGGAGAAAAGAGCTGAGGAGTAGATTTGAAAGGTGGGTGGAGGGGAGAGAGAAATGCCAGATGATAAGTGAAACTCGGAGGGGGAGGGATGAAACAAAGAGCTAGGAAGTTGAGTGGTGAAAGAGACAGAAGGCCATGGAAGAATGAAGAAAGGGGGAGGAGGAGCACCGGAGGAAGACGATGGATGGGCAAGGAGAGAGGAACAAGGGGATGGGAAATGGTGAAGGTGAGTGTGGAGGCATTACTGGAAGTTTGAGAGATCAATGTTCATGCTATTAGGTTGGAGGCTGCTCAAACGGAATGTAAAGTGTTGTTCTTCCAACCTAAGTGTTGCCTTATCCCAGCAGTGGAGGAGGCCATGGATGACAATGACTCTGTGATTTGATGTTTTATATCCTGCGTTTCTCACTTATTTTGTTCAGATTTTTACCAATCTGTGTGATTTTTTTTTGTCTGTTGGTTGTTAGACGTTTTCTTTGAACAGGTTCATGGTTTTCTTTATTTCAGAGCTGTCTGTGGGAAAACGAATCTCAGGGTGGTATACTGCATACATTTGATAAGAAATGTACTTCAAATCATTGAATCTTTGAATTCTATCACTCTATGTTAACCTAGAATCCAAGTTCATCTGCCCTATCAACAGTACTTCTTGCAATAAATGTACTTCAGAACAACAGTTCCAGTAACCTGGCCCAGCCTGTTCTTCCTGTTCGACTTATCTGATCTAACCTCAAACTTCTTCTCAGTCCCTCCACTTGTTGATCAACTGTTCTGGTGTACATCACCATCTCCGGCTATCACCTCCAGCTCCACAGCCTGTTGAGCTTTATAATATGCACGTTGCTGATGTAGGTGAAGAATAGGTGAGGTTATTTGGATGCAGTCACCACCTTATGAATTCCGCAGCCTGAGTTAGAAAATATTGGTTGCCTGTGTATCTCATTCTGGTGATGATTTGATCCTTCAGCTGGTAAATGTGGTCTGCAACAAATAGTAAGCTATGAAACAATGAAGTGTGGTTTGAACAAACACACTTTAACTCTTTCACACAAAGCCTGAAAAGCATATTGAATATTAACTTGAGCAGCTGTCAACTTTACTTTTATCATCTGGAGTGCCTCAGACCTTTACTGCCTGCTGCATAAACCAATAGCGCTGCTACGTCCACAGGAGCTCTCAGTGGCGTTGCAGAACAAAACCAGATGGATCTCGTAAATAATCCATGAGATATATTGACAGGTGTGCCTGCCTCTGCAAAAAAAAAAAATTCCTATTTCTCTTGAAGTCTTCCAGGGCAACCTTCAATAGAGAGATTGTGCAGTGCTGTGTTCAGGGAGAGCAGATGTTCACTTAGCTTGTAGCTTTGCATATTCCTGAGGAATGTCTGAATGAGAGTTTATTGTGTTACGTACCCCGTAACTGGGTTGCCAAACCAGCAGAAATGGATCACTCAGTTGGAGTCTGGACTACTAGAACTAAGAAAGTTTTATTAAAGAAACAAGCAACACAGTAATTAAAAGGATAATAAATGCACCAGTTCAGCAATGATTAACACACATGTGCACAGAATTAAGATAACAGGATCAATCAAGCTCTATCGTTGTCTAGGGGTAAATGACCAATTTCAAAGTGACGCAAAGTTCAGTCCAATTTAGTTCAGTTCACAGTAATCGTTGCCGTAGCGATGGACAATGTGGGGGGAAGGAGAGAGAGAACAAGAACGAATGATCATTCAAAACGACTTCCACACACAGACTGCGATATGGCTCACAAGCAGCTTTCGGGCGAGTCCTTTGTGATGTCACCTGAGGTCACCGACTGTGACCCCTCCTCCAGATGCAGTCGATCCTCTGCAGTGAACCAGGCACCAAAGCAAGGGCGGACACACACCGGGTTCCCGCTGATCGTACCTTTCCACCCTGTGCGTCTATGGCTTGGTTCCGCCACCAGCCTTCCAAATGACTCCCGCCGACTTGCGGGGGGGCACCGCTTCCAGGGTCTCGTTACCTCGTGGTGTCGTGTGTGTCCTGCCTTAGTGAACCTGTCCCTTTTTATCCCCCTGCTGGGGTATCGCCTGTCCATCACTTCAAACAGTTCAGGGTTCAAAGGGGGAGCCGCTCTAGACAGCTCTCTCTCCCGTCCCTTCATTACACATCTCCAAATCGCCTGTCCATCACTTCAAACAGTTCAGGGTTCAAAGGGGGAACCGCTCTAGACAGCTCTCTCTCCCGTCCCTTCATTACACATCTCCAAATGCTGCTCCATTGTCTTCCTTATCTCTCTCTCCTGAAGACAGGTGGCAGACCAACTGCTGATCACACAGGACAGCTAACATCTATGTGTATTCTTGTCACAATTGTAACTAGCATTGAACCTCACTATCGTCTCCTACAATCAACAGTGCCCTTTGCATCCTTTGGGTAGGAGACTATTGTACACTGAACACTGTGACTTCCTCATTATCATTATCAAACAAAGCATCTCGGAATGGCTGTTATCTTCAACACTTTCCACTCAGGTTGTAGTCTTTATAATTTAAAAACCTTTTTGTGAGTATTAAATGTATTCAGATTCTATCCCCTTATGTATCCTTGAAGGCAGCTTAACATCTGAATTTTTACTTCTCCGTCTCACAGAAACACCCTCACCTTATTTGATCAAAGCCCAGACCACAGAGATTCAGCAAAGATGCAGTGATGCTAATATTTGATTGGCTGTGAATCCTCCTCTTCTATTATCAGAGTTAAAAACTAAATGTGACCATATTTTCATGTTCTTTATGGTTGAACTGCATGAGGCTATCTGCTACTGTCATTAAATTGATCTTGTTTTTATGTGATATAATTAAGGCCATTGCTATGTCATGGTCCTGTAAATAGGTCTGCCATTCAATGGACCACTGTTACTTTTGAATATGGTGACATGTATATCCACCTCTGAGACGCAGAACATTCTGCAGATGCTGGAAATCTTGAGCAATACATAAAATACTGGAGGAACTCGGCAGGTCATACTATACCTACGGAGGGAAAAGTTCAGTCAATATTATGAGGAGAAACCCTTCTTATATTCCTTCTCCTTCCTCACCTTCTTATTCTGGCTCCTGCCCCTTTCCTTTCCAGTCTTGATGAAGGGTCTTGATTTGAAATGTGTTCAACTCAGAAAAAAATAATCTGCATCATCTTTTTTTTACAAATTAGGTACCATTCAGATATTCTATTGAGATCCTCTGTTGATGTGGATATTTCACTATAAAGGAAATTATTTTTAATTTATATTTTACAATTTTATTTAATCTTCCTTATTCTTCTCATGATTCTATCTTAAACCGTTTTAATTGTAAATTTAATATGATAATGCAGTGACTTTTTAACATGTTTTTCATTTAGGCTAGGATTAGCTGAATTTTTCTATTATTTTCTAATCTGATCTCTGAGTGAAATGTCAAAATTCTGAGAGAATCAATAACTTACCAATATCACAGAGAGTTTGACATGAAACAAAGTCTTTTGAAAGACTTTAGAAAACTGGAAGTTCCAGTGTTCCCACCCTATACACAGCCATATTCCTACGCTCTACCACTATGTGCTTTTCTCCTATTTCATTGGCTGTCTACTGTAACTGATCTGACAGGCCGTAGTGACAGTGGCTTTTCAGCAGAGAGGCTATTCTGCCTATCAGCTACATTTCAGCAACAGAACCATTACTATAATAAGACCATAAGACATAGGAGCAACATTAGGCAATTCATCCATTAGGTATACTCCTCACCAAACGGCAAACCACACCTAACTGGGCAGCAGAATGTTCCTGGGAAGGTGCACTTCTTGTCATCATGAGGCTTGGCATGTAGTGCCATCTATACCCAAGATTTATTATTATTTTTAACTTTCACACTTCTTTTCAAAATATGTTCAGTACAGTAGAGACAGCTAGTAAAAATATCAACAGGAGAAAGTTTCCAGATGCCAAAAATCCTGGGCATCACACACAAGATGCTGGAGGAACTCAGCAGGTCAGGCAGCATCTATGGAAATGAATAATGAATAGATAGTCAATGTTTTGGGCTGAGACCCTTCTTCAGAATATTTTGTGTATGTTGCTAGTAAAAATGATGCTCACAGCTCCAGTGACCCACTTTCAATTCTAATCTTTGTATGGCGTTTGCAAGTACAGTCTGTAACTGTGTACATTTCCTCTGAGTGCTCAGGCTTCCTCAAAGATGTGCAGGTTGATAGGTTAATCGAGCACTGTAATTTGCCCCTAGTTGTAGGTGAGTGGCAGACCCTGAGGGCAGTTAATAACATGAGAAAAACAATAAAATAGATCAGTGCAGAATTGGCAGAGTACTTGATGTTTTTGCTGATTTGATGGGTCTTTTTCAGTGCTGGATGAATTTGTGACTCCATACTTAATGGCCACTTTATTAGGCACAGCTATGCATCTGCTCGTCATGCAAATATTTAATCAGCAAATTATGCGACAGCAACTCAATGCATAAAAACATGCAGATATAGTCAAGAGGTTCAGCTGTTATTCAGAGCAAATATCAGAATAGAGAATTAATATGTTTTAAGTGACTTTGACCATGGAATGGTTGTTGGTGCAAGACAGGATAGTTTGAGGATCTCAGAAACTGCTGATCTCCTAGGATTTTCACGCACACCAGTCTTTAGACTTTATGGAGAATGGTAGGAAAAATAAAAACATCCAGTGAGTGGTGGTTCTGTGGGTGAAAATGCCTTGTTAATGACAGAGGAGAATGGCCTAATTGATTCAAGCTGACAGTAACTAATAACCATGTGCTCCAGCAGTGGTGTGCAGAAAAGCATCTCTGAATGCACAACTTGTCAACTCTTGAAGTGGGTGGACTATTGCAGCAGAAACTATGAATATATAAATTAGCCACTGAGTGTATAATTGTCAAATATAATAAATTATTCTGCAACTGACCAAGTTAGGCAAAACAGCTTACTAAAATTGTTTTATCCACACCAACACTGGCAACCAATACTCCTTGCTAGAGTGGCAACAACTGTAAAAACATTTTGCATGTCATTATAACCTTTTGCATCTCTCTTTTGTTCTGGAAGAAACACTTGCCATTCTAATACTTTTTGCGACTTCACAGTGTCCTGAAATGCTTTGTAAGAACTTCTGAAGGGGCTGCCAGTTTGTCCATTCAGTATCAAGTTCCCAAAAGCAGGAATAACTAGATAATTGGTTTTAAAGATGTTATTTTAGGAATGAAATTATACTAGACCATCAGGTATGGATGGCCTGGTAGCATAGTGATTAGTACAATACTTTACATGCCAGCTGTAAGACTGGGGTTCGATTCTCGCCACTGCCTGCAGGAGTTTGTCCTTTCTCTCCATGACTGTATGGGTTTCCTTGGACGGTCCAGTATTCTCCCACATTCCAAAGCTGTATGGCTAAGATTAGTGAGTTGTGTTGGCACCAGAAGTGGTGTGATACTTGTGGGCAGCCGAGCATAATCTTTGCTGATTTGATTTGACACACATGATACATTTCACTGCATGTTTCGATGTACAGGTATTCCCCCACTTTTTGAACGTTCACTTTACGAAACCTCGCTGTTACGAAAGACCTACATTAGTTACTTGTTTTCGCTCACAGAAGGTGTTTTCACTGTTACAGAAAAAGGCAGCGTACAAAAAATCAGCGCGCGATACAAGGCAGCACGCGCCCTGAGCAGCCAGGCTCCTCCCCCAGAACTGCATTCTAGCCGGCATTGCTTAAACATGTGCCTGTGAGCATCTGTGCTTTATGTCGATTTATTTTGAGCGTTCGTTAGCAAGGTGAGTTCTAAGGTATTGGAAAAGCCTAAAAGAGCTCATAAGGGTGTTACACTTAGTGTAAAACTAGACACGATTAAGCATTTTGATCGTGGTGAACGAAGTAAGGACAAAGTGAGTTTGGCTTGTGGAAGTTGACGAAGATGATGTTGAAGAGGTTTCGGCATCCCATGACCAAGAACTGATAGATGAAGAGCTGATGCAATTGGAAGAGGAAAAGATAACAATCGAAATCGAATGCAGTAGCGAACAGACCGAAAGTGAAGTCATCCAGAAACTGAACGTGAACCAACTGCATGAGATGATAGAAAAATACGCAAGGCTAAGCAGTCAAGCATACTGGCGTTTTTCAAGCCTTCCACATCAGCCACAGCAGACGACGAACCTCGACCTTCGACATCGAGGCAGGAGAGGTAGAAGAAGATGACCTGGCTGCCCTGATGGAAACAGATGATGATGAGATGGTGGTGTCCCACCACCCCAACCCCCGGGCTGCGGACTGATACATTGCTGTGGAGAATGCAGCGGTATCCGGGGCGCACGCAACACATCTTTAAGAAAAAAGCCGAAATAAACAAACTAATTAATTAGGTGCCACCCGGCACGTAAACGTCGGCCCAGATCAGAGGCGATTGCTGATTGCGTTGCCTCTGATCTGGGCCGACATTTACGTGCCAGGCAGCAACTAATTAATTAGCTTGTTTATTTCGGCTTTTTTCTTAAAGATATGCTGGGTGTGTCCTGGCTACCGCTGCACTGCTGCATTCTTCACGGATCGGTATTGGTCGGCGGCCTGGAGGTTGGGGTCCACTGCACCACCCCAACCTCCAACAACTCAGCCTAACACACCATCATCAGTGTGCTCAGCACTGTTTTCCCAATTCCCGTAAGTGATACTACACTGTATATACATTATTTCTACTTTATATAGGCTGTGTACTTTTATGTGTTATTTGGTATGATTTGGCAGCTTCATAGCTTAAAGGTTTCTGGAGAGAGTGTTTCTGCCAAGAGCGCTTGCGTGAGATTTTCGCTTCGGTGCACAGTTCGGCAATGATTGTAGAAAAGTATTTCTACATTATATAGGCTGTGTATTTATCATATCATTCCTGCTTTTACTATATGTTACTGTTATTTTAGGTTTTATGTGTTATTTGGCATGATTTGGTAGGTTATTTCTGGGTCTGTGAACGCTCACAAATTTTTCCCATATAAATAAATGGTAATTGCTTCTTCACTTTACGACATTCTGGCTTACGAACCATTTTATAGGAACGCTCTACCTTCGAATGGCGGGGGAATCCTGTACATGTGATAAACAAAGCTAATCTTAAATCTTAACTCCTCTACTTCTAAATCACATCAGGGGATTTGTTTTATCAACATAAGAAGATAAAGAGTGATTTTGGTTTAATGTATAAAATAAAAGGCAGGCCTTCCAGAAGTGCTAATCCACCTAATTACTGCTTGGGAGTTAGCCTAGATTATGAATGAATGTCTGAATCACCCCACCTGGCTCCACCTGCCAATAATCCCCCTTCTTACCCGGTTATAGCTATCACCTGCCAGCCCCAGCTCAACCCTTCCTCTCATCTCCTTGAACTGGTTCTCTCCCCTCTACACTGATGTAGGGTCTTGACCAGAATTGCTTCACAGATGCTGCTCAACCTGCTGAGTTCCTTCACCAGTATGCTTTTAGATCATGGCCAGTGTTAATCTGACCACCCGTGACTTCACCGAAACTTTAGCACAATATTTGACAGTGTGCACTCTTCTGAATGATGCAAGGTTCACTAATTTTGTAGGAGTGCCAATATTTTTTTAACCAAATAAAACAAAAATACGGTAGTCCCTGAACAGGTTTTTATTTCACTTTAAATGCAGCAGACTGATGTAAAATCATTTCCATCAGCTTGTCATCTGGGGAAGTAAATTGAGTCAGACTGAAAAGTGCTCATGTCCTCCACTAGAACTCCTGAATGCTTTGAAAGCCTACTACAGAGCAAAAGGGGAAAACATTCCTTTGTCGACATCAGAAAAATTGACAACTGAAGGTAGAATGCACAAAATCATTAAGCTGCACAACATCTAGGATCCAATTTATCCATTGGGGTTAAAGCCAATCATCAGCAGTTACAGTCTGTAATATACACACAGTGGCCACTTTATTAGGTACATCCTATACTTAATAAAGTGGCAACTGAGTGAATGTTAGACCATAAGACCATAAGACATAGGAACAGAATTAAGCCATCTGATCCATTGAGTCTGCTCCGCCATTCAATCATGGCTGATCTTTTTATCTTCTCCTCTTCAACCCCAGTTCCTGGCCTTCTCCCCGTAACCTTTGATGCCGTGTCCAGTCAAGAACCTATCAATCTCTGCCTTAAATACACCCAAAGACCTGGCCTCCACAGCTGCCTGTGGCAGCAGACTCCTCAAATTCACCACCTTTTGGCTAAAGAAATTTCTCCGCATCTCTGTTTTGAAAGGCCACCCCTCTATCCTGAAGCTGTGCACGCTTGTCCTAAACTTTCCCACCATGGAAACATTATTTCCACATCTACTCTGTCTAGGCATTTCAACATTCAAAAGGTTTCAATGAGATCCTCCCTTATCCTGCTGAATTCCACCGAATAGAGACCCAGAGCCATCAAACGTTCCTCGTATGATAACCCTTTTATTCCTGGAATCATCCTTGTGAATGTCCTCTGGGCCCTCTCCAATGCCAACGCATCTTTTTGAAGATGGGGGGCCCAAAACTGTGCATAATACTCAAGGTGAGACCTCACTTGTGCCTTATAAAACCTCAGCATCACATCCCTCTTTATTTCTAGACCTCTTGAAATGAGAGATCTCACCAGCGACTCAACCTGCAAGTTAACCTTCAGAGTGTTCTGCACAAGGACCCCAAAGTCCCTCTGCATCTCAGATTCCTGGATTTTCTGTCCATTTAGAAAATCGTCCGCACACTTATCTCTACTACTAAAGTGCATGGCCATGTACGTTCATGGTCTTCTGCTTCAAGGTTTGATGTGTTCTGTGCTCAGAGATGGTCTTCTGCGTACCAATGTTTTAACACATGGTTATTTGAGTTACTGTTGCCTTCCTCTCAGCTTGAAACACTCTTGCCGTCCCCTCTGACCTTTCTCATTAACAAAGTATTTTTGCCCACAGAACTGCCACTCACTAGATCTTTTTTACTTCTTCGCACCACTCTCTGCAAACTCTAGAGCAATAGTTCCCAAACCTTTTTGGGTTACCACCCCTTGGCTCCCAGACTACATCCCCACAGACCCCTCTCCCATTCTGGTCATTACATAAAAAATTTTGAAAATATAAAGAATTTTGAGTTACATTGCACAATGAAAGAAAATAGGAACAGCAAACTCAAAGCAGTGACAATTAATTGCAAAAAAAATTCAAATCTACTTAAAGTTACAACCATCATTATTTCCTGATTTAATTATAGTGAAAACAATTTCCTCATTTAGAGCATACAATCGGAGTTCAACTATTCACTACTTCATTGCTTTCTCATATTTCAATGAGATGAATGAGTTTGATGCAGTGATATCAGCTTCTCAACTTCAGGCTGAATGTCATTCAGATAGAGTCTCAGGTCCCCATTTTCAGTAACTTTCGGTCTGTTTCATTGTTTTGAAAGAAGTTGGGAAACTGCACTGAAACTACACTGAAACTGCGCTCCATTAAATATGATGTTGGAGTGGTAATAAAGAACATCTTCACCTTTTTGCATAGTGCAGGATAGCATTCAGAGATTTCTTTTGAACCTCAGCTTCAGTTCAAAGTTATTTTGTAGTGAGGATCTATGGAGTTGAATAAACATTTGACATTTTGGGGCAAGACCTTACAACAGTACTGGAAAAAAAGGTGAGAAGTCGGAGCAAGTCTTGCTCTGACGTCTTGTCTTTTTTTCCAATCCTGGTGAAAGGTCTTTGCCTGAAATGTTGACTGTTTATATTATTTCCATAGATGCTGCCTGACTTCTGAGTTCCTCCAGCATTTTGAGTGTTTTGTCTGGGATGTCCAGCATCAGCAGATTTTCTTGTGTTTGTGATTTTGTACAGAGATTAGTTCTTCTTCCATCAATTCCTCATTACAAGTGTTCAGGACTAGATTTATTAACATTCTGGAATATAGAACGAAAGGGGATCCTGAAATCTTTCTGACATGTTTTTATGCAGTTCACCCAGGTGGGCACAGTATACTTGAAGATAGCATTCTGGTATTCTTTCTTCTCTCCCAACTCAGAGACACTCAGAGAATGGAAAAAGTTCAGGTGGCCAATATTGCATTTAATAGGGTTAACTTGGTCAGAAATGTGGAGATGACTGATTTGACTTTGATAAGATTCACATAAATTGTTTGCAATTGCAATTTTGCAACTTTACAAATAATTCTGACAAATAAGTAAATATTCTTGAGTTGATTACTCAATGAAGCATTCGAGTCTTCAAAGAATTTTATCACAGTTTCAAAAAGAGCACAAAAACGTCTCAACTTCTTTTTCAGTCATCTGACTTCTGTGTGCAACAGCTTGTGTTAAAACTGCTCATAATTCTCAATGCAAGGTTCTCGAAGTAGTTGAGAATTGAGAGCATGGGACTTGATTGACTTTATATGTTGCTTTGATAACATTATTTAATGATTTGTGCAGCTGATCACTTACGATTTTTGCAACAGATGCTATCTGTGAATTACACAGTGAATGGTAAATATGTTAGGAACAGTATTTTTCAAGAAACTGATAACCCCGCGGTGGCACACTGTCATTGATGGTGTACCATCAATTCCACAAGCAAGATTGTTGGTAAGTAGAATGTTCTTCTCTTTAAAATATTTCTCAGCAACCCAAAATATTGACTCCTCCTTCATATATGTTTCTAGTCCCCTCACAAATAACAACTTTTGAAATATGCTTTCATCTTTCATGAAGTAAATATAACCAAGGAGTAAAGAATTGTTGTGTGGCAAAGTTGACTCATCCAACTGCACAGCAAATTCTGTTGTCTTAAGTATGCTGCACAATGTGTGCTCCACATTATCAGACTTTTCATCTATTTATCTTTGAACAGCGTTGTTGCTGAGTGGAATCGTTTTAATTATTTCGTCTGGTGACTTATGCAAAAATCGTACTCAGATCCTTCCTTACTGCTGGCAGAATCAGTTCTCCTCAGATTGTATGGAGCTTTCCAGATTTAGCAATGAGCAATGAAATGTTGTATGAAGCATGTAAACCATTGCTGTTTTGTTGTGAAATGCTGGGAAAATCTTTTTGATGTATTTTTAATTTCTGGAAGTTCTCATGAAGTGACAGAAAATATGCCAAGTTCTTCTTTGCTTTGTTAGGGCATTTTTGGGGTTAGCACATATAGCAAATAACTTCAACAACTAACTTCAGCCAAAAACCTTCAGATCTGAATATGGCCTGTATATTAAATTTAAAAAGCAGCTCTGAACAGTGGGTTCCTACGAGCCATGAACCACAGTTAAGTGGAAGACCAGATGATGCTGATTTAAATTCCTGACGAAGGCTCCCGGTCTGAAACATCAACTGTACTTCTTCCTATGGATACTGCCTGGCCTGTTGCATTCCACCAGCATTTTGTGTGTGTTGCTTGAATTTCCAGCATCTGCTGATTTTCTCATGTTTGCTGATTTCAATTCATTTGGGTGTCTGTAGTGTGGGTACGAAGAAGGAGGTATGAAAGTTGTGTGTAGCTCAAAGGAAGCATTGAGGATGCATTATAAATATGGAATTGTCCTTTGATCCTTAGCATATAAAATATCATGCAGTGTTGGGTCAAGCAGGCCTCTTTCTCTGAAATGGCCTCAATCTGGTGTCTGCTGTGTCTCATTTTGTTGAATAAAGAGACCTCTTAATATCTACCAGCTACTTCTCTCTGGTAACTTTGTTCACATGACAAGATGCTTTATCAGAGTGTATTCTCCTAGGGGGGAAATGGGAACTGGAGCGATAGGAAGAGGCAGTTGGTATACAAGTAGATGCAGGGTTTAGTTTGACTGTGAGGAAGGACAGGAAAATGACAGGGCAAAATTGTAGTCAGTGGGATGAGTTGAAGTGTAACATGAGGGCAAAATCAAAAAGGGTGACGAATATGGGACTAAATGTGTTATATTTGAATGCACATAGTATAAGGAATAAGGTAGATAATTATATGCTGCAGTTAGAGATTGGCAGGTATGATGCAAAGGACGTTACAGAGTCATGGCTCAAGATCATAGTTGGGAGCTTAACATTATATTGAGAGGACAGGCAAGTAGGCAGAAAAGGTGGGGTCACTCTGCTGGTAAAAATTTAAATCAAATCCTGAGAAGAAGCTGACATATGATCGAAAGTTAGACAATATGCCGCACATGAGGCTACTAAAAAAGTTAAGATCCCATGGTATCACAGGTAAGCTATTACCACGGATAGAAGATTGGTTGACTGGCAGGGGGTAAAGAGTAGGCATAAAGGGGGCCCTTTTTGTTTGGCTGCTGGTGACTAGTGGTATTTCACAGGGGCTGGTGTTGGGACTACTTCTTTTGACATTATATGTCAATGATTTGGATGAAGGAATCGTTGGCTTTGTGGCAAATTTGTAGATGATACGAAGACAGGTGGAGGGTCAGGTAGTGTTGAGGCAGCAGGGAGTCTGCAGAAGGACTTTGCCAGTTTGGGAGAATGGGCAAAGAAGTGGGAGATAGAATATAATGTAGGGAACTGTATTGTGATGCACTTTGGTAAAAGGAATAAAGTCATCAACTATTTTCTAAATGGGGAGAAAATTCTAAAATCTGAGGTGCAAAGGTGCAAGTCCTTGTTCAGGATTCCCTAAAGGTTAACTTGCATGTTGAGTAGGTGGTAAAAAAGGCAAGTGCAACCTTAGCATTCATTTCAAGAGGATTAGAATATAAAAAACAAGATTGTGATGCTGAGGCATTGTAAGGCACTGGTCATACTGTTGATCTCTTTATCTAAAAAAAGATATGCTGGCTTTGGAGAGGGTCCAGAGCAGGTTTATGAGAATGATTTCATGAAAGAAAGTGTTGATGTATGAGGAGCGTTTGATGTCTCTGGGTTTGTACTTGCCGGACTTTAGAAGAATGAAGGACCATCTCATTGAAACCTATCAAATATTGAAAGGCATAGATAGAATGGATGTTGAGAGTATGTTTCCTATAGTGGGTTAGTCTAGGATCAGAGGTCACAACCTCAGAATAGAGGGATGCCCATTTAGAACAGAGATGAGAAGGAAGTATTTTAACCAGAAGGTGGTGAATCTGTGGAATTATTTGCCATGGACTATTGTGAAGGCCAAGTCATAGAGTATATTTAAAAAGAGGTTGATAGTCTCTTGGTTAGTCAGGGCATCAAAGGTAACAGGGAAAAGGCAAGAGAATAGGGTTGAGAGGGAAAATAAATCAGCCAAGTGGCCTACTTCTGCTCCAGTGTCTTCTGGCCGTATGGTCTTAAGATGCTTAATCCATGCTGGTAGAGTTAAGAAACCGCAAGGGTAAAAAAAAAGCACTGCTACAAGTTGTACAATACATAAGCTTCTGAATAGTAGTCATGATGTAGGATACAAATTGGAACAGGAGATAAAAAAGGCATATAAAAGGGGCAATATTGCAATAGTGATGGATTTCAATATGCAGGGAGATTAGGAAAATCAGGTTGATGCTACATTCAAGAGAAAAAAAAAATGTGGAGTGCCTGTGAGCTAGATAGCTTTTTAAGGCAGATTTTGGTTCAACCCACTGGGGGAAAGGCAATTGTGGATTGGGTGTTATGTAGAAACCCTTAGGAGACAGTGATCATGATATGATAGAATTCACCCTGCAGTTTGAGAGGGAGAAGATAAAGTCAAATAAAAGAGAAATGAGAGAAAAGCTGGCCAAAGTTGATAGGAATGGGACAGTACCAATGATAATGGCAGAGCAGGCAGTTGCTGGAGATTCTGGGGGCAACTTGGAAGCCGTACAGTACATACCAAAATTGAAGAAGTAATCTAAAGGGAGGATGAGGCTATGGTGGCTGACAAGGAAAGTGAAAGAAAGCATAAAAACAAAGGAGAGGGCATATAATGTAGCAAAAATTAATGTGAAGTTAGAGGATTGCAAAGATTTTAAAAACCAGCAGAAGGCAACGAAAAAAAAACCATAGGGAGAGAAAGGATGATATATGGTAAGTTAGCTGATAATATGAAAAAGGATACCAAAGGTTTTTCATATATATTAGAATTAAAGAGAGGCAAGAGTAGATATTAGATTGCTGGAAAATAATGCTGGAAAGGTAATAATGGGCAAACCTAATAAGTATTTTGCACCATTTGTCACAGTGGAAGACATCTGCAATTTTCAGGAGACCTTTGAGCAGGTGCCACACATGAGGCTGCTTAACAAGCTAGCAGCCCATGGTATTACAGGAAAGATACTAGCATGGATAGAAGATTAGCTGAATGGCAGGTGACAAAGTATGGGAATAAAGGGGGCAATATTACGATAGTGAAGGGGGATTTTGATATGCAGGTAGATTGGGAAAATCAGGTTGATGCTGGATCTCAAGAGAGAAAAAAAAATGTAGAATGCCTATGAGATAGTTGGCTACCAGTGACTAGTGATATTCCTCGGGGGGGGGGGGGTCAGTATTGGGACTACTTCTTTTGACATTATATGTCAATGGTTTAGAAGATGGAATTGATGGCTTTGTGACCAAGTTTGCAGACAGTACAAAGATAGGGGGATGGGCAGTTAGTTTTGATGAAGCAGGGACTCTGGAGAAGGACTTAGACAGATTGGGAGAATGGGCACCAAAGTGGATGACAAAACATAATGTAGGGACTTTAGTAGAAAGAAAAAGGCATACACTATTTCCGAAATGAAGAGAAAATTAAAAACTGCAAGGTGCAGAGGGACTTGGGAGCCCTCATGCAGGGTTCACTAAAGGTCGACATGCAGATTGAGTTGGTGCTGAGGAAGGTAAATGCAATGTTAGTGTTCATTTCGAGAGGATTAGAATATAAGAGAAAGAATGAAATGCTGAAGTTTTATTAGGGCAACACCCACAAAATGCTGGAGGAACTCAGCAGGCCAGGCAGCATCTATGGCAAAATGTACAGTCGACGTTGCAGGCCGAAACCCTTCGGCAGGACTGGGGAAAAAGCTGAGGAGTAGATTTAAAAAGTGGGAGGTGGGGAGAGAGAACCACCAGGCGATAGGTGAAACCTGGAGGGGGGTGGATGAAGTAAAGAGCTGGGAAATTGATTGGTGAAAGACATACAGGGCTGGAGAAGGGTGAGTCTGATAGAAGAGGACAGAAGGCCATGGAAGAAAGAAAAGGGGGAAGGAGCACCAGAGGGAGGTGATGGGTGGCCAAGGAGATAAGATGAGAGAAGGAAAAGAGGATGCGGAATGTTGAAGGGTGGGGGGGGGGGGTGCAGGGTTGCATTACCGGACTTTCGAGAAATCGATGTTCATGCCACCAGGTTGGAGGCTACCCTGATGGAATATAAGGTGTTGTTCCTCCAACCTAAGTGTGGCCTCATCACGACAGTGGAGGGTGCCATGGATAGACATATTGGAATGGGAATGGGAAGTAGAATTAAAATGGGTGGCCACTGGGAGATTCTGATTTTCCTGGTGGACGGTGTGTAGGTGCTCGGTGAAGCGATCTCCCAATCTACGTCAGGTCTCACTGATATTCAGGTGGCTACATCAGGAGCATGAGACACAATATATGACCTCAACAGACTCACAGGTGAAATGTTGCCTCACCTGGAAAGACTGGGGCCCTGAATGGTCATGGGGAGGAGGTGTAGGGGCAGATGTAGCACTTGTTCCGCTTGTAAGGATAAGTGCCAGGAGCGAGATGAATGGACAAGGGATTCATATAAGGAACAATCCCTGCAAAAAGCAGAAAGTGGGAGGCAGGGAGAGATGTGCTTGATGGTGGGATCCCGTTGGATGTGGCGGAAGTTTCAGAGAATTATGTGCTTGACACAGAGGCTGGTGGGGTGGTAGGTGAAGACAAGAGGAACCCTATCCCTGGTAGGGTGGCAGGAGGATGGGGTGAGAGCAAGTGTGCATGAAATGGAAGAGATGCGTTTGAGGATAGCACTGATGGTGGAGGAAGGGAAGATCTTTCTTTGAAGAAGGAGGACATCTGCTTCATTCTGGAATGAAAAGCCTTATCCTGTGAGCAGATGCGGAGGAGATGGTAGAATTGAGAGAAGGGGATGGCATTTTTACAAGTAACAGGGTGGAACAAGGTGTAGTCTAGGTAGCTGTGAGAGTCGATGAGTTTATAATAGTCATCACTAGATAAGCTGTCTCCAGAGATAGAGACCAGAGGTAGCTCTCACAGCTACCTAGACTACACCTCACCTCACCCTACTACTTGTAAAAATGGCAACACCTTATATTCCAACCCGATAGCATGAATGTCGATTTCTCAAACTTCCAGTAATACCCCCCACCCCACCTTTCTCAATTTCCCATCCCCTTTTCCTTCTCTCACCTCATCTCATCAATCAACTTCCCAGCTCTTTACTTCATCCACCCCCCTCCAGGTTTCACCTATCATCTGGTGGTTCTCTCTCCCCACTTCCCATCTTTAAATCTACTCCTCAGCTTTTTTCTCCAGTCCTGTCAAAGAGTTTTGGCCTGAACCGTGGACTGTACTTTTTCCATAGTTGCTGCCTTGCCTGCTGAGTTCCTCCAGCATTTTGTGTTTGTTGTTCGGATTTCCAGCATCTGCAGATTTTATCTTGTTTGAAGTTTTACTGGGCATTGTTCAGAGAGGTTGTGAGTAGTTTTGTCTTCTTATAAGACCATAAGATACAGGAGCAGAATTAGACCATTAAGCCTATTGCATCTGCTCTGCTAATTCATCATGGCTGAATCATTTTCCCTCTCAGCTAATTTTCTGCCTTCTCCCCATATCTCTTCATGCCCTGCCTTCTCAGGAATCCATCAATCTCTCCTTAAATATACCCAATGACTTAGCATCCATAGCTACCTGTAATAATGAATTCCACAGATTCACCACTCTCTGGCTAAAGAAGCTCCTTCTCATCTCTGTTCTAACAGGATACCCCTCTATTCTGAAGCTGTGTCCTCTTCTCTTAGACTTCCCAACCATAGAAAACATCCTCTCCACATTCACTTTATAGAGGCCTTTCAACATTAGATAATTTTCAACGTGATCACCTTTCGTTCTTCTGAATTCCAGTAAGTACAGGCCTAGAGCCATCAAATGCTATTTATATGACAAACCTTTCAATCACAGGATCATTTTTGTCAACTTCCTTTGAACTCCCTCCAATGTCAGCACATTCTTTCTTAGACATGGGACCCAAAATTGCTCCCAATACACCAAATGAGATTTCACCAGTGCATTATAAAGCCTCAGCATTACATCCTTGCTTTTATATTCTAGTTTTCTTGAAATGAATGCTAACATTGCATTTGCCTTCCTCACCACTGATTCAATCTGTGAATTAAACTTTAGGGAGTCCTGCACAAGGGCCCCCAAGTCCCTTTGCATGCACCTCAGATTTCTGAATTTTCTCTCCATTTAGAAATAGACTACTCTTTCATTTCTTCTACCAAAGTGCTTGACCATACACTTCCCATCACTGTATTCCATCTGCCATTTCTTTGTCCATTCTCCTAATCTGTCTATATCCTTCTGTAGCCTGTTTCTTCACAACTACCTACCCGTCCACCTATCTTCATATCATCTGCAAGCTTTGCAATAAAGCCATCAATTCCATTATCCAAGACATTAACATTTAACTTACAAAGAAGTGGTCCCAACACAGACCACTAGTGGAACACCACTAGTCACCGGCAGCCAGCCAGAATAGGCTCCCTTTATTCCTACATGGTGTCGAAGAAGCTTATGAGAGGAATATGACCAAGTACTCTGAACTGGCAACTGAAGCTGCCCAGAATGGCTGGAAGACCAAGATTTTCCCTGTAGAAGTGGGATGCAGGGGATTCGTTGCTACATCTACGACCAGTCTATTGAAGAAGATGGGGGTGAGGGGTCACTCCCTCCAACAAGCAATCAAGTCCTTGTCAAATGCAGCAGAAGAAAGCAGCAATTGGATTTGGATTAAAAGGAAAGACAACAACTGGGCTGCAAGATGAAGACAGGAGGGTATGGAACTGGGGGGGGGGCGTATCTGGGACGTCAGGTAGCACCGTTGAGCCCTCTGGAGACATCGTGGGCTTATCAATGAAATGTCAAAGAAGGAGGGTGCCCACCTGATGACCCCGATGATGTACCTACCCTCCCTCCCTGTCACCATGCCAAACCCACTGCCAACATTGAGAGTGCCAACTTACTATAGGGATTGAAACATCAAGTCCTAGTAGCTCTACTGTGATCATTGTAATCAATTATGAGGTACTGCTTATATTAAGTAATTCAATTCTTAAATTAATCCTGTAATCCCTTATGCCACCAAGTTCCCCCACAGCCCCCTTTATCTTTATTGTCCCTCAGAAAATCCCACCACCTCTGGGGGGGATGGGCAATATTGTGAACTTTGGGAACCATTTCTCTATAGACTGCTGTGTGTGAAAATCCCAGGAGATCAGCAGTTTCTGAAATACTCAAACCACCCTGTCTGGCACCAACAATCAAAGTCATTTAGATAACATTTCTTCCCCATTCTGATGTTTGGTCTGAACAACAACTGAATCTCTTGTCCATGACTGCATGCTTTTATGCATTGAGTTGCTGCTGCACGATTGGCTGATTAGAAATTTGCATTAACGAGCAGGTGTATAGATGTACCTAATAAAGCAGCCACTGAGTGTAAAGTAACTTCTGATTAAAAGTTTAAGGCTTAAACTTCCTTAAACAAGAGAAGGAATAATCAAAAGCCATTCATTTCGATCATTCGAATTCATAACATTTATATTAAATTCATCAAACACAATGTGTCAGCTGTTGCAATATCTTTCTTAAAAATGACTTAGGGTGTGGATGGGCTGTTACAATTATAAAGCTGATACATTGTAGGCACTTAAATAAAGTGATTTTGGCAGGTAACTGAGACATGGAAGGATTAGGAAGATTGAAATGCCAGCAGAGCAGACACGGACACAAGAAGCTGTGTTTTATAATACATAGCTTTGATTTTAATAAGAAAAACTCAGATTTGTGCACACAACAATATGATTGTCATATAATCTTTGTAATAGAGATTTGATGCAAATAAATATGGTCTTGTCAGAATATTTTCTCACAGGAAGTTTTTAAAGAAACATTAATTTCTTGTCTGAGATTGATACATCTGTTGGTTCTCTTTTCAATTTCTGATAAATGTATTTATTCCTTAACCCTCTGTACTGGGAAAGAGTAGCCACTCTTCATTGCTATCCATTTTTTTTTCTTGACAAAGCCATGAGCACCTTCTCTTATTTCAAGTTTTCAAGTTATTGCATTTTTAATTTACATTATAATGGCAGACTAGGAAGGTTTTGTATTACAATATCTTCCTGGCCCAATAATTTACCAGTTTCCAAGTTTTGTACATCTATATCGGTGTTGGGACCACTTCTTCTTACGTTGTATATCAATGATTTGGGTAACAGAAGTGATGGCTTTGTGGCCAGGTTTGAGAACAATATGAAGATTGGTGGAGGAGCAGGAAGTGTTGAGGAAGCAGAGAGGCTGAAGAAGCACTTAAACAAAGTCCTTCAGCAGATGAGATGTGGAAAATGGCATATAGTGTCAGGAAGTGTATGGTCACGCACTTTGGTAAAAAGAAAATCATAGACTATTTTCCTAATGGGGAGAAAATTCAAAACTCGACGTGTAAAGAGGGGTCCTTGTGCAGGATTCCTAAAAGGTTAATTTGCAGGTTGAGTCTGTAGTGAAGAAGGAAAATGCAATGTTGGTATTCAATTTGAGAGGACTAGAATATAAAAGCAAGGATGTAATGCTGAGGCTTTATAAGGCACTGGTGAGGCCAGGTTTGGAGCATTGTGAGCAGTGTTCGGCCCTTTATTTAAGAAAGTATGTGCGGACATTGGAGAGAGTTCAGTGAAAGTTCACAAGAATGATTCTGGGAATAAAAGACTTATCATATGAAGATTGATTGATGGCGCTGTGACTTTACTCGCTGGAACTTAGACGAATGAGGGGGGATCTCATTGAAGCATACTGAATGTTGAAAAGCCTAGATAGTGTGGTTATGGAGAGGATGTTTCCTATTGTTGGGGAGTCTAAGAGCAGAGGACACAGCCTCAGAATAGAGGAATGTCCACAGAATGAAGATAAGGAGGTATTTCTTTAGTCAGAGGGTGGTGAATCTGTGGCTGTGGAGGCCAGGTCATTGGATGTATTTAAGGCAGATGTTAATAGGTTCTTGATTAGTCAGGGCATGGAAGGTTACAAGGAGAAGGTAGGGGAATGGGGTTGAGAAGGAAATGGATCTGCCATGATGATATATCGAAGCAAACTTAATGGGCCAAATGGCCTAATTCTACTCCTATGTCTTAGTGTCTTGTTGTCTTATACCATGGACCAAGCACATCGGACTCAGGAGGATCATTTTCTCTAAGCCAAAATGTGACAGGGAAGGCAGTGGGAGATCCAAGAATTTAAGAAGTCTAAAGGAGGTACTGAATGAAAGGTATTAGAAGATACTGATGCTTGATATTGAATCACGATATAATAATGTGAGAGATGTGACCAGACCAGGAGTTATCATGCAGCATCTTTTATGTTTTGTGTAATTGAATTTGCAACATGCAGATTAAGATCAAATAACTATTAGGATATTGTCATATAAGGAGGAATGCCTTTGTAAATTTCAGGGTGCCAGGATGTCTCATATTATTCTAAAACAGATTCAGATTAGTTTCTTGTTGTATGGAATCCCTTGCTTGCATGAAGCTCACAGATTAGACACTGTACCTCATAATAATAAATAAAACAATAAATTCAACAAGTGCAAAACAGCCAAATGGAGCAAAGTCACTGAAGTATTTTAACTGGTGTGGTTACTATGGTGATATAAGAAAAGTGGTAGTCAGCTTTTGTACAAGAGCTCCCCAAGCAATAAGAGCAGAAGAAATAAAATCAGGAGTAGCCTTTTTTCCCTTGCAACTGCTCCATCGTTTAAAAAGATTGTGTTTGATCTTTTTCCACAGCATCGCTTTTCACAAATACCACATCCATTGATGCCCTTAACATCCAAAAATCTATCCGCGTAGGTAATCTAACTTTATATTACTGGTACACATCAACGAATTTTTCCTTTCCTTATCAATGATTTGTATTCCTTTACTGAATTCTAAACATTTCCCAAGGCTCAGGCTCACTGAGCATTCTGACAGCCAGATAAACTTTTCATTTTATTTAGTATTACCTTTAACTTTCCTGTGTTAGTTATTTTGAAGTTAATCACTGTCACACTCTAATACACTTCAATGTAGTTTCCTAATTTACCACAGCCAACTCATATTCAAACATTTCTGCTTTTAGGGTTAAGACCTGGTTTTTGATTTATTTGAACACATTTGATTTTAATATAAAATTCTAACATTTATGATCACTTTTCTGTCCCAAAAGAGGTCCCAATAATCCAGAAATCTGAATCCCTTCCCCCAGCTCCAATCCCTCAGCCACGCATTTATCCTCCACCTCATTCTATTCCTATATGCACTGTCACATGGCACAGGCAGTTATCCTGAAATTACTACCTTTGTGGTCCTGCTTCTCAACTTCCTTCCTAACCTTGGCCCCAGAGTACATTGTTTCATTTAGCTGCATGCTCGTCTGTGGTTGAATGACAATTCAACTATTTTTTTAGATTATGAAAACACACGGTCCTCTTTTATTGTCATTTAGTAATGCATGCATTAAGAAATAATACAATATTTCCTCCGGTGTGATATCACAAAACACAGGACAGACCAAGACTGAAAAAAACTAACAAAACCACGTAATTATAACATATAGTTACAACAGTGCAACAATACCATAACTTGATGAAGAAGTCCATGAGCACAGTAAAGTTCAAAGTCTCTCAAATGTCCCACATCTCACACAGACGGGAGAAGGAAGAAAAACTCTCCCTGCTATGCCCAACCACAGTCTGACTCTGAGTCGTCCGAAAACTTCGAGCCCCCAATCAGCTCTCCGGCGCCGAGTACCGAGCACCACCTCTATCCAAACGATTCGACCTCAATCTCAATCGCCAACAGCAGGCAAAGCCGGGGATTTTGAGGCCTTCCCTCCAGAAGATTCTCGATTGCGCAGTACCAACAGCAGCGAACTGGCGTTTCAGAAACTTGAACTTAAACTCATTATTATTTTCAGGGCTACCCCTATTTCTTTTCCACTTACCTTACCTCGTCTAAAAATTCACTGTCCTGGGATACCTTAGCAACCACATTTATGATTTCAGACATTAAGTTTTTTTTCCTTTCTGTTGATTAATTTATCTACTTTATGAATGCTGTGTGCCTTCAGATATATAAAAAAATATATAATTTAACAATGTTTTCTTCCTCTGACTAGAATTGGGTGTATACTATTAGACATTATCCCTTACAGATAACATTTAATTATGATTAGCAAATTTGTTACCTTGCAATATCAAGTTATCCTTTCTCTTTAACTTACAAAAATGCCTTTACAGATACTCCTGATGATTTAGTTTAAAGCTTCATATATCTCCAATTGTTATTCATTTTATGAGGAGACCAGTCTTGGATCAATTCAAATATAGCCCATTCCAATACAATCATTATTTCTGCACCACCAGTTCTAGTTCCCCAGTGAAACTCATTTCTCCTACATCTATCTTTGTGCAATGTATTCAAATCTCTGATCTTACCAAGCCTAGGCCAGTTTGCACATGGATCAGGTAATAATTCAAAAATTATAATCTTCATGATTCTGCTTTTTAATTTGGACTCTCTACTCATATTCATTTAGTACACCTCCTTCTCTGTCCTGTCTATGGCTCCAGTGGAACCCTTCCTGTTGAAGTCTGTTCCCGTGCAGCTGGGCGGAATGCACCTTTAACCCTGGACTTAGCTCTCACCTAACTATTAACTATTCCTTAACTATATACTCCAGGTCACTACATGCATAGCTTTTCACAACACCATTTTGAATGATCCACTGTGCCATATAGATCTATTCATTTTGCTATCCCCAAGCAGCCTTTAACCTCATCCATACACACTGCAAAAATATTGTACTTGATGAAGGCTTTCGATCTGAAATATTAGCTATGTGTGCTTTTTTGACAGATGCTAACTGATTGCTGAATAGTTACAGCATTTTCCACTTTTATTTCAGAATCTGGCACGTACAAGGTATCTAATTTTCAGGATTTTGTAGCTATTAGCGAAATGGAAGGGTTGAAGATCCTTCATCACTCTGTTCTGCATGCCCATATCTGCTTTACACCCTGTAGTCCTTCTTGATTAATCATTTCTGCCACACTTATTCGGAGTGGTGTGGCTGGTACTCAGAATAAAGTGGAGATAAAATGGACTCACGGCGCTAGATTAGCTTTAATTTTATTTAGATTATGAGAACACTTAGTCCTCTTTTTATTGTCATTTAGAAATGCATACATGCATTAAGAAATTCTACAATGTTTCTCCGGAGTGATATCACAGAAAACAGGACAAACCAAAGACTAACACTGACAGAACCACATAATTATAACATATAGTTACAGCAGTGCAAAGCAATACCATAATTTGACGAAGAACAAACCATGGGCACGGTAAATAAAGTCTCAAAAGTCCCCAAGTCGATCAACTCCCGAGTCTCCGATAGCGGTGGCAAAAGGGAGAAACCCCCTGCCGTTTGCCACATGTACATCAAAGCATACAGTGAAATGCATCATTTTGCATCAAAGCAAATTGGCGAGGCTTGTACTGGGCAGCCTGCAAATGTCACTATGCTTCTAGTGCCAGTGTAGCGTGCTCACAACTTACTAAGCCTAATTGTACAGCTTAGGAATGTGGGAGGAAACCGGAGCACCCTGTAACGAGGAAATCTATATGGTCATGGGGAGAATATACAACCTGCTTACAGACAGCAGAGGGAATTGAACCACAATCTTACCGTTGGCACTGTAAAGCATTGCACTAGATATTACACTGCCATGCCACCTTTGTGCCACTAGACTGTGGAGCAATGCACAAAATGCTGGAGGAACTCAATGGGTCAGGAAGGATCTAGGAAGGGAATCTGACAGTTGAGACACTTCATTTGGACTATTGAAGAGCCCAGATGAAAGGTCCTGTCAAATACCCATCTGAAGTACTGTATGTCAAGGCAAATTGTGACATGGCAAACTAGTTGGAGGGGTGTATATTTGGCAAGCAGGTGATCTTCTGTCTTCAACTTTGAAATTACAGTGTGGAATTTATTAGAGTCACTCTGGAGGACCATTTTTCATGTTCAAGTTTATTGTTGTCACAGGTATACACAATCATGGTATAAATGCCATGAAAATTAACTTTCTGCAGCAGAAATACAGCATACTACTTGATGAGGACAAGCACAAATTAACATAATCTTAAGTTAACATAAATTATACAAAACTACATGAGTTTCTATTTTAACATCTTATCTAAGTGACAGAAGTGACCATCTCGTGCTTCGCAAACAGTGATGAAAGAAAAGGTTTATGTATTTTAAGTTTTTCTAGATTAACATTAAATATAGTC
The DNA here is from genome assembly GCF_963921235.1 of Mobula hypostoma. NCBI lineage: Eukaryota > Metazoa > Chordata > Chondrichthyes > Myliobatiformes > Myliobatidae > Mobula > Mobula hypostoma. The sequence continues at coordinate 98,130,853 of NC_086098.1, forward strand.
ATGAGGTTATATGTGTGGGGGATATTAATATGGGAGAAAGAAAAGTTAAATTAGTTTTTGATCTTAAGAAATAGCAATTTCTGTTACATTTTATTAGTTGCATTGTATTTTCACCTAATATCACTGACCTGTTTTTTCTTTAATTCTGCTAGGCATAAGAGGGCTGGCTGTCCTTTTTAAAAGCCTTGTACGCTTCCTTTCTTGCTGTTGATTGTCAGCAAGAGATGCAATAAGATGAGGAACTATTTACTCTATCAAACGGAAAACAACCCCAGTAAAATCTGTTCCAAAAAAAGTGATTCATTCATCAGTAGAGCTGAGAACAAAAGGAAACAGCTGTACACTGGAATCAGAAAGACAAATAAAACAAAAAAAAAGCCTCAAAAGATCTATTTGACAGGAATGGATAACTTCCCTTGATAAATTTCTCTGCCCCAATGAATTGGTTCAATGACTCTTGTTCTTCCCATCTTACCCACCTCAACAATCTTTCCTGCTGTGCACACTGCTGCTTGTGATTGATTAAAGACCGCTCACCTTTTATTGACAATCTTTACCTTTTATTACGCCCCTGCTGCCTGAAACTCCCGTCCCCAGCATCCTACTCCCACGTGGCAACTAAATGCTCTTGAAGATCTGTTCTCTATGAATGGACCGTCAGCAAAGGACCTTAAGCAGCAGATGATCACTGAAGCAGATTTTCCACTTATCACCTGCCAGCTTGTCACTTCATGCCCTCTCCCCTACCTACCCACCTTCCCCCTCACCTTGCTTCACCTATCACCTACCAGCTTGTACTACTTCTCCTCCTCCCACTTTTTTACTCTGGCATCTTCCCCCTTCCTTTCCAGTCCTGATGAAGAGATTCAGCGTAAAAATCGACTGTCTCAGCCTCTCCCGTGATGCGACTCACTGAGTTCCTCCAGCATTTAGTGTGTTTTTCTGAATTTATGGTTTCTGCAGAAATTCTTGAAGTATCCAGGAGGGGAAAATTCACTGGCCAGTTAAAGCATAGGAATTGTTATCATGAGAACCGCTTATGTTTTAGGTGATTTTCAATAAGCCCACGAGGGAGGATGGAACTGAAAGGTAAATCAGTGCAATTGCCTGAAAACAGGTGGGTGGAGCATTTAGACATTTGCATAAATTCAATTGGATCTAATAAACCATTTTCATCTAAGGTGTCCACAGCAACCCACCATTCTGTAAAGAGCACTAAAAACAACTTTTTCTCATGCGAAGGGCGTTGCTGGATTGTACACCAGGAATTTCCTCAGTACTTCCCACAATTTGCAACTATCAATGTATGGAAGTTGATGGAATATCTGAGAATATTCACTGTTACCCATTTTCCCCTTCCACCACCACTCACCCAGCTAACAAACAGCAAGTACGTGGGGAACCAAGAGGCTTGAAGCTTTATAAAGAACGAGTTAAAGAATGCGAAAGGTCTTTTTCTAATCCTGTACAAGCATATCCATCACTGGTGAGTGAGGCAGAAGCAAAGCATATGAGAACGTAAAGAATTGCGACTAGGTGAAAGAGGCAGCCAACGTTGTGAAAGATCTATTGTCAAAACAGAAAGGTGCAGATGAATTCATTTTGTTTATTTTTTTTTGCACGGGTTGAGGGATTTGGGGATTGATATGCCTGTTCTGTCTTTATTCATTTTTTTGCAGGGAGAGGGATTTGGGGGTCAATGTGCCTGATCCAATTTGCTTATTTTTTTCTGTGGGAGGGGGGATTGGGGGCCTTTGTTTTCTTTTTTGGTTCCATGGCTACCCGGAAAATTGAATAACTTCAGAGTTGTGTACTTTGATAATAAATGAACTTTTGAACCTTTGAATATGCGGTGCCATTTGTAATTTAGACACAATTTGGTGAAATATGGATTGACAAAGGAAAATAGAAGGCTGATGCTTGGTGAACAGCAAACTGGGCAAAAAGAGCAAGGCTGAGTAAACATTTCCAGCATTTTCTGTTTGAAAGTGTGAATCTCTCTGTAAAATGCAGTAAGTTCTCAGTAATAATTGGCTCAAGCACAACATGCAGTAAATAAGAGCATCTTTATCAGATTTTCTTCTCTATATGTGTTTCCTTCTCAATATGTGCTGTAAAAGAGGAAGAATTTTAACTTGTATAGTATCTTTTACTTCCTTTACAGGTACTTCTTTAGTGTTTTATAGCCAAGGAATACTTGTAAAGTGCAGCCACTACTGTAATGTGGGAAGCGTACTGGCTTCGTTTTGCACTGCAGTCTCCAGCAAACAGTCATTTGATAGAGCCCATTTTGTTTGAGGGATTGATATGGATTAGGATGTTGCATTTTGTAGCTCCAAAGCATAACACTAATTGAAAGAAAAATACGGAGAGCCGGTTTAAACACATTCTTCATTTTTACTTTTGTGAGACGAGCACTTACAACGTGGTGGTGTAATGCCATTCACGTACTTGTACATAAAATCCGTAATTAATTTTGTATCAAAGAATGCTTAATCAAACAATATATTTACAATATTACTCAAATATTACTGAAATATTAACTACACAATACTCCTCCCTGCTTAGCAATTAACTCCAAACTGGTATAGAATGCAGCTCAACTCAAATATCCCATTCAGCTGTTAAGATTTAATGACAGTGGATTTCTTACTCTTGTGGAAATTTACTCTTGTCATCTTTCTTCAGGAGTAATCTGCTTGACAGATGAGTCTTGTGACTGTGAAACAGTCTCAGGTTCTGGGTCCACTCGGTAATGGTTGCCGGAGTTGACTCAGGGACTGCAGGAAGTGGTTCAGACATCTCTGGATGCCTTTCTTCTGTATGTATTGGCCCTACAGTGCAGCTCGATCTGCTGGTCTATCCCAGGCCACTAGACAAAGCTTTGAGCCAACACTTTCATTCTGACCATAACTAGATGACCGGCATATAGGTCCTCCAACTTTTAACTCTCAGCTTGGATGGTACAACAACTCTCAATCCCTGCATAAGGCAACCCCCCCAAGTTCATCTTGATGCTGGGAAAAATAGGGGGACTTGGATTTCTGATGCACTTTCCAGCCATCTTGGGTGGCTATGTATACCTGAGACAATAAGGGGTCTTTTTTTGGACTCCCTCTGGATCATCTCTGTCGTAATAGGGAGACGTCCGATTGTAATAGGGAGAATATATCAAGAGGTGTGTCCTCATTTGTAAAATTTTCAGGTACTTCCTGTTCCAAGGGAAAACACAACAGTACATGGGAATTTCCATAATTAGTCATCATCTTAGAAACATAGAAACATAGAAAATAGGTGCAGGAGTAGGCCATTCAGCCCTTCGAGCCTGCACCGCCATTCAGTATGATCATGGCTGATCATCCAACTCAGAACCCTGTACCAACCTTCCCTCCATACCCACTGATCCCTTTAGCCACAAGGGCCATATCTAACTCCCTCTTAAATACAGCCAATGGACTGGCCTCAACTGTTTCCTGTGGCAGAGAATTCCACAGATTCACCACTCTCTGTGTGAAGAAGTTTTTCCTAATCTCGGTCCTGAAAGGCTTCCCCTTTATGCTCAAACTGTGACCCCTCGTTCTGGACTTCCCCTACATCGGGAACAATCTTCCTGCATCTAGCCTGTCCAATCCCTTTAGGATTTTATACGTTTCAATAAGATCCCCCCTCAATCTTCTAAATTCCAATGAGTATAAGCCTAGTTGATCCAGTCTTTCATCATATGAAAGTCCTGCCATCCCAGGAATCAATTTGGTGAACCTTCTTTGTACTCCCTCTATGGCAAGAATGTCTTTCCTCAGATTAGGGGACCAAAACCGCACACAATACTCCAGGTGTGGTCTCACCAAGGCCTTGTACAACTGCAGTAGTACCTCCCTGCTCCTGTACTCGAATCCTCTTGCTATAAATGCCAGCATACCATTCGCCTTTTTCACCGCCTGCTGTACCTGTATGCCCACTTTCAATGACTGGTGTATAATGACACCCAGGTCTCGTTGCACCTCTCCTTTTCCTAATCAGCCACCATTCAGATAATAATCTGTTTTCCTGTTTTTGCCACCAAAGTGGATAACCTCACATTGATCCACATTAAATTGCATCTGCCATGAATTTGCCCACGCACCTAACCTATCCAAGTCACCCTGCATCCTCTTAGCATCCTCCTCACAGCTAACACTGCCACCCAGTTTCGTGTCATCCACAAGCTTGGAGATGCTGCATTTAATTCCCTCATATAAGTCATTAATATATATTGTAAACAACTGGGGTCCCAGCACTGAGCCTTGCGGTACCCCACTAGTCACTGCCTGCCATTCTGAAAAGGTCCCGTTTATTCCCACTCTTTGCTTCCTGTCTGCCAACCAATTCTCTATCGACATCAATACCTTACCCCCAATACTGTGTGCTTTAAGTTTGCACACTAATCTCCTGTGATCTTAAATTCAATCTTGTAATTGAATCTTCCAAGAAACAGAGCCCATCTCTGCATTGTGCTGCTGCTGTTAGCAGAACAACTTTCTGTGGATTGAAAATGGACACTGGTGGTTGATGATCAGTAATGAAGGTAAACCCTCTCCCACGAAATGTTTTACACCCCAAACCAGACTCAAGTCTCTCTGTCAATCTGTGCGTAATTTTTCTCTGCAGCGGTAATGGAACTATAGGGGTGTTAACTTCCATCACTCATAACATGTAACATGACTGCATTTGCTTTCTGACAAACAGACCCCAATCAGTTAAGTTAAACAACCTCTCCTCCTCTACTCTTACCCTGAACACTGGCGTGCCCTCTTCTGTACTCCTTTTTCACCTATGATTGCATTCCAGTACATTGTTCTAACTCCATAATTAAGTTTGCAGACGATGCCACATTTGTTGGTCTGATCAGAGGGGATGATGGGACGGCCTACAGGGATGAGGTCCAGCACCTGGCTGCGTGGTGTGCCGACAACAATCTGGCCCTTAACACCCAGAAGACTATTAACACTATTAAATAACACTATTCTTTGCATTTCTGGTCAGATGCTAAATGCATTACATTGGCTTTGTATCTGTACTCGGCACAATGACAATAAAGTTGAATCTAATCTAATCTAATTTATCATAAGGCAAGATATCACAGGCAATCTGGATCATAATGTGTGAGTACTGTGTCTGACACTACTACTTCCTTCCTCTTCTGGTAAGTCACCTCACCCTGCTTTGTCCATTGCCATTTCTTCCCGATCTGTAGTAGTGAGTTTAAGGGGTGGAGGACAGTAACCAGGTTTGGCAGCAAACTTGTAGTAATTGACAAATCCTAAAGAGGATTGCAACTGTGACATGTCCTTTGGCTTTGAGACATCTACCACTGCTCGAATTTTCTCAGCAAACTTGTGTAATCATTGGATGTTGATCATGTGACCATAGCAAGTGATGCTTACTTTAAGGAATTCACACTTGTTGCATCATGCTCTGAGCCCATAATCCTCTAATCTTTTGAATACTGTCTTGAGATTTTGGAGAGTTTCTTGCCATCCTTAACAAATACTGTGACACATCCAGGTAACACTAAGTGCCTGAGTAGTCTTGCAGCACCTGTTCCATAGAGCTGGTGCAGATGCTGCTCCAAAAATAATACTATTACAGTGATAAAGCACTTGGTGAGTGCTTATAGAGAGAAACACTTTAGAATCTTCTTCCATTGCCATCTGCAGGTAGAGCTCAGCTAGGTCCACTGCTGAAGTGTTTTCTTTCAGAAAGATTTGTGGAAATGATTCTCGATCCTGGGCAGAGGATATTGATCTACTTTCAGCACTGGGTTGATAGTGACCTTAAAAAATACCACAGATCCTGACAGACCAATTCTTCTTGGCTACATGGACCACTGGCATTGCCTGTAGACTCCACTCAACTTTGGAAAGAATTCCTTCAGCTTCCATGTGATCTAGCTCAATAACTACTTTATCACAGACGGTATAAGGAACTGGATGGGCTTTGTAAAACTTGGGTGGGGTGGCATTTTCTTTTAACACTCTTTTACCCTTGATATGTTTGAATTTTCCAATATATTCCTTGAACACTGCTAAAGCATCATCCAGTAACTTTCAGCTGACTCTATTGCAGGGATTGGCATGCAAATAGTGGATGGATCTCCAATGAAGTTGTAGTTTTCCCAGCCACTCATGGACTTTCAATGCTGAGCCTTCTGATTTTACCACATACAACTTCAATGTGACTTGTTGGTTGCTGCATTGCATTAATATGAATGCCATTCTAACATCAGTTAATTTTCTCCAGTATAAGCTCTTAGTTGGATATCTGCAGGCTTCGCTTCAGTATATTTGAAATGCCATTCAAACTCATTTTGTGGAATGACTGAAACAGCCAAGACCAATTCTATTTTAATTAATTTGCCCCTCTCTTCTGGTGTAAGCCATATTGCTTGATTCCTGTTAGTTTCCAACACACTGTAAATCTCAAGGCTACTCAGTCCTGTCACTCTATCATTATCAGATTTTTCATCAATAGCATGCAGATTAGTGCTCCTTTTGAAACTGAAAACTTTTTATCTTTTTTACCTCCCTGTGCAGTCTGCCTGATATGCTTTGTAGGTGTTCTACTTTGTTGCATTTTCTGCAAGTTTCACCTTTAAACCTGCATTGGTCTGGTGTATGTGAGCCCCTGCCAGAATGGTAACACAATTTGCTCAGGCAGACAGCCCTCCATCTGGATGCCACAATTTTGTTCATGCTCACTTTTGTTCACATTCAGATTTCAATTGACTGCAACGCAATTGTGTTTCTGTCTGTGACTTGATGCAGTGATTTGAATGGCTCATTTAAATGTGAGTTGTACTTTCTTGTGAGATTCCACAAACTAAATGATTTCTCACTGCATCATTAAGCCCATTACCAAGTTGAGAATCCTTCAACAATTTCTTCATTTCAGCCATGGACATTGATTCTGCTAAAATGTTCTGCGGTTAACAATGGCTTTGGTTCTAAATGCTCCTGCATTTCTTTCAAGATATCAGCAAAGTTCATGTCTGCTGGTTTGGTTGGAGCAGTCAAACTTTGAAACAGATTGTATGCCTTTCCACCCTATGAACTCAACAAAACTGGCACTCACTTTTCATTGGCATTTCATTTGCTTCAAAATACTGTTCAGTTCGCTCAGTGTACCATATCCTATGATCTCTTGGGCAACCAACGCTTGTATCTTTCTGATGTAGCCAGACATTTCTATTTATTTATTATTATTATCACCAGGTACTCACTGTTTATGAACTCATGAATTTTGAATTTTGTCCATTTTCTTCCCTTTTAAAAAAATTCCACTGTCTCTGTCCCTTCCCTAAGAATCATGTGCTGCATTTTTTCTTTAAACTTGAACATCTCGCTTTGCTTCAATAGGTATGTAGACGCATCATGTTCATTTAAAATTTCCTCATCGCCAGTGTTATGTTTGTAACTCCAAAATGTAAAGCTAATTGAAAGAAAAACCTGGGAAACACAGGGATAAATGTGTGTAGTTTGTTTTTACTTGTTGTGAGGTGAGCAATTATGATGTGGTTGCATAATGATGTATCCCATTCATGTACGTTTACATATAACCCATAATGAATTGTTTAAACAAACAAAGAATGGTTATTTTAATAATATACTAACAATATTATTCAAATGTTACTGAAATATTAAATACACAACACAGGACACCAAATAATCGACAATTCAAATGCACTCAACCATACACACCTGTACTTACATTCATGTCATGCACACATGGAAAAGGACACATGCACACTCACATCTACCTAAGTAATCCCCTTCCACACTTACACAGACACTCACATACACACGCTAATATTCTCCATTACTCACACTCACTTACTGAAAATAAGTTACATATATGTATATCAGACTCAGCATCAGATTTATTAAACTGATACATGACCTGTGGACTAACTTTCAATGACTCTGCAATTCGTGTTCACTGCATTATTTATGTATATTATATATGTATGTATGTATGCATTTATTCATTTACACAGTTCTTCATTGCTCCATTTTATTCCTTTGTTCTACTGAGATTGCAAGCAAAATAATCTCAACGTAGTATATTGCGACATATACGAACTTAGATAATAAATTTACTTTGAACGTTGCTCTGAAATGTGTTGTCTTACGGCAACAGTACAGTGCAGAAACATGAAATTATTACACATTAAAAATAAGTAAATAAATAGTGAAAATCAAAGGAAATTATTGTAGTGTTCATGATAGCATAGCGTTTTGTGTAACTCTATACTGCGCTAACGATTGGGTGAATGGGGTTCAATCTACCCTGTGTGTAAAGAGATTATATACTCTCCCTGTGACAGTGTGGATTTCTTCTGGGTCCTCCCGTATTCCAATATGGTTACGATTAGTCTGTTGTGTGCATGCTATTTTGATGTTGGAAACGAGGTGGCATATGTGGCCTGTCCACAGCACATCCTTGGAGTCTGTAAACAATGAATTTCACGGTGTGTTTTGATGTATGTGTGCCAAATAATGCTAATATTTATTTTTAAAATGGGTTCATAATCCATTGATAAATCTGATAGCAGAGGGAAGAAGTTGCTTCAGAATCATTGTGTGTGTCTTCAGGCTCCTGTACCTGCTCCTTGATTGTAGTACTGTGAAGAGAGCATGTTCCAAAAAGTGAGGGTGTATAGTTATTGATGTCATCTTCTTGAGGCATTGCCTCTGGAAGATCTTCTTGATGATGGGGAAGATGGTGCCTGTGATAGAAATGGCTGAATCTACAACCCTCTTCAGCGTCTTCTGATCTGGTGCATTGGAGGCTCCAACCAGTCAGAATTCTCTTCACCGAAAATCCACAGAAATTAGTATGAGTATTTTGTGACATACTGAATCTCCTCAAGCTCATAAAGAAGGACCCCTACTAGTGTGCCGCCTTCATGATTACCACAGTGCGTTGGACCCAGGGTAGATCCTCTGAGAAGATGACAGCTGAAACTTGAAGCTGCTCACCCTTTCCAACACTGACACCTCAATGAGGACTGATGTGTGTTCCTGCAACCTCCCTGTGTTGAATCCACAATCAATTCCTTGATCTTGGTGACGTGGAGCACAAGGTTGTTGTTGCCACACCACTCAACCAGCTGATCAATCTCACTTCTGTACACTTCCTTATTGTCCTCTGAGATGCTAATAACAACAATGGCATCATTGGTGAATTTGTAGATGGTGTTGTGCTGTGCTTAGCCACACGCAATCATGAGTGTAGATAGAGTAGACCACTGGGTTTAAGTACACATTCTTGTGTTGATTATCATTAAGGAAGAGATGCGATTATTGATCTGCACTGACTGTACATGCGCACACACACTTACATAATGTGTAGTTGTTGTTGTAAAGCACCATTGAGTCATCGTCAATTTTGAAGTTGGTTAACTCTTCTTCGATTTGTGCCAGTCACTCTTTAATTCAATTTAAAAATGTACATTGTTACTATTTGACAAAGGAGAGACTGTCTAAAATATTTCCTAATGTTGATAGTCAGTGTGATGGATATAAAACTGAGACAGCTGAGACACATATGTTTTGGTCATATTCTGTATTGAAACAGTTTTGGAAATCTATTTTCTCTACAATTTCTAAAAGTTTAAAAATTAATATACAACCTAATAAATTGACAGTTTTTTTCGGTATAATCCCTCAACATATTCATGGTATTTCTATATCATACCAACATGTAATTGCATTTGTTATACTATTGGCCAGAAGGGCTATTTTATTGAAATGGAAAGACGCCTCTGCTCCCACTTTGATACAATGGTTCTTTCAGGTGATGTTATGTCTTAGTTTGGAGAAAATCAGAAGTCAAACTTTTGATCCTCAATTTGATTTTGAGAAAAGGTGGGGTTCTTTTGCCCACTACTATCATTTGATTTGAGTTAATTAAGATGGTTCCCTTCTGATTCTTGTTTAAATGGATTTGGGTCGACAGATTGATGTTTTTCTTCTATGGGAGCTTGTATGACGTGTAGCTCCTGGGTTGTGCTCCCAATGGGTTTTTTTTTGTTTTTTTTTCTGTTAGTAGGGTTTTTTCTTAATTAGTAGGGGTTCTTTTTTCCTTCTTTCTTTTTTCCCAAAAGATAGTTTTAACATTTTATTTTTTCTTCTTATTATTGATATATTGTTTAGCTTTGTTAATCAGTTATTTGATAATTTAATTCTTATTGTACATATTGACATGCTGACTTGATTACTTTAATGTTTTTGTTGATCTTCAATAATAACTAATAAAAAAGATTTAAATATGAAAATGAGTTGTCGTCGACACATGGCGACCCTATGGATAGTGTAGTTGTCCATAAGGTTTTCATGGCAAGATACTAGATTTCTTTGGCGCAGATGCTACTGCTGCCCAGCTGGATTCTAACTCAGGACTACCCACCTTGAAGTCCAGTGCTAATGTCACTACACCACTGGCTGGTCCAACTGTATACTCTGCACATACTGTACACCCATATAAATATATACACATGACCACGTGAACAGCTCTGCTCACATACCTCATTGGAATTAATTTGTCCAAATTAACACTGGAATAATTTAAGTTAAAACAAGAGATCAGATAAATTTTCATTTGTGTGGTCAGTGGGCCCCATGAAGTGTTATGTCTGTTTATTTAAATCTTGATTCTACAGCTGAATTCCTGAGGGAATTTAAGAGCATGGAGCTCTTTAAGAAAAGTGTAAATTCCAAGTCCATGTATTTGTCTGGGTTGTGGTTCGTTGCTTGTTTCATTATTGTTGTCAGTGGATTGTGACGTTGAGTTCTACACTAGACATTTAAGCACGACAGTCTAAGTTGATTCTTCAGTGCAATACTAGGGGAATGGCGCAGTGCTGGAAGTTATATTGTTCATCTGTGATAATAAATCAAAATCCCTTTTGGTTTTGCTGGTTGATATAAAAGTTCCCATCTTTCAAAGAAATGCTTGAGGAATTATCCCCTGATATCTAGAGCAATATTTTTCCTTTATTCAACATAATTAAAATAGATTATCCGGTCTCTTCTTGGAATTTGTTTTGTATAGATTGGTCTTTTTTTTCTAAGTTACATTGCAGCAGTGGTTATACTTCAGGAATATTCATTGGCTGTAATGTGCTTTGGGATGTTCTGAGACAATTAAAGGTGCCATGTAAATTCATGCCTTGGTTTGTTTATGATTAGAATTTCTTCTTCGTAATTCACTGTTGCCAGAATATACAAGTCTGTTTGTTCCAATACTGTCATTCCATTAATACTGAGAGGGAGGGATAGTGGGGACTGCTGAAAAGTATTTGATGATGCATTGATATATTGAACTGAAGGAATGACATCGATAGGCACGTTCATTTTTCCTGATTCAATGCATGTCCAGCACTAGTCTAGATCTCCTGCTGACAGTTGTTTGCACACTTAAATTAAGTAAACTTGCAGACTAGAATTTAAAATTAGCAATATTAGGAGAAATTTGATACAGTTCTCTTCATAATTTTGAAACTGACAATAACCAGATTAAACTTAAACAATTTGATCCCTGGAACAGTGCAAAGATACATTGATGTGCATTCGTGCATTAAAATTCCCTTCAGGAATTTCAGGTAGCATTTCATTCAAGAGTTTTTGTTTGGGGGCCAAAGTCTTGTGGCTTATCATTTGAATATACAGGAACTGAGCAATAAAAGGTACATTGGACCTTAAGCATGGCCATTCAATCCCTTAAGCATGTTCCACTGTAAATTAAATCACAGCCACAGCCAAATACTTGGCATAGGTCTATAATCTTGGCATGTTTGCCTAACAAAGCTCTGTTACCCCGATGCAGCATTGTCAATGCACCAGCTATCAGTACATTCTGGAGAGAGAGTTTTATATATCCTCTTTACTTTTTGCTTCCTAAATTACTCCCTTTGTACAGCATCTGTGTATGCTCTTCTGGAATCAATAATTAGTAGAAATAGTCTCCAACTGCATTATAATCTACATCAACTATTTTAAATTATGCCATGTAATCCACTTAAAATTAAACTAACGGATTACTTCATGCGATTTCATGACAGGATAGGATATAAAGATCAAGATTTGTACAAATTTATACAAATCTCTGTCAAGGCACATTTGGGTACAGAGTCAAATAGTGGATTCACATGATGGAGTAGATATTGAGGTAGGACGGAGAGCTCAGCCTCTCTTCACTAGTGCAACATATAGAGCTATTTCTTTTAGCACAATGACTCCCCTTAGCACTAATTATTGACTGATAATTTACATATGCAGATTGATTTGTTGCATTCTCTGCAAAGTGAATATACACGTTAACTTCTCTGAGTACATGCCTTTATTTATCTGATATGTAGTGTATAGACACAGCAAATTGGCAATGAGCACGAAACTGAATATCAGCAAATGTCACCAACTGCACCGACAGTTGCAAGATGACAGAATTCAGAGGAAGGGAGGGAGACAGCGAGCGGAGAGAGTGAACTGAATCAATATGGAGAAGGTGGTCATGGATGCTACAAAAGGGCACATGAGTAACAGTGCACAGTACACAGTCAGAGATGTACAGCTAACAAAACTAAAGTAAAAATAACGTGACAATGGCATTAGTCGGGAATGCTGATGAATTTGATAGTGCTGATGAGGACTAGAAATTGTGTACTGAGAGGGTTTAACTGTATTGTAATGCTAACTATGTGGATGAGGTGCTAGAACGTGCAGTCTCTTATGCACTTAGTAACCTCTGAAAGCCAGCAAGGAAGATGTCTGACAAAATGTTTGCAATGTTGCAAAATCACTTGAGCCCAAAACCGCTAGTAATAGCTGAGGTATTTAGGTTTCACAACAGGGACTAGTCAAGGATGAAAACATTTCTGAATACAGTCAGCTCTCCGTATCCGTGGGTTCTGCATCCGCGGATTCAACCAACCACGGATTGAAAATGTTGGAGAAACAATTCCAGGAAGTTCCAAAAAGCAAAACTTGAATTTGTCGCACGCTGCGCACTACGCTTAATCCACGTGAATGAACTGATGTGTAGGCATACCCTGCTGTAGCATCCCGCCATTTCACAGATCCTCAGTCTCTCTCCGGCACACGTTGTTTGAGCATTGTTCACCTTGCATCTCGGTCGTTCGCTACTTGTGTTGTGCGCACTCTTTGTTTCTGTGAAAAAATGGCTCCTAAAAAGCAATTAAGTGGTCAAAGCAATTCCTCAAAGGCTAAGAGGGAGTGTAAAGTGCTATCTCTTGCCGAGAAAATAAAAATCTTAGATCTTTTGAAAAGTGGCATGTTGCTCGCTGAAGTGGGCTGTAAGGTCAGTAAGAAAGAATCGAGCATTCGCACAGTAAAGCAGAAAGAAGCTGAAATTTGTGGAAGTTTTAGTGCGACCCCTACAATGGCAAAAATAGTCTCTCTGGTTCATGACAAAGTGCTTGCAAAGACTGAGAAAACATTAAGTGTGTGGCTAGAGGTCATGTCACAGAAGCATATCCCTGTTGATGGCAAACTTATGCGTGCTGTATCACATTTACATAGCACTTACATTGTATTAGGTATTATAAGTAATCTAGAGATGATTTAAAGTATACGGGAGGATGTGCATAGGTTATATGCAAATACTACACCATTTTATATAAGAGACCTGAGCATCCATGGATTTTGATATCCACAGGGGTCCTGGAACCAATCCCTTGCGGATACCGAGGGACGACTGTACATTGCAGAACTGTGCAAACTTTCCCAGTGCTGTGACTGTAGAGATGAGCTTTCTGATGTATTAATGGACAGGCGTGTATGTGGAATGCATAGTCGAAGCACCTAAAAGCTACTGTCAGAAAGAGACTTAACCTTAGGATGGGCATTGACCATTGCAATATTGTTAGACACTGCTGCAAAGGATGCAGCAGAACTACAGAAAAAGAGTTAAGAATGTGAAATGCACAAAATGTCCCTAAATGGTGAAAAAAGCCGAAAATGTTATTGATGTTGCAAATACTCACATGATGCAAGTGACTATTGGTTCAAGGAAAGAGTCTGTAGAAAGTGTAACGGACAAGGTCACATAGAGAGTACATCAGTACAAGTCAGACAAAAAGCACAACCAAAGAGGAAAACGCCAGAGTAAAAAGATTCAAACACAAAACTGAACAAATGCATAAAGTGACTGAACGTGAAACTGAATCAGATGACAAACAGTCTGAAAAAGGTGAGTCGTTATGCCTAGAACTGTATAGGACTACTGAAGCAGATGGCAAACTCGTCTGAATCTCAACAGCTGAGTTCATTGTAAAATTAAAAATGGAGCTGGATACAGGGTTAGCTTTCTCTATAATTTCAGAGGCTGATTACAACAGTCTGTTTTCTAAGCTATCTTTAGAAAATGCCTCTGTGTTGCTAAAGATCACATAGGTAAAAAAAGTCTCCCAAAGGCAAACTGAAAGTGAATGTGACGTATGGAGGCAAAACACAACAGTTAGAGCCTTATGTATTGAAAAGTGAAGGGCAAGCACTTTTCAGATGTGAATGGTTGAGAAAAATCCAACTAGACTGGCAACAATCAAATCTCTCAATGTGTCATCAACAGGCAACTGCAGCTCAAAAGGTAGCACTGATCAGAAACTGTCACAGCAGCTTAATGCTAACGAGAGGGTTTTTAGAAGAGTATTGGTAAACTCAAAGACATGAAGGCCAGAATTGAACTGGATGAAGCAGCAACACCAAGATTGCATAAAGCACACCCAGTGCATTACACACTGTGTCCTAAAGTGGATGCTGAACTTCAGAGCTTGGAGGAATCTGGCATTCTCTCCAAAGTTGAGTGGAGTGATTGGGCTATGCCAATTGTCCCAGTGATCAAGAAAGAGATGGCCAGAGCTGTTTGCATGTGCAAGAACTTCAAAGTAAGTATATCAACCCTGTGCTGCATACTGTGCAGTATCCCCTGTCGCAAGTAGAAGACATTTTTGCATCTTTAGCAGGCAGGGAGAGATTTTCAAAGATTCGTTTGTCACAAGCATACCTGCAAATGAAGACCAAGGAGTCAAGCAGGAAGTTCCTCACAATCAACACCTAGTAGAGACTGTTCTAGTATAATCGTCTCATCTTTGGCATCGCATCAGCTCCAGCAATTTGGCAAAGAGCAATGGACCAAGTGCTCTAAGATATCCTAGGAACACAATGATACCTTGATGACATCATTGTGACTGGAAAAAATGATAAACAGCACCTCCAGAGCCTTAGCAAAGTGCTTACCAGGCTGAGTGAGTATGCCTGCAGGAAAAGATAAAAATGTGAGTTTTTCAAGAATGAAATCTCATGTTGTGGACATGTTATTGAGAAGATTGAAGCAGTGCTGCAGGCATTCAAACTGGAAAATGCATCACACCTCCAGTCATTCTTGGGCCTTGTAAACTACTACCATGGATTTTCCCCAAATTTTGCTACAATGCTGCACCAATTGAATACACTTTTGCAGACAGGAGCAAAGTGGGAGTAGTCAGAAAAATGTGAAACAGCATTCGAGGAAACAAAGAGACTATTACCATTAGATGAACTGCTCACCTATTATGACCCATCTCTGCCAATCAAACTGGCATGTAATGTATCCCCTTATGGCACTGGTGCCAATCTGACACATTGTGAAAGATGGATCTGAACACTCGATTACACTTGCTTCAAGAACACTGTCAAATGCAGAATGCAGCTATGCACAGATTGACTGAGAGGCCCTTAGTCCAGAATGGGGAGTAAAGAAGTTCCACCACTACCTCCATGGACAAAAGTTTACTCTAATAACAGACCACCAGTTTCATGTATCCATTTCAATCCCAGGAAAGGAATCTCTATGATGTCTGGTACCCAATTGCAACATTGGGCAATTTTCCTAGGAGCCCACTCTTATGACACAGAGAGCCAGGGTACCAAACAACACGACAATGCTGACTGCTTGTCACGTCTTCTGCTGTTTCAACAGAAGAAGAAACGTCTTCCAGCAGAAGTATTCCTCAGAGCATTGGCTGACCAGTTGTTGGTATCGAATACTGAAATACAAAGGGAAACAAGGAATGACCCAACAGTGTCAAAAGTCTATGACACCACCATGCAAGGATGGTAATCCAATGTTTCCAGAGCTCTCAGAGTGACAAGAGCAACTACCTGTATGTCAAAGCATGCTGATGTGTGGATCTTGTGTTGTATTTTCCTCTAAATTGTGCACCAGAGTGTTAAAAAAATCTGCATGAAAGACACCTTGATATATTCAAGATGAAGAATCTTGCTCAGGGCTATGTGTGATGGCCGGAAATAGGTAGGCAGTTTGAAGACTTGACCAACATTGTTTAGGATGCTGCATAGTTCTAAATGCAGCCCCAAAGGCACTGTTACACCAATGGGAATGGTTGTCTACACCATGGAAAAGAGTGCATATTGACTTTGCTGGGCCATTTATTGGCTTCATGTTTCTGATTGCTGGGCATGTTTATTTGAAGTGGCTGGACGTTATATCAATGAAGTCAGCCACATCACAAAAGACCAATTCTACTCTGAGGACTATCTTCTCCAGAAATGGAGTACTCAAACAAATTGTAAGTGTCAACGGATCACAATACACGTCAGAAGAGTTCAGACTATTCATGAAGAAAAATGGCTCCTCACCACCCAGCAATGAAAGGGTTAGCCGAAAGGTTTATCCAAGCCTTCAAGAAGTCCATTGAAGTGATGGACAAAGAGGACATTTCTCTACAGCACAAGGTGGACAACTTCCTTTTTAGGTAACAGAACTCTGTTCATGCGACGACAAATCAAACACCTGCAATGCTGTTCATGAACAAGAATCTGAGATCTTGCATAGACCTCCTGAAACCAGATCAACGGAGGGAAGTGCAGAATAAACATTTCAGCCAGTTGCCAAGTAAGTCAGCAAGGAGCTTCAAGGTTGGGCAGGAAGTTCTGGTGCTTGCTTACTGAGAAGACAAGGGGACACCCAGTAGGATAGCTACAAGAAATGGGGCACAGATGTACACAGTGGATATTGGAGATCATACATGTAGACATCATATGGACCAGATACTGGATGCTCAACTTAAGAACACACCTGGGTTGACGGTTTCCAGCAAGATAAGACATATTACAGCCACCGGACTTACCTCTCAGTGACAATCATGTCACCAACAGCAACGTGACACCTGTAACAGAGAAAGTTGTCTTTGACAAGACACCAGCCACTCCACAGGTCCAGAGGCGCTATCCTGAAAGAAACTGGTCACCAACCAAAAGATTAGGATCTTTAGTATGGCGAAGTTAGTTATGGATTGTTACTTATAAATAGAAAAATCAAGAAAATACTGTTTGTTAATTTGAATATGGCCTATTAAAGGGAAACTGAATGTTTTGTTATATATACAGTTCTATGTTGCATTAGCCTAAAGGAGGAGGAAGTGTAATGTATGGATCTATTCCTTTAGTGCAATGACTCCCCTTAGCACTAATTATTGACTGATAACTTTCGCATTCGCTTTGATTTGTTGTTCTCTGCAAAGTGCATATACACGTTAACTGCAGTTCCGAGTGAGTTATCTGATATGTAGTTGTACAGACACAATAGCTTTTGTGAAGATTGATAGAACAGAATTGTAAAAAATGCACTGTTTTCATTATGACAGGGGAGAAATAGCTTGGAAACTTTTTAAAGTTACAGAAGGATACGGACAAAATGGACATAGGCATCGGTTTAACTCTATGATATCTGGAACAGATACCAAGAGAATGAGAAAAGTCAACATAAGCTGGTTGCAATCCATGGTGAGTTTTCCATGTTATAATTTCTATACAATTGGTGTGAAATGTGCATGATCAATACTGCATGTGCATTTGAAGCTTCTGTATTTGGAAAAAGACCACTAGATGTTGCTGTTGGACAATGTTGTGTATGTGCTTTTCTTTTGCAATTATAATCTATGAAACAGTTAAATCAGTGGAAAAACAATGTTACTATATCTATGTTAACTATCTCAAGGCATGACTGCAGATTGTATGTTTTCTATTTGATTTACTTCTATGCACAGAATACTCTACAGGTTTCAAATCTTTTATTATTATTTTCAAATGAAAACCTTAATTGGCAGTGTGCATGTTGTTGCACCTTCAATCTCTTTATCACTAATTGAATTATTATAACTGCTGTGGATATGGCACTTTAGTTTTGCCCATTTTTATTGGGGAAATTATAGCCCTGTTAGCCTGAATTCAGTGGTGAGGTCCATTATTAAATCATTATTCATTGGAGTCCATTATTAAAGATGAGGTTTCAGGGTACTTGGAGTCACATGACAAAATAAGCCCTAGTGCTTGTCTTCTGTTAGGTTTCACATTGTAGACCTTAAGTCTATTCAGTCCTGTGTCACTTTCACCATTATCAAATTTTTTATCAACAGCATGCAGATTAGTTCTCTTGTTGAAACTGCAACTTTTTAATCTTTTTCACTTCTCAGTGCAGTCCATTTATTATTGTCCGTCTGACATGCTCTTTGTATGTATCCAACTTTGTTGCATTTTCTGCAAGTTTTACCTTCAAACCTGCATCAGTCTGGTATATGTGAGGTCCTTCCACAATGGTAACACAATCTGTTCAGATAGGTAGCCCTCTGTCTAGAAGCTGCAATTTTGTTCACACTCGTGTTCATTCTGACTACAACTCAGTTGTGTCTCTATCTGCTGATTCCACTGATGCAGTGATTTTAATCACTCTTTTAAATGTGAACTGTGCTTCAGCTTGGAGCCATTTTTGCTGGTTCAGGACTGAACTCATAATGCTTACACTATCTCTTCAATTTAGCCACATACACTGAAATGAACTCCACCTGCTTTTGATTCCACTTAAGAACCGTAAAATGTTCTGGAATGGTTTCAGTTCTAAATGTTCTTGCATTTCTTTCATGATATCAGCAAAGCTGATTTCAGCTAGTTAGGTTGGAGCAGTTAAACTTGAGCAAATTGTGTGCTTTTAAACCCAATGCATTCAGCAAAAGTGGCACTCACTTTTCATTGGCTATTTCATCTGCTGCAAAATACTGCTCAATTCACTCAGTATGCAATATTCAATTATCCCTTGTGCAATCGAATGCATCTATCTTTCCGATGTAGTCAGCCATTTCTGCTTTTTTAAAATTTATGATTATTGTCACCTGGTACTCACTTATGAACAGTGGTGCAGTGCCAGCCGGAGCGCACCGGAGTGCGTCTGGCATATCTTTAAGAAAAAAGCCGAAATAAACAAGCTAATTAATTAGGTGCTGCCCAGGGTGATTCGAATATCTCGGAAACTGTTGATCCCTTGGGATTTTTACGCACAACAGACTTTGGAGTCTACAAAAAATGATGCCAAAACCAAAAAAACATCCAGTGAGTGGACTTAACAAGATGTTTTTGCTCACAGAACAGCCACCGGCTAGATGTTTTTTCTGTTTTTTGGCACCATTCTTCGTAAGCTCCAGAGTCTGTTGTGAATGAACAGCCTTTTTCAAGCCCATCCACAAATTTTCATTTGGATTGAGGTCTGGGCTCTGACTTGGCCACTTCAGGACATAAACTTTGTTATTTTAAAGCCATTCCTGTGTTGCTTTGGCTTTGTGCTTGGGGTCAATGTCGTGCTGGAAAACAAATCTCCCAAGTCGCAGTTCCCTTTCAGACTGCATCAGATTTCCCCCCAGGATGTCCCTGTATCTTTCTGCAATCATTTCACCATCTACCTTCACAAGCCTTCCAAGGCCTGTTGCAGTGAAGCATCCCCACAGCATGATGCTTCACGGGAAGGATGGTGTGCTTTTGATAACATGTGGTGTTTGGCTTATGCAAAGCATAGCATTTAGTCTGATGACCAAAAAACTCAGTTTTGGTTTCATCAGACCGTAGAACCTTCTTTCCGCTGACTTTGGAGTCTCCCACATGCCTTCTGGCGGGCTCTAACTGAGATTACATATGGTTATAGATGGGTCATATTCTGCATGGAGGTCAGTGACCAGTAGTGTGCCTCAGGGATCTTTTCTGGGACCCTTACTGTTCGTGATTTTTATAAATGACCTGGATGAGGAAGTGGAGGAATGGGTTAATAAGTTTGCTGATGACACAAAGGTTGGAGGTGTTGTGGATAGTGTGGAGGGCTGTCAGAGATTATAGCGGGACATTGATAGGATGCAAAAACTGGACTGTGAAGTGGCAGATGGCATTCAACCAAGATAAGTGTGAAGTGGTTCACTTTGGTAGGTCAAATATGATGGCAGAATGTAGTATTAATGGTTAGACTCTTGGCAGTGTGGAGGATCAGAGGGATCTTGGGGGCTGAGTCCATAGGACACTCAAAGCAGCTGCGCAGGTTGACTCTGTGATTAAGAAGGCATACGGTGTATTGGCCTTCATCAATCGTGGAATTGAATTTAGGAGCCGAGAGGTAATGTTGCAGCTATATAGGACCCTGGTCAGACGCCACTTGGAGTACTGTGCTCAGTTCTGGTTGCCTTGCTACAGGAAGGATGTGAAAGCCATAGAAAGGGTGCAGAGGAGATTTACAAGGATGTTGCTTGAATTGGGGAGCATGCCTTATGAAAACAGGTTGAGTGAACTCGGCCTTTTCTCCTTGGAGTGACGGAGGATGAGAGGTCACCTGATAGAGATGTATAAGATGATGTGATTGTGTGCATTGATTGTGTGGATAGTCAGAGGCTTTTCCCCAGGGCTGAAATGGCTCCCACAAGAGGACACAAGTTTAAGGTGCTGTGGAGTAGGTACAGAGGTGATGTCAGGGGTAAGTTTTTTACTCAAGAGGGTGGTGAGTGCGTGGAATGGGCTGCTGGCAACAGTGGTGGAGGTGGATACGATAGGGTCTTTTAAGAGAGTTTTGGATAGGTACTTGGAGCTTAGAAAAATAGAAGGCTATAGGTAAGCCGAGTAATTTCTAAGGTAGGAACATGTTCGGCACAACTTTGTGGGCTGAAGGGCCTGTATTATGCTATGTTTCTTTTTTCTTTCAACAGTACTTTCTCTTTGCCATTCTCCCGTAAAGCTGCGACTGGTGAAGCACCCAACTGTTTGCACAGTCTCTCCCATCTCAGTCACTGAAGCCTGTAACTCCTCCAAAGTTGTCATAGGTCCCTTGGTGGCCTCCCTCACCAGTCCCCTTCTTGGACGGTCACAGTTTTAGAGAGCAGCCTGCTCTGGACAGATTTGCAACTGTGCCATATTATTTCCATTTCTTAATAGTTGACTTAACTGTACTCTGAGCGCTATTCAGTGACTTGGATTTTTTTTGTATTCACCTCATGACTTGTGCTTTTCAAAAACCTTTTCATGGAGTTGCTTGGAGTGTTCTTTTGTCTTCACAGTGTAGCTTTTGCTAGGATACTGACTTACCAGGAGTTGGACCCTCTCGATATAGGTGTATTTTTACTACAATCCGTTGAAACGCTTTGACTGAACACAGGTGATCTAAAACCAGTTGGCTGCACCAGTGGTGATTTGGTGTTTCATGTTAAAAGGGGTGAATACTTTTTCAATCAATTATTTTGTGTTATATATTTGCACTTAATTTGGATCACTTTGTTGAGATCTTTTTTCACTTTGACACGAAAGTCTTTTTCTGTTGACAAGTGTCAAAAAAGCCAAATTAAATCCACTGTGATGCAATGTTGTAAAGCAATAAAACATGAAAACTTCCAAAGGGGATGAATGCTTTTTGTAGGCAGTGTATAGGATGTTGCATGTGTGTATTAACTTAACACTGACTATGAGAATAACTAATAATATTAGTATATTCAGGTGAGTGACGGTTCTGTATTGAATCTGATTTATGTTCTACTTAACTTCTGCAGTTTCACAAAGTTTTCTCATTTAAAAACTCTAAAGAAAGCTTCTGGCTCGGGTGATTTTTGAGAAGGTGTTTAACTCCCTCCCTAGCTTTGTACACAATGCACTGCAAGGGCAGTAGAATTGATGTTATCTTTCCTGTGCTTTCCGGTGTATGTGGTATGTATCAGAAACATATAGAAAGTCAGAGTTGTGGAGTGGTGTACTATGCTTGAGATGCAGATCTTTAAGAACCATTTCCTCAGACACACTGGCACACTGAAGGTAATGGTGAATCACATTATCATTGAGAGCTCCTGGGAAATTGGAATTAGAGGAAACGCATGAGGTCTTGGGGAGAAACTGCAAGCTCCCTGCAGACAGCAGTATAATTGATCTCGTGTTGCAGGTGCTGTAATAATATTATACTAACAGCTATGTTACTGTCCTGTCCACAGTAAAGACAGAGACTATGACTGATAACATTACATTTTAATTATAACCAGAAACTGCATCTTGCATGTGATTTATGGTTCAGCAAAGCACACTGAATTTGATAACACTTGGCAATTAAACATTCTAAACATTAATGTACCAATATTAATTAACTTTCATTGAAAACCACTGCATCTTCCATTAGCGTTGTGAGTAATGTATTATCCATTTTACAGGTGTGAGATGGACCTCTAACATCTAGATTGGAGGGTGGTGAGACGGGTGCACTTCACACTGAGCATAGGCTACCCCCACATCGATGACAATTCCTTTCTAGGGTATGAGCCTATAACAGGGATCGGAGTGTCTGTGCTTGTAACAGTGATGGTATGTGAATGTTATTCATTTCCTCTTCTAAATTTTATTGTGTATGACACAACAAACCTTTGGAATCCTTTACTCTAGAAAATGTTCTCTGCATTTAAGATTGTGAGCAATGGAATTCATATAGGTATTGAGTTATTGGTTCATTCAGGAGACTGCAGTTGACATAAAGAACAGCCATGATACTGCTTTAGGGGTTGATATCAAAAAGATATTTCAATTCCATTTCATCATTTGTAATGAAATGATCTGTGGTACGTGGATGGCATGGAAGGTAACATTTTTCACTGTATTTCAGTATACATGTGACAATTATAAGCCCAACTCAGAGCTGCGTTGTTGTTTAGCGGTTAGCGTGACAGTATTTCAGGACCAACAGGCCGGTTTGAGTTCGATCATTGTCTGTTAGGAGTTTGCATGTTCTCCCTGTCACTGCCTGGCTTTCCTCTGGGTGCTCTAGTTTCCTCCCACATTCCAAAGATAAGTGGGTCGGTAGGTTAATTAGTCAAGATACTGCAGAGAGTTGCAGACGTGGCTCAGCACACCACGGAACCCAGCCTTCCATCGATTATCTCTGTCTGTACTTCTCGTTGCCTCAGTAATACAACCAGAATAATCTTAGACCCCACCCACCCCGGATGTTCTCTCTTCTCCCCTCTCCTGTTATGCTTTGTAACTCCAAACATAAAACTAATTGAAAGGAAAACAAAGGAGCTGAGAGATAATGTGCTTAGTTTTGTTTTTACTTTAAGTGAGGCATATGATGTGTTGGCATAATGACGTATGCAATTCACATACTTGCCATTCACATACTTGTACATACAACCATAATGAATTATTTAAGCACACAAAGAGTGCTTAATCAAGCACTATATTTACAACATCTCTCAAATATTACTGAAAAATTAAATACACAAGATACAAGAGCCTGAAAGCACGTACCACTAGGCACAAGGACAGATTCTATCCCACTGTATTCAGAGACTTGAACATACCTCCTGTACAGTAAAGTGGACTTCTGCCTTCACAAGCTAACTTGATTTGTTTGCACTTTGTTTATCTGCACTGCACTTTCTCTGCAGCTTTTTCTCTTTATTCTACTTTGTTATTGTTTTACCTTGTGCTGGCTCAATGCACTGTGTAATAAATTTTTTTTGGGAAGACAAGCTTTTCACTGGATTTTGGTACCTGTGACAATATTAAACCAATGCCAATATCAGCATCAGGTCAAGTGTGGACAAGGAAACCCGGTGATTACGACCTCTCTCCCACAGTTAATGAGTCCGAGCTTCTCCGGGCTGAACATTCTTTTAAGTAAGCACTGAAGATAGAAGAGGCCAGGGACACAAGCGAAAACTCTCCAAACTCATCCTCAACAATTTAAATGCTGGAGGTGAATCTGTCAGTTACAGTGTTGGCATCTGGCCACCATAGAGTCCCTGCAGATGTGGTGCGGTAATTGGTCAGATTATATTTGTTCTGCTTTTTATGGACAAGGCATAGCTGAGCAATTTTCCACTATGTCTCAGGTGGGTGCTAGCTATCCTGAAACTGATTGATTAGTAGCGTGGCAGGCACTGGAGTATAAAATCTTCTTCACTTTCTGTAAGTTACTTCCTATCCTATAGTACATACATTACTTCTCTTTATCAGCATTGAGTCTGGAACTTGGCACTCCAATAGCACTTTGCTCACATGGACTGCAGCAGTGTGAAAGACTAGCTCATCATTTTCTCTGTGGCAATTATGAATGGGCATTAAATACTGACCTTGACAATGATGCTCGTGTGACATGTATGAAAAGTGAGGAGCATAGTTATCTCATAGTGAACAAACGTTAGTTATCCTTATTCAAAATGGCCCAAGTCCTGTTTTATTAGAAATTTTGAGAAGTATTTATAAAAGATGACAATAGTTTTGGGGCTGTGGTACGAGCAGAGATTGGGTAAACTTGGGTTGTTTTCTCTGGAGCGATGGAGGCTGAGGAGGCACCTGAGTTTAAAAGAGGTATAGATAGAGTAGACAGCCAGCATCTTCCTTCTCAAGGTCAATTTGTTTAAGAGGGGTAAGTTCAAAGGAAATGTGCGGAGTAAGTTGTCTCCATGGAAGAGTGGTGGGTGCCTGAACTCTCTGCTAGGGTGGTGGTGGATGCAAATATAATAGAGGTATTTAAGGGGCTTTTAGACAGGAATGTGAATGTGCAGAGAATGGAGAGATATTTTGTAGGCAGAAGGGATTAGTTTAATTAGCTTAATTACTGATTTAATTAGTTGAACATAACATTGAGGGCTGAAGAGACTGCTCTTATTTGGTACTGTTCTGTGTTCTATGTTGTAGGGTGGTGAATGTCTGACAATCCCCAACCAAGAAGGACAGTTAATGCTTTGCCACTTCTTCAGTAAATGTGGTAAGGAATAACCTCCTGAAAGTACAGTAGTAATCAAACAATTAACTCAAAAATCAGTCCCTTAAAGATTTAGAAATTGCTGTTATATTGTTAGTGTTGATCTAATAAAGCACAATCCAATAATGAAGATCTACAATTCAGTGCGACGGGAATCAATTTTTTTCAAATTAGGCTTCATGAAGCCTTTTATAAAAAAAAAGGAAGGTCTTAATAAGATTTCAATCATTGGCTTATCAGTTCTGAGTATTCAGTTCTAGTATTTTACCAGTCGGACATGCAAGGCAGGGAAGAATGTGATGCTCAGAAAAAGATATGATGGTGTTTAAAAGATTAGTCTTGTGAAGATAGGAGTTGTAAAAGGTGCATTATATCTACCCTTAAGTGGGTCATTATTTAGTTTCTCAAATGTTATTTGCCAGTTGCTTTTCGATGCCTATTGCGTCAAAAACAGATTAGTGGCATCTTCACATCCATCAGTTTTGACCTTTACGAAAGCTAGTGAGAATGCTCTAGTTATATTTATGCCTGGGGAAGCAGCACTTCTGGTTACTGGCTGAGAAAGAATAAGAGATTAGCCCCTGGTTGACAGGGCCCATGACTTTGATCTGTGAATTCCAGAGCAATATGTTGCTATCTCTAGTCTCCAACTACTAAATTGAGAAACGACTAATTAAATTATAAAACAAACTTAATAAAACCACCTTATTTCCATCAAGTGGTTTCTTCTCAGGCAAGTACTTTGCTTTCATTATTACCAAAATACAAGTTTCTCCATTCCCATTTATCTCAACTCGTAAAGAATGTGAAGAACAAAATCCCAGCAACATCTTCATCTTTGTCCCTGCCTCAGTGAACAGTATTGGTGAATAGTATTCACCATAGCCATAGCGCTCAGTGTTGTTGGGTAGTTTGGCTACATCTAGCTGTATGGTAGTATCTTATCTAAATAAACCCCATATTTAGCATCTCAAATTGAAACATATACGGTTTTGAAGAGCATTGGTAGGGTGGATATCAAGAGGATGATTCCCCCAACTGTTAGAATCTAGAAAACTAGAATTAAGGGGCATAGTTTCTAAAAACGTGGTGCAAAATAAAGAAGGGAGGAATACTTTTTACTGTTGGACTTCGGCCATATTCCACCGAGATACAACACTGGACAGCACGGGAGGTCATTCCTGCCAGTGGCCATCGAATTTGCAGCTCCTCCCGTGGAGGGTCAGACACCCTGAGCCAATAGACTGGTCCTGGACTTATTTTCCATCTGGCATAGTTTGCATTTTGTTGTTTGATTGTTTGTGGTTTTTGTACTACTATATTTATGCTCTATTCTTGGTTGGTGCGGCTGCTACAAAACCCAATTTCCCTCGGGATCAGTAAAGTATATCTATTTATCTATCTATCTACAGGAATTCTCTCAGAGTTGTGAAACTTTGGAATTCTGGGCAGATGTGGAAGCAGTCATTAAAATATTTTCAGGAATGGAGAGCGACAGATATTTAAGCAAAGTGTGATGGTGTGGGCTGGTGGGGTAGGAGGGGGGAGGTGGAAATGAGGCCAAGATTCAATCACCCATGTTCTTAGTGAATGGCAGAACATGCTCAAGGGGTAGATTGGCCTTCTCCTGCTTTACTGT
Organism: Mobula hypostoma; assembly: GCF_963921235.1. Classification (NCBI taxonomy): domain Eukaryota; kingdom Metazoa; phylum Chordata; class Chondrichthyes; order Myliobatiformes; family Myliobatidae; genus Mobula; species Mobula hypostoma. The sequence continues at coordinate 98,157,590 of NC_086098.1, forward strand.
CTTAAGTTCTTATGCATGTTCAAATGCTAAACAGCAGCTCTATTCATTCTGTAAATGAATTTTCTACCCACAGCAAAGGACATCAGGACAGATGTAAAATTGCTGCTTTGTGTTTTGTGTTATCATCCAATATTAGGAGAACTCCCCTAAAATATTATAGGTGAAGAAATCAATGTTGTTTAAATGCAATGATGGTGTCTCACTCTGGGAGATGGGGTTTGAAAATTTAATGCAGTACTGCAAGAGAGCACTGTTGGTGGGAGGTTAAAGTGTGTCATTCTGGCAATACTTAGGATGCCCTGAGAAGCCAGTTGATGATTCTAATATTTAAATAAGGCTTTGTCTCTCATTTTTGGAGATATTTGTAGGCTGGTATCCTCAGGGCTTAGGAAGTTTGCTACTGGAAGAGAGACAGGATAAATGTTTTTCCACCACTGTTTGTGGTTTAGGATGAGAGCAGGAATGTTACAGTTGGCTCTTCTCCACATCCAATCTCTTACTCTTCAATCTAGGCCCACTGGACACATACAAGCACAAGGTGATCATAATGGGCTTGTAATGAACCAACGGAGCAATGGATGCTCGTCCTGCTCTTCAAGCACAATCTCAGAAATTTATATTGAAAATTGTTTCATTAGTATTGAACCTGCACCTATTGAAGTAATCTGATGATTGTATATCACACTGGTAATGATATAGTATAGATTGATCAAAATCAGATATGTTTATTATCACTGATATATGTCACGAAATTTATTGTTTTACAGCAATGATTCAGACCAAAATATGTATAAATATTACCATGTTACAAAAGTAAACAATCAGTGTAAAAGAGGATTAATGAGATAATGTTCATGGGTTCATTGTCCATTCAGAAATCTGATGGCAAGAGGGAAGAAGCTGCCCCTAAAATGCTGAGAATGGGTCTTCATTCTGCTGTACCTCCATCCTGATGGTAATAACAAGAAGAGGGCATGTCCAGGATTCTGAGGATCTTTAATCATAACCACCACTTTCTTGTGACACGGCCTCTTAAAGATGCCCTCAGTGGTAGGGAGGCTAGTGCCCATGGTCGAGCTGGCGAAGTCTACAACCCTCTACAGCCTTTTCCGATGCTGTACATTGGTGTGTCCATACCAGATGGTGATGCAGCTGGTTAGAATAGAGCAGAGGACAAAGCATGTCTTTGAGGTGTGCCTGTGATGACAGCTATTGAGGAAGAGGTGCTATTACCAATCCACACTGACTGATCTCCCAATAACAAAGTCGGGGATTCAGTTGTAGAGGGAGGTAGAGAGGTTTAAGTTTTGAATCTTGTTGATTAATACTGTCGGGTGATGGCGTTGAACACCGAGCAGTAATAGATAACTAACAGCCTAACGTATGTTTCGCTGTTGTCTTGCTGCTTCAAAAATAAACAAAGAGCTAGTGAGGCTGCGTCTGCTGTGTAGGCAAATTGTAGTTGAAGGTACTTCTCCAACACTCAAAATATTTTTTGTTTAATATAACACCATTGACTGAAGCACTGAGATATGAAGTAAACATCATTTGTTCTGGTATGAAAAACTTTGCATTTTTATTTCTGCTCTGATGAGGCATGGACTTTACTTCTGTCCACGGGATTGACTTCTTTGAGAAAGATCTGCAAATTAACCTCGAAATATAAAAAAAATTGCAAATTGAATGAAATATAAAATATTCCTGTCAATTTGGATAAAGCAACTATCTATCCAGTTTTATAATTTGAGAATGGGAAAGATTGCTACTTAATGTCTATCAGTCCATTACTCATTGTATTTTATAAAATAATCAACCTATCAAATAATGATGGAAGATGCAGAGATTCCAGACAATCAATATGATCATCCTCTCCTTCTTGGCAAAATGACAGTCTTTCTGTCAATAAATTACAATAAATCTTTCCAGCAGTACTCTAAAACAGTAACTTTAACAATAACACTAATTTCTACTGCTAATTATAACACTTTTTAAAAATGTTCTTAGGTAATTTTCTGTTGGTATATGATAATAACATCTCTGTGATTCTCTTTACTCTTAAGACAGTACTGAATAAACACATCATCCTTGTCTCTGGCTGCTTTGACTTTGTCAAAAAAATACAGGGACCTAAGTGGCAATTGGAACACATGGTAGTGTAATTTATTTTAAGGCTAAAGCTGGAGGAAACCCACACAGTTACTGGGAGAATGTGCAAGCTCCTTGCAGCCCGTGGCAGGGAGTGTTTCTGGGTCACTGGCACTATATTGTGCTGCCCTAGGACAAGGAAGATTTTAGTGGGGGAGAAAGATCATTGTTTTAAATTAGATGCATTTTAATTAATGTGGTTCTTCTCCAATATTTCTACTCTTTGACTCCAACTTATTTTTCAATGCTGAATAGAATAACGTAGCATACAATTCTTGCCTTAGTTCTGAGAAACCTTAACTTTTGTCATTTCACCAGATGTTGAAGTACATTAGTAAGGATAAATGCTTAAGACATACTCTATATACTATGAGAGATCATTTTCATTGATGTTTAACTATTATATCTCAATATAAAACAAAAACTAGATGAGGCTGGTGCAGGCATATATAATAGAGTCAAAGTAAAAAAATCATTAAGGCACAGTAGAGAGCCTCTCAGTCCATTGAGACTATGGTGACTCCACTTAGAACAATCTGTTCAATCACATTCCCAGCTTTATCCACATAGCTCTGTAAGCTTATTTCCCTTGTGCCTGTCCAATTTCTGTTTATTTTACAATGAAAGGAGAAATAGGCAAGTTGTACTAAAGTGCAAAATGCTTTCCTTCAGAATTTCCTGTCTACACCTGCCAGGCATAAACCTTTACAGCAATGATACAAATCTGTCCCTATTGATTACATAATGTGGCGTTCATCCAGCAAGCAACAAAGAACTGCATCCTGTTAGTTCTGCAACAGCTTTATGGTTTTAGCTGATTAGCCAGGCAAAAAACAGGAGAAAATCTCTAGCTAACTGCAAAAATGTAGCATAGCGACTCTATTACAGCTCGGGGCTTTGGAGTATGGAGTTCCGTCCCAGTGTACTCCGTAAGGAGTCTGTGCGTCCGCTCCTTGGAAGGTTTGGGTTTTCTCTGGTGCTCTGGATTCCTTCCACAGTCCAAAGATGCACTGGTTAGTAGGTTAATTGGTCAATGTAAATTGTTCCACGATTAATTTAAGGTTAAATTGGGGGTTGTCAGCAGTTGCTGTGCAGTGTGGCTTGAAGGGCTGAAGGGCCTATACTGGACTGTATCTGTAAATAAATAAAATAAATAATCTTTATTAATGGTAAGCAACACTCAAAGAATAGCAGTGGATGAAACAACAAAACATCTGATATAATACAACATGGTACAATCCAAATTATATAGACGTTCAACACATTTTCTTTTAAAAGGTAACAGACTTTGTTATAAGTCAATGCATATTAAATTATCCTGTGAAATAACTATTCACCTGCAATATAAAATCATACAAATAATGTATTACTTACAAAACGCATATATTAACTAAACTTGTCTACAGGCTTGGGTTAAGAATGCCCATCGTATGGATATCTCAATATATAATCATGTTCTCATCACATCATTGTGTTCAAAAGTCCAATGTATGACCATACAAATGTTTCAAGAGTGGCGGAACCTTCCTTAAGGTTGTTATCCCTGGGGTTGGTAATGAGGACAAGCTCCCACTGCCTATCAAATTCTCCCAAAGATGTGCACCTCAAATAGCCTCTGACAACCGAGTCCAGCTCCTTGCCTTCACGTGTGGCTTTGCTAATAAGCCTGGTGAAACCGTTCCTACTGACAGGAGAAGGGGCAAAGGCCGGTTACTAGCGTCTTAAATCCGGTCGCTTCGGGGCTCATCAGCCGTGGTTGACAATTCATCTAGGAGAAGGAAAACTCTGATCTTAAACCTCTGCTGTCTTGTGGCTACACCAACTCATGGGGAAGGCTTCAGGAATAAACCCCGAGGGAAAAATTTGGAGCTGGAGTCTCTAACTCAATCCTACATTGAGTTCAATGCTGACTGGCAACTCCTGCAATGCTGCTGGTATCGAACTCTATTGTTCTGCCATTCCTTTGGGTTCATCAAATGCGTAGAGATGTGGTGCTTGCTATATAGGCAACAGTTTTATTTACATATCATACTGCCCTGGCTTGCATATCTAGACAGCTGGAATGCAATATCCATGTTCAACTCTGATGGAGGCCTCAGAGAGGTTTTTATGAGTGGCAGAACTAGTTTCTTCTCTCTCTCCACTTCTAGAAATTGTTCTTTCTTGTCAGGCTTATGTGTATTTTATTCATTGATTATAGTACTGTGGAGGAGTAGTTTTTGTATCAAATGATCTTCATGTATTTTCTGACTTGTGCATAAAATCAACTTATAGATTACTGTAAAACAGAATCTGGAGAAGGCCTATACACACGTTTCTTGATTTAGTGAAATGGACACCAATTTCTTTGTATAACCTGTTTAGTGATGGATGGTCCAGAATCCATCTTAGGTAATAAAACTGATGAGATTTATATCATGTTAGATGATGTCCCCTGCATTTTGCTTGGAGTAATGTGGTGAAGATCATGAAAACTTTGTCTCTACATGAACAGAGTCCTGCTGTGTTTCAGGGAAGAACTGTTTAGTCTCTGAAACAAGATAGCTGAGGAGGGATTTTGTGATGATGCTTTCTTTGATTGACAGTAGGGATGTCCCTCTGAAGTTACTCCTGCTTGACTTATTCCTTTCTTGAAGGTGGTTACAGTCATGGTGTCTCTGAGCTCTCATCACATGTACTCTGCTTCCTAGATGTGGGTGAAGAGGGTGTGAATTTGTGACTGAAGTTTCTCTCCAAGTTTTGTAGATGTTAGTGGAAGCTGCTTGTTCCTGTGACTTTGTTGTTCAGTTGGTGTTAGACCTTTTCCAAGTCAAAGTCCTATTTGTAAGGAAGTGAGCCAAGGCTTAGTTGAGGACATCTTCAAAGTTCTTTTTCCATTGGCACCAATTTCTTCTCCATACTTGGTAAGCATTCTTCCATTCTTGGTGTACAATAGGGCAGGTCTCAACTTTTTGGCCTAGATAATTGGGATAGCGTTGAATAATCTGTGCATGGCAGGCTTTTATGTCTTCTTCCCACATCATGGATCTTTGTTGAACCTCACCAGACAGTTGTCTGAAGACCTGTCTTGTGCTCTTTGAAATGAGGCAAGGTTCCAAATCAAGCAATGCCTTGTATTTAAGTTTAAACTAGCTTCTGTACTTTTTTAGTCCTTTTCACCAAACCCGACCTGGTGCACCTGGCAAAAATCTTCACAGTAGTGAATTTTAGAGCTGACAGGCACTATGGATGCCATTACAAGCTACTGAAAACAGCAAATACACTTATTACTCAAGGAAAGTAAACTCACCATACTTTTGACGCAAACCATACAACAAGAACTGCTCGATAGATTTCTCCATAATTTTGCCCTGGCCTTTCTATCTTAATGTAATAATATCTCTTCCACGCTAATAATCAATATAGGTGCACTTCAAGGAATTGAGCTTAGACTGCTGTTCCACTCTCTCTACACTCATGACTGTCTGGGTAGTCACAGCTCAAATGCCGTCTGTAAATTTGCTGATGATACAACTGTTGTTGGCAGAATCTCAGATGGCAATGAGGAGATATACAGGACTGAGACTAATCGGCTGGTTTAGTGCTGTTGCAACAACAACCTTGCACCCCAAGTTAATAAGACCAAGGAGATAATTGTGGGTTTCAGGAAGGGGAAGTCAAGGGATACACATACCAGAGCTTGCAATTTGGAATATACCTATTTCTCACTGCTAACTTCATCCAGGAGTTACAGGAGCCTGAAGACCCACCTTCAATGTTTTAGGAACAACTTCTTCCCCTCCAGCATCAGATTTCTGAATGGCTTAGGACGTGATGCAATGGACACCACCTCACTATTCTTCTCATATCTATCTATCTATCTATCTTCCATCCATCTATCATCCGTCTGTCATCCATCTATTATCCATCTATTTATCGTCCATCAATTGATCATATACCTATCCATAATCATCTATCTATCTACACAAAACAACAAATTTCATGACGTATGTCAGAGACAGTAAACCCGATTCTGACTCTGACATTTAGATTGTAATATTGACTGTGGCGCCTCCTTGAGTTGCTGCCCTACTGCCGAGTAAATATGTGAAGAAGCTCTTGCTGGTGTTAACCAGGGCAAGATAAAACACTTTTATTACTTGAATATTGTCTTATAAGCACATAATAATTAGAGGAAAGAGTAGACCATTAAAACGCTCATTCCTACTTTGAGCACAAGATCTGAAGGGAAATGGAGAGGGAGGCGTCTCAATCATGTTGCATCATTTAATAGGATGATATTAGATTGGGATGTAGAATTGCTATTTTTCTTGTAGTTTAATGCTCTTATACTTGGTTGCATTTTTATATAATCACCTAAATACATTGAATTGTTCAGTGAATTCTCCAGTAATTAAGGTATAGTTGCTCCTATATTTTCTGGAAACATCTTCGTTTTCTGTAGTAGGAGTCACGTCATTTGAATATGGCTATTTTCTAGATTGACTTTTATCACTAGAGTTTTTGTGTTATCTCTGCTCTGAGTATGAGATGACCACACTGCATTTTCCTTTGTCTTTTCTTTATTCCTTTGGCTTTCCTTGTTTGTACTCCCCCCTTAAAAGGTCTGTAAGCTATAAGTTTTATGCCACATTCTGAGTTTCAATCAGCCTTTGGAACACAGAAGCTTCAGGATCCAACATTGATCTTCACTAACCTCAGCTTCTCCACCAGTTCCTGATTCCCTGATTTCAATTTTAACTCTTAATTCCATGATCTTTGAATAAGTGATATACCTCCATCTTAGATACTTCTAATGATCTGCCACTTAGTAAGAGCACAGCTGAATTTTCACTTCAGTATCACTTTTCTGCAATAATCCCATAAGCCTTCAATCTCTTAATATGTGAAATATATTAGGCTCTGCAACACGCGCAAAATGCTGGAGAAACTCAGCAGGCCAGGCAGTATCCATGGAAAAGAGTAAATAGTTGACTTTTTGGGCCGAGACCTTTCATCAGGCTTTGTTTCTTTTTCAAAAGTTGTACTTGCTTGAACTTTTATCATTGAACTTTGAACCTCTGGAAGTATCATCTCTTGCATAATGCCACCACTCTTGGGTCCGCACTACTGGATCACCTCCCCCACTTGTTTATCTTCACCCTTACCTGTCTCACCTATCATCTGCCAGCATATACTTCTTCAACCCGACCCAACCCCCCCCACCCACCTACTTATTCTGGCTTCTGCCACCTTTCTTTCCAGGCCTGATGAAGGGTCTTGACCCAAAATGTTGACTGCTTATTCCCCTCCATAGATACTACCTGACTTCAGCATCTTGTGTGTGTTGCTCAAGATTTCCAGCATCTGTAGAACCTCTTGTGTTTATGATTTATTGGATCACCTTGCAGCCTATTGTGCACACACTGTAACTTGCATTAACTGAATTGTGTTCCCTCTTCACTAGCAAACTTTCAGTTTATTCCTTTCTCTTCTTAATGGTAAGAATAACACTATTCTTCACATGTTTTTCCTCTGGCAATCAGCAAGGCCTTTAATGTCCTGTAAACACCACAGAGAGGATTGCCTGTCTTCACTACACCTTCTTCGAGACAACGGAAGGAATTGTTTAGACAAGTACCTTCTTACTGCTGATAATTATGATGTGGTTGCATCCATTCAATGTCAGATCTGACTATTAATCTCAACCTGTAAAGTAATATAAATTTAACAAATTAAGCTACCGAGATGAGATTTAACAAATTGCTTTAACTGGGAATTATTGGGAGTTTAGAACAGGACAAACCAAAACTTTGGTCTGTGAATACTTCAGACTTACAGGTGAAATGAAAACAATCAGCAGAGGAGAGAATAAACCGCTGAGCCCAATAGGTAGGCTTCATTATTCACAGCTTGAATTCATCAACAGTAAACAAAAGGCCAAATAGGAAGATGCATATCAAGAACTTAAAACTCAAGGGACATCTGTCCAAAGAAGTTCCGGTCAAATCATGGATTATACAAAAGGGAATAAAAACAATTGTGGAAAATTCAATATCATTCACAACTGAATTTCATGCAGGATTTGACATTCGAAGGTCAAAAGTCAATAGCCCCTGCCAATACTTAATTCTATCATGTAGAGATTCTTAAGCCCACCTACTCTGATCACCTTAAGCAACAGTTGAAATAGTCATCAAAATGACCCTGATTCTCTTCAGTTGTATTTCCTTTTGTGTATAGATTTACACAGACTGAAAGTGAATTTTATTCAGTGTGAATTTCATATTAAACTCAGAATCTGAGGGAACGGATTAATGATCAATATCCATTATGGGCTAATGATTCCCAAAGTTATTTTGGATCTCTGCTCCCTGTGAGGATTCTGATCAGGTGCTGATACCTTTCATGCTAACATTTCCTAAACAAAAGAGATTCTGCAGATGCTGGAAGTCCAGAGTAACACACAAACACAGGTTGCAGGCAAGGCTTCAGACACAGTTTGCAGGCAAGGCTCCAGACACAGATTGCAGTAAAGGCTCCAGACACAGATTGCAGGCAAGGCTTCAGAAGGAACGGGAAGGGTAGGAAACAGTCCAGCCTCAGGGTAATGGCAAAGATGGCCGGGCTTACTTAACGGAGGCAAGGACAGGAAGGGACAGATCCAACCGCAGGGTAACGGCAAAGCCAACCTGATTTACCCCACAGAGGCGAGGATGGGATACTGTCAAGATGACCCAGCAACCACAATCGAACCCAGGGCCACTTATATTCCTAGCTCAAGACGAGCATCAAGTGCATTTCCTAAAATAAAGAGATTCTGCAGATGCTGGAAATCCAGAGTAACACACAAAATGTTGAGGAACTCAACAGGTCAGGCAGCATCGATGGAGGGGGAGAAAAACATCAACAGTTTATTCCTCTCCATAGACGCTGCCTGACCTGCTGAGTTCCTCCAGCGCTCTGTGTGGTTCTCTAATATTTCTTAGATGCCTCTTGTTTCCTTTTCTCTTCCAGCTCCACTGCACTTCTCATTGCTTTGTCTTTGGCACTGCATGAGATGCACTGTCTTTTCATTTTTTTTCTCCTTTCTCACCACACATGGAACCAAATAGGTGAAGCAGCAATGTACTTCACCTCTTACAATTTAACATACTGCATTTAGCATAACAATATTTTCTATACTCCACAAATCAAACACAGTTCAAGTCAAAAACACAAGAAATTCTGCAGATGCTGAAAATCCAGAGCAACGCATACACAATGACGGTGAAATTCAGCAGGTCAGGCAGAATTTATGTTGAGGAATAAAGAGTCAATGTTTCAGGCTGAGACCCTTCATCAGGACTGGAAAGGAAAGGGAAGATTCCAGAATAAGAAGATGGGATGGAGGGGAAGGAGTATAAGCTAGAAGGTGATAGGTGAATCCAGGTGGCTGAAGGAAGGAGGATGAAGTAAGAAGTGAGAAGCTAGAAGGTGATAGGTGGAAAAGGTAAAGGGCTGGGAAAGGAGGAACCTGATAGGAGAAGAGAGTTGTCCTTGGGAGAAAGGGAAGGGCACCAAGTTCCTTGGGAGAAAGGGAAGGACACCAAGTTAAGTCAAGTCATGTTTATTGCCTTATACACTATCACAGTACGTGCTTTAGGCAATACAGGTAGAACAAAAAACTTGCCTGTAGCATGCTCACGGGCACCCAGGTTCACACAATTCACAGACATAAATTATACAACAGAGTAAAGAAAAAAAAACAAAATAATACACATTGCAAAAGAAACACTATTTTTTTTTTGCCCAGTTCCAGTGTACTGCAGGAAGTGGACCACTTCATCGAGCACCTTTGCACATTTTGCCACAAAAGGCAGGATATCCCAGTGGCCACTCATTTCAATTAATTTCCCCTCGTACCCCTTCTCTTCTCCTCACCTGCCCATCAGTTCACCCTGGTGCCCCTTCTTCTTCCCTTTCTCTCAAGCTCCACTGTCTTCACATGTGGATGCATTGGTAATCATTTTCTATAGATTCAGGATCAGTTCCTGCGGATTGGAGGGTAGCTAATGTTATCCCACTTTTTAAGAAAGGAGGGAGAGAGAAAACAGGGAATTATAGACCAGTTAGCCTGACATCAGTGGTGGGGAAGATGCTGGAGTCAATTATAAAAGATGAAATAGCGGCACATCTGGATAGCAATAACAGGATTGGTCCAAGTCAGCATGGATTTACAAAGGGGAGGTCATGCTTGACTAATCTTCTGGAATTTTTTGAGGATATAACTATGAAAATGGACAAGGGAGAGCCAGTGGATGTAATGTACCTGGACTTTCAGAAAGCCTTTGATAAGGTCCCACATAGGAGATTAGTGGGCAAAATTGGACCACATGGTATTGGGGGTAGGGTACTGACATGAATAGAAAATAGGTTGGCAGACAGGAAACAAAGAGTAGGGATTAACGGGTCCCTTTCAGAATGGCAGGCAGTGACTAGTGGGGTATCGCAAGGCTCGGTGCTGGGACCGTGGCTATTTACAATATATATTAATGATGTAGATGAAGGGATTAAAAGTAACATTAGCAAATTTGCAGATGACACAGAGCTGGGTGGCAGTGTAAAATGTGAGGAGGATGTTATGAGAATGTACGGTGACTTGGACAGGTTGGGTGAGTGGCCAGATGCATGGCAGATGCAGTTTAATGTGGATAAATGTGAGGTTATCCACTTTGGTGGCATGAACAGGAAGGCAGATTACTATCTGAATGGTATCAAGTTAGGAAAGGGGGAAGTACAACAAGATCTAGGTGTCCTTGTTCATCAGTCTCTGAAAGTAAGCATGCAGGTACAGCAGGCAGTGAAGAAAGCTAATGGCATGTTGGCCTTCATAACAAGGGGAGTTGAGTATAGGAGCAAAGAGGTCCTTCTGCAGTTGTACAGGGCCCTGGTGAGACCCCACCTGGAGTATTGTGTGCAGTTTTGGTCTCCAAATTTGAGGAAGAGCATTCTTGCTATTGAGGGAGTGCAGCATAGGTTCACAAGGTTAATTCCTGGGATGGCGGGACTGTCATATGTTGAAAGATTGGAGCGACTGGGCTTGTATACACTGGAGTTTAGAAGAATGAGAGGGTATCTGATTGAAACATATAAGATTATTAAAGGATTGGACAAGCTAGAGGCAGGAAACATGTTTGCAATGTTGGGGAAGTTGAGAACCAGAGCCAACAGTTTAAGAATAAGGGGTAGGCCATTTAGAACGGAGTTGAGGAGGAACTTTTTCACCCAAAGGGTTGCGGATCTGTGGAATGCTCTGCCTCAGAAGGCAGTGGAGGCCAATTCTCTGGATGCTTTCAAGAAAGAGTTAGATAGAGCTCTTAAAGATAGTAGAGTCAAGGGACATGGGGAGAAGGCAGGAACGGGGTACTGATTGTGGATGATCAGCCATGATCACAGTGAATGGCGGTGCTGGCTCGAAGGGCCGAATGGCCTACTCCTGCACCAATTGTCTATTGTCTATTCTCATTAAGTTCCTTCTTCTTCAGCCTTCACCTTTTCCATCACCTCCCAGCTTCTTACTTTGTATCCCACCTATACCTACCCTCCTTCCCCCTCACCTAGTTTCACCCATCACCTACCAGTTTGTACTACTTCCCTTCCCCACCCATCTCCTTATTCTGACTTCTTCCCCTTTCCTTTCCAGTCCTGATGAATGACATCAGCCCAAAATGTTGCCTGTTTGTTCCTTTCGATAAATGCTGCTGAGTACCTCCAGCAGTGTGAGTACATATTGCAGGTGGTCCATTGTATTCCACAGCTGAGGTAGGATTAGGGGTGCCGCATGGAGTTTCAAAATCTGATTGTTGTAGGAAGGTTGTTGTTTCTGAGCCTGGTGTTGTTGGACTTCACACTTTTGTACCTCTTGCCTCGTGGTAACAATGAGATGAGAGTATGATCTGGATGGTAGGAAGCTTTGAAAGTAGATGCTACTACCCTGAGGCAGAAGCTCATATCGATGTTTTCAATGGTGGAAAATGATATGTCCACTACCCTCTGCTTCCACTTGCATTCCCGTGCTTTGGAATTACCGTACCAGACCATGAAGCAACCAGTCAGGATACTTTGAACAATGTACAGTATCCGTAGAGTACTTAGTGATATGCCAAATTTCCTTTAACTTCTAGGTAAGTAGAGATGCTGGTGTGTCTTGCTAGACATTTTTATGAAACACCTCTTCAGTTGCATGAGTTATTCGGAACTTACTGTTGTCTGTCGCTATAATTTTCCATGCTGGTCCTACTCTTACTCTGAATTCCCTTTCAATATCTTTTTACAATGTTCCAAAAGAGTCCAAGGTAAACTTGAATTCTCCAGGAGTAACAAACATAAAATACTGGAGAAACTCAGCAGTCAGACATCAATGGATGGCAATAAATGGTCAATGTTTCAGGCTGAGACCTTTCATTAAGACTGGGCTCAAGATTTCCAGCATCTGCAGAATCTCTTGTGATTTCATTTGAATTCTCATAAAAAGTCATCAACCTATAGCATTAACAGTGTTCCTCTCTCCACAAGTATTTCAATACTTGCTGAATATTTTCAACATTTTCTTACATATCAGAAATCCTACATCTGCAATGCTTTTATCTCACTGTTCTGGCACAGTATTTTTAAAAAAATCATTAGCTATACCTATTCATCTATTCAGAACTCCTCCAGGCAGATCAACTATGATTAAAAGCATCTTCACTCAGCTGGTACTAAGGGCTCACATTCTGTTTTGAATCTGACACTGGACACCAAAGATGGTGAATATAACATTCATCACACCAAGCAGGCATTCTCATTAGAATCTCCTAAATGCAAAGAACATCAAGTTTTTATACTCTAAAGAACAGGAATAATTCAAGACAATTTCAACAGCTACAATTACCTCATTTACTTTAAAATTTTGAGTCTGACTAATGGTTCAATTGAATTACATATTTACAATGGGAGCAGATTATATCTGATAAGACAACTCTGAATGTTCGAACACCTCTGCTGGGACAAAGTAATTCACATTTATGGTGTAAAAGCTTCTGGGGGCAGTGTGTCGCAGGCAGACTCTGGGTACACAATGATCCCAGTTTTTCTTTCTTTCTTTTTAAATCTTTTTATTGAGTAAGTATACAAAAAAGGTAAGCCATATAAACATCAATACAATGTTAAAGTATAATAAAATTCCAAAAGATAACAATACCAAAAAGAAAATACTACAAACAATGTAATTTAAGCATAAGAAACCAAAATAACATAATAGTATACTAGATTTTATATATATCAATGGAAAAAAAGAAAAAAAAACCCCCCAAAAAAAACCCACCGTGCAACTAACTAAAAGCAAAGCAAAGCAATGGGCTAACTTGAAACCAAACAGAGTTAAACTTAAAATCACGTCCTCAATCCGGACCTCCATTAAAACAGTGAAAAAAAAAACAAGAAGGGTAAATATTACATTAAATGAAAATATCGAATAAAAGGTCCCCAAATCTGTTCAAATTTAAATGAAGAATCATGAAGGTTACTTCTAATTTTCTCCAGATTCAAACATAAAATCGTCTGAGAAAACCAAAAAAAGGTAGTTGGAGCATTAAGCTCTTTCCAATGTTGTAAAATACATCTTTTCGCCATTAAAGTAAGAAATGCAATCATTCTACAGGCTGAAGGGGAAAGATTACTAGAAATTTTAGGTAGTCCAAAGATAGCAGTAATAGGGTGAGGAGAGATATCTATATTTAATACCTTAGAAATAATATTGAAAATATCTCTCCAAAAAGTTTCCAAAGTAGTCCCAGTTTTTGATAGAGTAACAATGATGATCACATTTGGCACACTAAGTGACAGAATAAATTCTGGCCTGGAAGCTTCTGAGATCTCTGTCATGTCGATACAAAATAACTCAGCTGAAAATGTCTAATGTCTGGTTTAATGCAGGCCAAATAACAAATGTCCATTGTCTTACACACAAAATATTCTGCAGATGCTGGGGTCAAAGCAACACGCACAAAATGCTGGAGGAACTCAGCAGGTCAGGTAGCATCTGTGGAAACAAACCTCCGCCTCCTTCTACTACCCATTGTGCTTTCCCCTATTCCTCCTTCACCTTTCCTGCCTATCCCCTCCCTGCTTCCCCTCCCCCACCCCTTGATCTTTCCCCTTACTGGTTTCCCCTTACCAGCCTTCTCCTTCCCACCCTCCCCCCACCTTCTTTATAGGGCCCCTGCTCTCTCCCTCTTCAGTCTTGACAAAGGGTCTTGGCCCGAAACGTTGACTGTTCGTTTCCACAGATGCTGCCCGACCTGCTGAGTTCCTCCAGTGTTTTGTGCGTGTCCATTATCTTACAATTGGCTAATGCTTAGGAAAATGTCTCGTGGACAGGTCAGTTTACAAGCTACTTCTCTTGACCAGGCAGCCTCCTGCTGTAGCCAGTCGCCTGTGCTCAGCAGACCATACTTCGTTTACAAGTTGTTCTTCCGAATCTAAAACTGATTGACTGCTTGCAGTTAACTTAGAATAGATCATTTTTAAAAGAAAAATTTATTTGTATATATATGCCTGCTATCTACATAAATCCTGAAGGATGTACTATGTCTAACAATCCCTAACAAATCTCAGAAGTTTCATTCACTGTTCCTTGATCTCTACTCTATCAGAAGCATGTTCCTTCTCCCTTCTCTGCAACATATTTGATTCCTATCTTTTCTCAACTTTGATAGGAAAGTCATTGACTGTAAATGTTTATTCTGTTCCCTTCTTCACAGATGCTGCACGACCTGCTCCAGTATTTCTAGAACTTTCTGATTTTATTTCAAAGTATACTGAGAAATATTGGTTATCTGGATATGGACTGGGATATGCAAGGTTCAGTGAACAAAATATCCATGGAGCTGAAATCTAGCTGTTTCTGCTGGAGTGTAATAATTGGAGTCCTTTGCAGCACTGGGGTTTTTAGGTACAGAAAGGCTGCATAAGTGGCAAGTATTAACTACCAGGGACACAAGACCATAAGACATAGGAGCAGAATTAGGCCATTCAGCCCATCAAGTCTGTTCCAACATTCGATCATGGCTGATTTATTATCCCTTTCAACCACTGCCTTCTCTCCATAACCTTTGAATCTCTTCCTAATCAAGAATTTATCAACCTTCACTTTAAATATACCCAATTAATTGGCCTCTGCAGCTTTCTGTAGCATCAAATTTCACAAATTTACTGCCATCTGGCTGAAGAAATTCTTCCTGATTTCTGTTCTAAAGGGATGTGCTTATATTCTGAAGCTGTGTCCTTTGGTTCTAGACTACCCCACTATAGGAAACGACCTCATCACATCCACTCTAGGTAGGCCTTTCAATATTTGATAGGTTTCAATGAGAACTCTTTTTTTAAACTCCAGCAAGTAAAGCCCAGAGCCATTACATGCTCCTTAGACATTAATCCTTTATTTCCCAGAATCATTCTTGTGAACTTCCTCTGGACCTTTTCCAAGCCCTGCACATCTTTTCTCAGATAAACTGCCCAAAACTGCTCACAATACTTCAAACGTGGTCTGATCAATGTCTTATAAGGCCTGAGGATTACATCCTTGCTTTTATATTCTAGTCTCTCGAAATCAAATGAAACATCCTGGAAAACTATCAGATTAGGGATTTAACAGAGGATGGCAGCAGAGAAGGTAAATGGCATTATTACTCTGATAATAACTAACAGTTTGCAATAACTCCCTGCAACTGCACACCTACCAGAACAACCATCCTGGGAGGACAAGCATTTCTTAGAGCACAGTTGCAGAGGGATATGGTTGAACATCAGCTGATTAGCTAATACACCTCTCCTGACCCAATGGACTGGCTGTTGATAGGTGCCATGCTGGACTGTACCTTCCCATCAATATTCCCTCTGATACTGGCAATGATGGTTCTCATAATTATAGTGCTATAAGGTATGGAAATTATTCCTACACACCAACTCCGTGGATACAAATTTCATCCAAAACATGCGATTCCAATACTTTTGATGAGGAGGATGAAGAGGAGCCTCTCCTCACTTCTAAAGTTCCACAAGTAATTATTGAAGGTTTTTCTCTAGAACAGAACTGACTGTATTTCATAACATAGTTATATACCATGTTTTGACGAAAGGCCATAAATTGGAAACCTTAACACTGCTTCTCTTCCCACAGATGCTGCTCGACTTGTGGTATGTTTCCAGCATTTTTGGTATTTATTTCAAATTTTGTAAATCCCAAGTTTGTTTAATGATGACTCTTTTCAGAAGACTGACCAGATTTGAAAGAAGACTAGGGAAAGAAAACAAACAGAAACTATCATTAAGTCAAATATTTGCTCTCTCAATACCATCCAATTCCTCATGGAATGGTAACTGAAGACAACACATCTAACAGCCCATCTCACAGTGCAATAGCCAGGGCATCAGACCTCAGAGAATGACTTGGCAAGATGTTGTGCTTCAAGGCATTTTATAGCGGGTGCCAAGTATGGATATGACCAAATGAGGTGAACAATGGCACCAAAAGAAGCATAATTGTATTTTACAAGAACTAAAACCCAGACACTTGCTCATGCAGTGTTCTGCTTCTCAGAGTTGTAGAACATAAGACCAATAAATAGAGTCTAGATAATTATTGTCACAAAACTCCCACTGGCATTTATACTTGGGCTAAATGATCAAATAGGATCATTTAGCTTTTGTACAGTGAAGCTTTTTAATGGATTTGACCTTGTGAATCACCTAAGGTTGTTACTGTTGGACCACTGAGACAGAGCTTGTAATTGGAAATTTAAATAGAGTGCTAGGGAGGGGGCAGAGCTGACAAGTTATTGTTTCTGATTATTATTTGCACCATTAATGACAGGCTGCTGTGACATTTTGTAGAAAGATTAATTAACAAGCTTCCCTAAATCATTACTAAGGTAAAAACCATCATAAATTTAGAGCAGCCAAACCCTTTTCCACCATGTTTTGCCCAGCAAATAAACATTAGAGCAATAGAAAAATTATGGCAACCACGTACTCATGAACAATTATTTCTGTTGTGAGTGTTGGAAATGTGAATTATAATTATCAGAATACCACTCACCCTAAGATGTATGATAAAAGCAAGTAGAAGTGTTTTTTTTGGTCTTATGATAAAGTGGCTATTGTCTCACATTACGCTCATCACTATGAAAGCCCAGAAGAGATTGTTCTTTCTACACTAGTGTAGGAAACTTAACGTCTCAGGATGTATCCTGATGAATTTTACCTCAGCCATCAATGAGAGTGTTGTGAACACCACTGTCACAGTTTGGTTCCTTATTGCTTCCTCCCTCCCAAGTCCAGTTTGCAGTGAGTGGTCCACTCAGCAGAAAAGACCATTGGTTGTCAGTTAAAGATATTAAAGGACCTGTTCATTGCTGGAGGGAATTAAAGAGCTGGTAAAATTACAGCTGACTCCACCCACCCTAGCAGTTAGCTATTCACCAAATTGCCCTCAGAAAGAACCTACAAGTTCACCATCAACAGAACTACACATCATCTCTGAAGTTATTTTCCTATAGTTATCCAGCTTCTCATCACAGCTGTAATACCCTATCTGTCCCTGCACAACATCCATTGAATGGCCTTTCCGGCTCTCCTTGTTCTGTTGCTAGTTTCTTATTCTGTTCATATTGTTTAATAAATGTGATTATTGACATTGCACATGTGACTGTTTTGTTAATTGTTGATTGCTCATGGCTATTTGCACTATTGTCTTGTAAGTTGTTGGATGCAATCGTGTTGTCTGTTATAACATTATTCTGTGTTTTTATGCTTGGCACCAAATCACAATCAATTCAGTTATGTTTCATATACAGGTAATAAAGTCATTCACATTCTGATACCCTGATGAGGCCTATCTCCATGATGGATACAATTAGAAATTTTTGCCTTTTTTTGTGTGAAAAAGTCCTTCAGGATATCATTGTTAAAGGACGTATCGATAATCTTAAGGCAAAAAGAAAGCAGCATTATTCATCAAAGACCCCCATCAACCAGGTCTGTTCTCTTTTCTCTGCTAACATCAGGAAGGAGACACAGGAGCCTTGGGTCCCATACCACCAGGTTCAGGAACAGTTATTACCCTTCAACCATCAGACTCCTGAACCAGTGTAGACGCCTTCACTCATTACAACACTGAATTGATCATTAAATACACTTTGCATTCACTTTCAGGGACTGTACAACTCAGGTTCTCAGTTATCTATCTATCTATTTATTTTCTTTCTAGGTATTATTTAACTATCTCTCTATCTGTCTGTTTATTTATTGTTACTAGTTTCATTTTCTATTTGCACAATTTATCAATCTTTGTGTGTAGTATTCTTTCATTGATTCTGCTGTACATTGTTGTACTATAGATGCCTGCAAGAAAATGAATCTCAGGATGAACATATGGTGACACATGCGCACAGTTTGATAACAACATTTACTTGAATTTGAACTTGAACTTATGTGCTATAAGTAGTTCAATTCTATATGCCAGTGGTATATATTTAATATAATTACATATAATTAATTATTATATATAACATCAAAGGGAAGATAGGTAGAAGAAGGCTTCGTAATTTGCTGGCCATGATATTGGAAGTGTCTGGGTAGAGCCTGCACATCCTCCCCTTCACCGAGTATCATTTCTTCCCACGTCACAAGATGTGGTGTTGAGTTAATTGGTTCCTCTGGGTTACTCCTGGTGTAGATAAGTGGCAAAAGAATAAAAAGGAATTGATGGATTTGTGAAAGAGAATGTGTTACAAGATAATAAGGAGATAGGGAATGGGAAAGGATAAATATTGAAATACTAGATACAGTGAAAATTTGTAACAAAAATGGAAAATTCTGAAATAAAATATCTCAACCAACAAATGGAGAATGAAAACAGTTAATGTTTCAGAGCAAAGATACTTAATTTGAAAGCTGAGTAAAAGAGAAATCAAATTAGTTTCAGTTGACGAGAGGGTAGTGGAGAGATGGGTTGGACAAACTGAATATCTGTGTTAAGGTGAGACATGGTTTGCAATGGTGATAAGCTATTTTAAGAATAAAAAAAACAATTCTGATGAAGTTAGAGATAGAATCGGATGCACATCAGCTTTAGCATGGTGGAGGCCATTACTTCATGAATGGCTATGATACTTTACTCCAGATGAGATCAATGTCTTTTATGGATGCTTTGAAAGAGAAAATAAAATTGCACCTGTGTGAATCCCAGCATCAACTGCTGACTCTATGATCTCTGTCTCAGAGGTCGATATCAAAACATCTTTCATGAGGGTGAATCTTCGCAAGAATCTAGGCCCTGATGTACCTAGTAGGGCACTGAACACCTGTCCTACCAACTGGTGGGTGTGTTGAAGGACATCTTCAAGCTCTCACTGCTGCAGTCAGAGGTTCCCACCTGCTTCAAAAGGGTGACAATCATACCTGTGCACAATAAGAGTAGTATGAGCTGCCTCGATGGCTATTGCCCAGTTGCACTCACATCTACTGTGATGAAGTGCTTTGAGAGCTTGGCCATGGCCAGAATCAACGCCTGCCTGAGCACGAATCTGGACTCTGTGTAACTTGCCTATTGCTGGAATAGGTCTAAAGCAGATGCAATCTCACTGATTTTCCACTCGGCCTTGGATCACCTAAACAATATCAATACCTTGTCATGCTGTCGTTTATTGATTACAACTCAGTGTTCAACACTATCATGCCCTCAGTGTTCGGGCCACTGTACCTTGCTATGCAACTGGATACTTGACTTCCTCATTGGGAGATCAGAGATAGTGCAGATCAGAAACAACATATCTTCTTCACTGACAATAAACATTGGTGCGGTGCAATGCATGCTTTTCCCACTGCTCTTCTCTCTCTGTATCCAGGGTTGTGTAGCTAGGCACAGCTCAAATGCCATCTATAAATTTGACAATGATGCAACCATTGTTGGCAAATTTTGTATGGTGTTATGTACCCCGTAACTGGGTTGCCAAACCAGCAGAAATGGATCACTCAGTTGGAGTCTGGATTACTAGAACTAAGAAAGTTTTATTAAAGAAACAAGCAACACAGTACTCTAATCAAAAGGATAATAAATGCAACAGTTCAGCAATGATAAACACACATGTACACAGAATTAAGATAACAGGATCAATCAAGCTCTATCGTTGTCTAGGGGTAAATGACCAGTTTCAAAGTGACGCAAAGTTCAGTTCAATTTAGTTCAGTTCAGTTCGCAGACAGTGGGGGGAAGGAGAGAGAGAGCAAAACGAATGAATATTCAAATGGCTTCCACACACAGACCTTTGCAGTCAGCTTTTGGGCGAGTCCTTTGTGATGTCATCTGAGGTCACCGACCGTGACCCCTCTGTTTCCAGATACAATCGTTTCTCTGCGGTGAACCTGGCACCCAGGCAAGGGTGGACACACACCAGGTTCCCGCCGATCGTGCCTTTCCACCCTGAGCGTCTATGGCTTGATCCCGCGACCAGCCGTCCAAAAACTTCCCACCGACTTGTGAGAGACGCACCGCTTCCAGGGTCTCGTTACCTCGGGGTGTCGTGTGTGTCTTGCCTTAGCGAACTTGACCCTTTTTATCCCCCCGCTGGGGTATCGCCTGTCCATCACTTCAAACAATTCAGGGTTCAAAGGGAGAGCCGATCTTGACAGCTATCCTTCCGTTACTCTCTCCCGTCCCTTCATTAACATCTCCAAATGCTGCTCCATTGTTTTCCTTATCTCTCTTTCTCCTGAAGACAGGTGGCAGACCAACTGCTGATCCCACTGGTGCCAGCACAGGACAGCTAACATCTTAATCTATGTGTATTCTCGTCACACTTCCCCCCTTTAAGGATTTTTACCGGGGTAAAAATTACAAACATGAATACATTATTTGATACACACAAATATACATCTTTATCAGCTATTTGGCTAATACAGCGAAGTTGAAGTTGTCAACACCTGACAGACAGTCAGCCATCACATTTTCTGTTCCTTTTATATGTGTTATTATTAATCCCTTAGACCAGGCTCCAACTTAGCAAACTTCATAGTGGCCAAAAACACTGATGAATTGCGATCAATGTAACCTCTCATTGGGTTTCGTCCCGGACCACAATAACAAGGGTCGTCCCATTCTGACTTAGTTTTCTCTCGCAAGGGCTTAGTAGGAGGGGGAGGGGTAGTAACCGCAGAGTTATTGCAAAACTTCCTACAGTATCCCACCATCTCCAAGAGCCTTCTGAGGGCCCTCTTGTCTGTCGGGGTTGGGATGTCAGAGATAGCCCGCACTGTAGCTTGCATCGCTGCCAGCTGCCCCTGTGTCACCACAATTCCCAGGTAAGTGACCTTCGTGTGGCCGAACTCATTTTTTTCAAGGTTCACTATCAAGCTGGCTTCAGGCAGCCGTATTACATCGTCAATACACACCTCTCTGTTCGTCAGCCCTTCGTCACTGGATTACTCATTCTATAAGGCTGTTGCTCGCTAGGCTTACCTAGTGTAACAAACACCACCCAACGTCCCAGTTCTTTGCATCGCCTCGGGACAATCAAACACACGTGTGCGAGTCGTTTAATTACTTCTTCTAAAGAGTCGCTTTGTTTGAGGATTAAGGGAGAGACCTTATCAGCAGAGCTGGCCAAAACAATGGCCTTCTCCCATCTGGTCGATACCATACTCATCTTTTCAAAATGGTTTTTTTTCTCTTATCAGGAGGACCCTAGCTTCATTGATTTCCGCGCTAACACCGACTAGGTTTGTTAGCATATCAAAAGCCTGTGACCGTCTCAGTTCGCGTCGGCCACAATCAATAACATCCTTCCTCCGGTGCAGCCGGAAAACCTCTTTCATGATTCCACCAACTGTTTCCTCCAGCACCTCAACATGTCCACCGAGGGGTACCTTGTGGGCCAGGTTAAAAATCTCATCCCCATAACTCTTGTGCACCACCCCCCATTCCTCATCTGCGGGTACGGTACTTGGTTTCCCTTTCTTCCTTAGCACTTCCTCCTCCACACAATAGCCTACTAGTTCCCTTGTTAATTCTCTGTCAGAGAGAGCTGTCTCTCCCAAAACCATCAGCCCCTTGTCTCGCTCCTGCGCCTGCACAAATTCTTTCCTGGCTAATGCTAAGTCTGTCTCAGCTCCCTCACCACCTCTTGTTTCACTACACTCCTTCTTTTCACTTTCTACCCCCTTCTCGTACAAGGCTGGCAGAAACGTCTCAGCTAAATTTACCACCGCAGTCCCGCGATGAACCTGTGAGTCCATGGGCGGGGCCTCAATGCTGGCAGGCTGACCTGTCAATCTCATGACTGGGAACACGATTCTCCCGGCGAGGTCATTACTGAGCAAGACTTCCACGCCTTTCATTGGTAATTCGGACCTCACCCCGATCGTGACTAGTCCAGAGACCAGGTTGCTTTGTAAGTGTATCTGATGCAAAGGGACTGCCTCTGTCCCTTCCCCAATACCTTTGACCTTGACCTCCCCAGTCTAGGTCTCTGAGCTAAACTCTAATACACTCTTCAGTATCAGTGACTGACACGCTCCCGTGTCTCTCCAGATCCACACTGGAACTGGTTTTAACCCCTCCATCACCGACACCAATCCAGCCGAGATAAACCTCTCGCGCCCTTCCTGAACTTTGGCAGACCTGTTCTGTCCTTGCGGTTCATTTACCAGCTCGATACAGCCAGTCAAAATCGCCGTTTTTCCTTTTCCCGTCTCCTTCTTTGGGGCAAAGCACCTGGACGCAAAGTGTCCGACTTTCCCACAATTATAACAGACGACCCCAGGAGACTTCCTCCCAGACTGCTCCTGGTCTACCTTATCCTTCTCACTAGTCCCCGGCTTACTTTCTGACTTTTCTGGCGGACTCTCCCCGCCGTCCTGACTACCCTTCTGGTAGCCTTTACTCGAGGCAAACTTCATTTTATGTGTTAACGCATACTCATCCGCTAACTTAGCAGTTGCGGCTAACGTGGCTACCTCTTTCTCATCTAGGTAGGGTCTCATACCCTCAGGGACACAACCTTTAAACTGCTCAATCAGGATCAGCTGTAGCAGTCTGTCATAATCCCCCTCTACCCCCTTTGAGGCGCACCAACACTCACAATATGTCTGCATCTCACGGGCAAACTCCAAATACGTGCGGTCCCACTGCTTCCTCGCATTCCGGAACCTCTGCCGGTATGCCTCCGGGACCAACTCTTAAATCCTGAGGATGGCCTCTTTCACCACCTCATACTTCTGGGCATCTTCCGCAGACAAAGCTGAGTAAGCTTGTTGGGCTTTCCCTTTCAGTACACTCTGAAACAAAACAGCCCACTTATCCCTCGGCCAGTCCTGACTTGTAGCAACTTTTTCGAAGTAGAGAAAGTACCGATCCACATCGGTATCGTCAAATGGGGGAACCAGCCTAACCTCCTGGGTCACCCGGAACCCTCCACCTTGGTTCGGCACAGGCCCCTGCTCTGCCCTTATCTTTAACTTCTCCAGCTCGAATTCCCTTTCCCTCTGTTTCTCCTCTCGCTCCAACTGTCTCTCTCTCTCTCCTGCCTTTCTAACTATTTCTCTTTCTCCTGCCTTTCTAACTCTCTCTCCTTCTTTTCTCGCTCCAACTGCCTGTCCCTCTCTTTCTCTTCTCGCTCCAACTGTCTGTCCCTCTCTTTCTCTTCTCGCTCCAACTGCCGTACCCGGAACTCCTGCTCGAGTCTCAGTTTTTCAAGCTGCACCTGTACCGCGTCTCCAGCAGGTTTTTCAATAGACACCACCTCCAGCTCGCCTTGGGGAAACACACCTTTAGATACATAGTGCTCTATGATAGCTCTGTGTATCTCCGCTCTCCTCATTGTCGACTTCCCCTTAGCAAGATTCAACCATTTGGCCACAGCTACCAATTCCGATTTCCTGGCATCCTCTAATGCCTCCAAGGTCGGCGCCTTTATAAATTCCTCAGCCTCCATTTCTGCTGTTTGTCTTTTCTTTCTTTCGGGAATTTTGACCCAATCAATTTACTCCGTCTCAAATTTAGCGTTCAAAATCGTGGACGAGAACCCCACTTATGTTACGTACCCCGTAACTGGGTTGCCAAACCAGCAGAAATGGATCACTCAGTTGGAGTCTGGATTACTAGAACTAAGAAAGTTTTATTAAAGAAACAAGCAACACAGTACTCTAATCAAAAGGATAATAAATGCAACAGTTCAGCAATGATAAACACACATGTACACAGAATTAAGATAACAGGATCAATCAAGCTCTATCATTGTCTAGGGGTAAATGACCAGTTTCAAAGTGACGCAAAGTTCAGTTCAATTTAGTTCAGTTCAGTTCGCAGACAGTGGGGGGGAAGGAGAGAGAGAGTAAAACGAATGAATGTTCAAACGGCTTCCACACAGACCTTCGCAGTCAGCTTTCGGGCGAGCCATTTGTGATGTCATCTGAGGTCACCGACCGTGACCCCTCCGTTTCCCGATACGAACGTTTCTCTGCGGTGAAGCCGGCACCCAGGCAAGGCTGGACACACACCAGGTTCCCGCTGATCGTGCCTTTCCACCCTGTGCGTCTATGGCTTGGTGCCGCAACCGGCCGTCCAAAACTTCCCACCGACTTGTGAGAGACGCACCGCTTCCAGGGTCTCATTACCTCGGGTGTCGTGTGTCCTGCCTTAGCGAACCTGTCCCTTTTTATCCTCCTGCTGGGGTATCGCCTGTCCATCACTTCAAACAATTCAGGGTTCAAAGGGGGAGCCGATCTTGACAGCTCTCCTTCTGTTACTCTCTCCCGTCCCTTCATTAACATCTCCAAATGCTGCTCCATTTTTTTCCTTATCTCCTTTTCTCCTGAAGACAGGTGGTAGACCAACTGCTGATCCCACTGGTGCCAGCACAGGACAGCTAACGTCTTAATCTATGTGTATTCTCGTCACAATGGTGACAAGGAGGCTACTGGAGTGAGATAGATCAACCGTTTGAGTGGTGTCACAACAACAATCTTGCCCTCTTAATATCAGTAAGAGCAAGCATTGTGGATTTCAAGAAAGGGAGGTTGAGAGAATGCACACCAGTCCACAATGAGGGATCAGTCGTGGAAAGGGTGAGCAGTTTTACGGTGCTGGGTGTCAATATCTCTGAAGGTCTATCCTGGTTGATGCAATTACAAAGAGGGCACAGCAGTGGCTATACTTCATTATGAGTTTGAGCAGGCTTGGTATGTTATCAAAGACTATCACTAACTTCTACAGATGTACACTGGAGAGCATTCTGATTGGTAGCATCACTGTCTGGTATGGAGGTTCCAATGCACAGGATCAAGAGTAGCTGCAGAGGATTGTGGACTCAGACAGCTTCATCATGGATGTTGGCCTTCCTACGTTTGATGAGATTTTGAAAAGGTTTATCGAGAAAGCAGCAACCATTATTAAGGACTCTCAGCATCCAGAACATACCCTTTTCTGATGACCACCATCATGGAGCAGGGACAGGAGTCTGAATGCTCTGATACATTTCTACAGCTGTGCTGTAGAGAGCATTCTCGCTGGTTGCAAAACTGTCTAGTATGAAGGGCCATTGCACAGGATCAGGAAAAGCCTCACGAACTTCCAAGCTCAGCGGTTCTATTAAGGGCATTAGCCTCCCCAGCATCAAGCACATCTTCAAACTGCCATGTGTTAAAAGGGCGGCATCTATCATCAAGGACCCCCATCACCCATGATGTGCCCTCTTCCCCTCTGCCATCAGATTTCTGAATGGGCAATAAGCCTATATTTTTCTTCTCATTTGCTCTCTTTTTGCACTACTTACTTAACTACACCTGTATACTATAATATATTTTATATAATTTAATTGTATATATATATATATTTCTTATTGTAATTTATATGTATTTTTAGAAATATGTACTGCTGCCAAAAAAAAACAAACTTCATGACATATCTCAGAGATATTAAAACTAATTTTGATTCTGAATACACCTGATTGGTTGATTAATGAGGGAATTTACAGAAAGAGAAAAAAATTAACAAAGAAACGTGCGAAGACTGTGAAATGTAAGTCAGCAGTCCAGGAAATGCCTAGCAGATTAGGTAATGTCATGGACAAGGAAACTGAAGTTAATATTATAGATGGGTAGCCTCAGACAATTCTTTACGAATGGAGAAAGCGAGATACCTGAAACAGTTGAATTAGATATCAGTCCAGAAGGCTGCTACAGGCCCAAGCAGAAAATAAGGTGCTGTTCCTGAAATTTAAGATAAACTTGCTGTAAGTGTGCAAGAACCAACACACAGACAGATCAAAGTGGGATGGAAAATGAAACTAACAGTCATTGTGTAAAATATGGGGATTGCAAGACTGACTCAATGAGTACATTGTGTCAACCTTTGCCAGAGAAGAGGGCGAAGCAGGAGGCAGTAGCAACATGGATGGAAGCAGGACATGCAGAAAACCACGTCTGTAAAATATCAAAGGTTTGAGCAAAATAGTTGAGTGAGAAAAATCCAGTAATTAAAGGTTAGTTGTAGGGAGATACTTCATGAAGGTAGACCTCTCAGCCCAACTAATCTGTACCAACCCTCAGTCATCAGTTTATGCTAATTCTACATTAATCTCATTTTTATTTTCCCCACATTTATCATCATTTCATTCTGTATTTGACCTGCACACCAGGGATTACTTAAAGTACAATAAACCTGTCCTCCTGCCATCTTTGGGTCGTGGACGGAAACTGGATGAAACCCATGTAGACACAGAGAACATACAAATTCCAGCCCAACAGTAGCCAGGGTTAAGACTGTTATAACTCTAGTCAAGAAGAAAAGAAGAACTTATGAAAAGTTCAAAAAATGAGGTAATGATAGAGATCTAGAAAATTATAGGGTTAGCAAGTGGGAGCTTAAAAAAGAAATTAGAAGAGCCAGAAGGGGCCATGAGAAGGATTTGGTGGACAGGATTAAGGAAAACCCCAAGGCATTCTACAAATATATGAAGAGCAAGAGGATAAGATGTGAGAGAATAGGACCAATCAAATGTGACAGTGGAAAAGTGTGTATGGAACCGGAGGAGATAGCAGAGGTACTTAATGAGTACTTTGCTGCAGTATTCACTACGGAAAAGGATCTTGACGATTGTAGAGATGACTGAAAAGCTTGAGCTTAAGAAAGAAGATGTTCTGAAGCTTTTGGAAAACATCAAGTCAGATAAGTCACTGGGACCAGACAAGATGTACTGCAGGCTACTGTGGTAGGTGAGGGAGGAGATTGCTGAGCCTCTGACGATGATCCTTGCAACATCAATGGGGATGGGAGAGCTTCTGGAGGATTGGAGAGTTGTGGATGTTGTTCCATTATTCAAGAGAGGGAGTAGAGATAGCCCAGGAAATTATAGACCAGTGAGTCTTGCTTCAGTGGTTGGTAAGTTGATGGAAAAGATCCTGAGAGGCAGGATCTATGAACAATTAGAGAGGCATAATATGATTAGGAATAGTCAGCATGGCTTTGTGAAAGGCAGGTGGTGCCTGACGAGCCTGATTGAATTTTTTGAGGATGTGACTAAACACATCGATGAAGGTAGAGTAGTAGATGTAATGTATATGGATTTCAGCAAGGTATTTGACAAATTTGACAAAGTACCCCATGCAAGGCTTATTGAGAAAATAAGGAGGCATGGGATCCAAGGGGACATTGCTTCATGGATTCAGAACTGGCTTGCCCACAGAAGACAAGGAGTGGTTGTAGGTGGATCATATTCTGCATGGAGTTCGGTGACCAGTGGTATATCTCAGGGATCTGGTCTGGGACCCCTACTCTTTGTGACTTTTATAAATGGCCTGGATGAGGAAGTGGAGGGATGGGTTAGTAAATTTGCTGATGACACGAAGGTTGGGGGTGCTGTGGATAGTGTGGAGGGCTGTCAGAGGTTACAGCTGGACATTGATAGGATGTAAAACTGGGCTGAGAAGTGGCAGATGGAGTTCAACCCAGATAAGTTAGAGGTGGTTCATTTTGGTAGGTCAAATATGATGACAGAATATAGTATTAACGGTAAGACTCTTGGCAGTGTGGAGGATCAGAGGGATCTTGGGTTCCGAGTCCATTGGACACTCAAAGCTGCTGCACAGGTTGACTCTGTGGTTAAGAAGGAATACAGTGCATTGGCCTTCATCAATCGTGGGATTGAGTTTAGGAGCCGAGAGGTAACGTTGCAACTATATAGGAACCTGGTCAGACCCCACTTGGAGTACTGTACTCAGTTCTGGTTGCCTCACTACAGGAAGGATGTGGAAACCATAGAAAGGGTGCAGAGGAGATGTACAAGGATGTTGCCTGGATTGGGGAGCATGCCTTATGAGAATAGGTTGAATGAACTTGGCCTTTTCTCCTTGGAGCAACAGAGGATGAGAGGTGACCTGATTGAGGTGTATAAGATGATGAGAGGCATTGATTGTGTAGATAGTCAGGGGCTTTTTCCCAGGGCTGAAATGGCCAGCATGGGAGGGCACAGTTTTAAGGTGCTTGGAACTAGGTACAGAGGAGATGTCAGGTCAATATCACAAATGACCTGACTTGGTCCAACCAAGCAGGGTCCACTGCCAAGAAGTCCCACCAGTGCCTTTACTTCCTGAGAAAGCTAAAGAGGTTTGGCCTGTCCCCTAAAACCCTCACTAATTTTTATAGATGCACTGTAGAAAGCATTCTTCTGGGGCACATCACAACCTGGTATGGAAGTTGTCCCGTCAAAGACCGGAAGAAGGTGCAGAAAATTGTGAACACAGCCCAGCCACATCACACAAACCCATCTACCGTCCTTGGACTCACTTTACACCGTATGCTGTCGGAGCAGTGCTGCCAGGATAATCAAGGACACGACCCGCCCAGCCAACACACTTTTCGTCCCTCTTCCCTCTGGGAGAAGGCTCAGGAGCTTGAAGACTTGTATGGCTAGATTTGGGAACAGCTTCTTTCCAACTGTGATAAGACTGCTGAATGGATCTTGACCCGGATCTGGGCCATACCCTCCAAATATCCGTACCTGTCTCTCGGTTTTTTTCCACTACCTTACTTTCCCTTTTCTATTTTCTATTTATGATTTATAATTTAAATTTTTACTATTTGCTATCAATTTGTACTCCAGGGAGCGCAAAGCGCAGATCAAATATCGCTGTGATGATTGTATGCTCTAGTATAAATTGTTTGGCGACAATCAGCTAAAGTAAAGGTGCAAGTTTTTTATGCAGAGAGTGGTGAGTGCTTGGAATGGGCTGCCAGCGATGGTAGTGGAGGCGGATACGATAGGGTCTTTTAAGAGACTCCTGGACAGATACATTGATCTCAGAAAGATAGAGGGCTATGGGTAACCCTAGGTAATTTCTAAGATAAGGACATGTTTGGCACAGCTTTGGGCCGAAGGGCCTGTATTATGCTGTAGGTTTTCTATGTTTCGATGTTTAAGAGATTGAACTCAGACCTCTGACTGCTACTCCACTCACTGTGCTATGTTCTATTGATCACCCAGGAACATTGATGGTGGGAAAGCATTCAGAGACAATAATCCAGAAAATTTCACTTGGCATTTGGAAAAGAATGCATCTATAAATGATAGTTAACACAGATTTGTTCATGGTAAATGGTTTTTGACTAAATTGATCACTGGTGAAGTAACAGACTATGTAATAAGAGAATGTTGATTTATGTAGTGCTTATGGTCTTGCAAAATGTATTTGATAAAGTACCACTTAAAAGAATTGTTTGCACAACTGATTTCCATCTGAAGAGATTGAAGGTTAGTGGTAATGGGGAGACAAATTCTCTAACGTATAGAAAATCAGGAAATAGCTGTGAAGTTGTTTTTGGACAAAAAGTCCCCATGTGGTAATAAGGAAAGTTCCAAACAATCAGAGAGTCAATTTCTGAGAGGCTCTAAGATCTGACACCACCTGCTGTGTTCCTCTGACTCTGCTCAGAGACTGCTTTTCAGATATCATGGAGTTTTTCAGACAACCTTCCTTCACTCACATGAGGGAAAATCTGCCAGTTACAGTGGATATCGGCAGATTTGCCTGAACCTATTCAGACCATTGAGATTTCCCTCTACTTTCACCGGTAAGTACTAGAAAGCTCAAGAAACCCTTGTGAACTATCATAAATAACACCAAGTGAAAAAGACACATTGAAAAAGTCATATTTCTCTCATTGGAAGGATAGGGCAGGGAGCAGAGGTTAATGGTGATATGGTGTGGTTGGTTGTAATCCATCTCTTTCATGTTAGGTGCAGACATTGAAAGGTTTTATAGTTCAGTACATTTATCTATTGTTGGCTTTGAAACCCTCCTGCTTGCATTTAAAATTCAGGCTTCTATGGCTATACTATCTCAATCTTTAAGTTATTTGCAGAAATTCCCTTTCATCCTTTCGGGGGTGCAAACCTTGCATTTCTGCCATCACCTTTGTAAGATCTCTTGCACCCTCCCCAAGGACTCTTTGTCATTTTTATACATGGTAATGTGGTCATCAGTTCTTATTTCCCAGCAGGAAATAGAGATCCCCGTGAGCTGATGCTTGGTGACTCTATTCTGCTATATTCCATAGAGTCTTTGAGACATACAGCACAACAACAGATCTTTGGCCCACTGAGTATGTGCCAACCATCAATGAGTCATTTATACTAATCCTACATTAACCCCATTCTATTCTCTCCCCATCAATTCTCACTAGATTCTGCCACTCACTTAGGTCAACTTTACAGTGGCCAGTTAACCACCAGGATGTCTGGAACACTGAGACAAAACTTATGCAAGTCAGAAAGTGAACATGCCAACTCCACATAGTCATCACTGGAGTTCAGGATTAAAAATGGGTCATTGAACTGAGAGGCAACAATCTATTCACTGGGTCACTGAGGCAGTTGAAGGTAAGTTTGTAACCTGTTTGCGGCAGTTTCCAATCTTTGGAAATGACAGCTTGTGACTCAGCTCTGTAACTCTACTGTAGTCTGCACTAGGCCCACGGTACTCGGTGTGATTAGCTGGGCCATGTGTCTGAAGAAGCAGGATCTCCTGGCCCCGTCTGTCTCAGAAGGTATTCAATATGCTTGTTTTATATTGGTTGAATTAAATGTCAAAGGCTCCATTGGTCAGAAGTGTTAGGGATGTAGTCAGTGCTTACACCTCTGAAAAATGTTATTTAATTTAGAGATACAGCACTGCTCTGGAATAGCTGTTACCATTCTCCACTTTTTGTCTGAGAAGAAAAAAAAGATCAGATTGGATCCACTATATTTACAATAATTTACAGTGGTATATTTGCAAAGCCATTATAATTGATCCACAAAACATTTTACCATTGTAAGTACCAGACTTAAATAGTCAAGTTTGCCAAGAATAGGGCAATGTGTTTGCAGTGTAAATTGTGAGCAGACATTGTACAAATAACTTTGGGAGGTGAACTACAGTCCTCTGCCTTTAAAACAGTCTGAAATTTTACTTTGTTCCTACGTTTCTGCATAATCTTGTATTAAACCATATCTGTGTGGATTTATAGATTTATTCTTCAACACAAAATTCTGTTTGATGAGGTCTGATCCCCTCATGTGTGAGAAGAATGGAATATGTGATCCAGTGTGTTCAGAGTAGTGTTCTAATATGTGCAGTATTAAATGTGTTCATCTTTGTATTAAAACAAACAGGAGCAAAACATGCCACTGAGTTGTAGGACAGTGCAGCATTCACCTCAGTGCAAACATATTTTCTTCTTGAGATAATCTTGCAACCTGTAAGGAGGAGTAACAATCTTATTGCTTGGAAAACAGCTCTTTCTGAATGTTTATGTCACATAGGACTTTTATTGTGTTCCCATTTTGAAAACACAACATATTGTACCATTATGTTTCATAGCTGTTCCAGGTGTACTCTGGGTACTCTAGTGATCAGAGGACTATTCAAAGGAAGGATCTATGTTCCAATGACAATGTAGCATCATGAAGCAATTCAGGGAGCATTATGTGTTGTTAGGTGGCAGGGTGGAGAATAATAAAAATGAGTAAGTGTCCCTACTCTTAAAGGACTGTGAATCTTTCTAAACTGAGAGAAATAGATTATGGTCATATGAAGGGTGGTGGGGTGGAGATGCATCTCTACCAAATAAGGTGTAAGGTGCTCCTTCCCCCCGCAAGCCTGCAGGTCACCTTTGGGCAAGGTATGGCACCTGTTTAGCTCCACGTTCAGGGTCACGTGGGGTCATGGGAGCAGGTGGTGGATGGTCATATGAGCAGCTAGTGTGTATATCACAAGTCTTGGCCATGCGACCACTGACACCAGGCAGACAATCTCCAAAGAGTATTGATAATGGCTGCGGTTACCCTTCTTGTAAAGACACTGCCCAGATGTAGGCAATGGCAAACCATTTCTGGAGAAAAATTTGCCAAGTACAATCATGATCACAGACTATGATCGCCTACGTCAGACGACACGGCACATGATGGTAATGATGATATGTTTTGTCTCGATGAGTCATGGAGCTGGACCACCAGATGTGTCTGTCTGTAAGCTGTTTTATTCACTCAGGCACCGGTGATATTTGCTTGTTCATTTCTGTCTCTCTGTGGCTAGTTTGCTCCAGGTTTCAGCTGAGATGGATGAACGATTTTACTACATTGATATTGTTGCCTATTATTTATGCTCCAGTTACATTGCAGATGAATGATTTGTTGGTTTTTTGACCAGTTCAGATCAGAACCACTATATTTACAATAATTCGCAGTAGTATATTTGCAAAGACATTACAATTGATCCACAAAATATTTTACCATTGTTAAATACTGAACTTAAGTTGTTAAGCTTGCCAAGAACTGGGCAATGTGTTCACAGTATAAGCTGTAAGCAGACACAGTACAAATAACTTTGGGAGGTCCTCTGCCTTTAACTGTAGTAAAGTCATTCGTTCATCTCAGCTGCATCTCTCAGTCACAGAGAGAGGCTGTACGTTTTCCCCGTGACCACATGGTTTCCTCCAAGTGCCCCAGTTTCCTCTCTCATTGCAAAGATGTGTCAGTAGGTTGATTGGTTACACATGTGTATTGAGCTCTGTGGGTATTTTGGGCTGGAAAGGCCTGTAGCCAAGCTGGATCTCTAAATTAAAGTTAAAAATTAAATATAAATAATATGCAATGCAAGGAGAAACAATTTTAACATCTTAGCTTACATAGCAATTTTATCTGTATGTTGATGAAAAGCTCATAACCTGGGGGTGCTCCAAGCAGAACCTGGTGAACTGCATGAAGACTCTTGCTCTGGGCAGTCCAGAGCAATAGAGGAGACTTGCTTCAGACTGACAAGTCTGACAGTGAGAGGAAGTGATCATAATGTGGTGTGTTTTAGGATTGTTATGGAAAGGGCTTAAGAATGTGTATTTGGAGAGAGTTGATCTCAGTACGATAAGACACACTGGCAAAAGTGACACTGGAGCAGTTACATGCAGGTGGGAGTCTTTCAAAAAAAAAAATGATGAAAGTTTATGTCCAGCACAAGGTCAGCAAGTTGAAGCAGATCTATATGTCTATATGGAAGCACATCACCTCGGCATTCAATACTACCATTCCCTCAAAACTGATCAATAAGCTTCAAGATCTTACCCTCAATACCACCTTGTGCAACTGGATCCTGGATTTCCTCACTTGCAGACCCCAGTCAGTTTGGGTTGGCAACAACATCTCCTCCACAACCTCCATCAGCGTTGGTGCACCACAAGGCTGTGTATTTAGCCCCCAGCTCTACTTGCTTATACTTATGACTGTGAGGCTAAAAACTGTTCTAATGCCATATTTAAATGCGCTCACAACACTACTGTTGTTCACCGAATCAAAGGTGGTGACAAATCAGCATGTAGGAGAGAGATTAAAAATCTGGGTCAGTGTTGCTGCAACAACAACCTCTTACTCAACGTCAGCAAAACCAAGAAGCTGATTATTGACTTCAGGAAGAGGAAACCAGAGGTTCGTGAGCCAGTCTGGATTGGGAGATCAGAAGTGGAGAAGATCAGCAACTTTAAATTCCTCAGTGTTGTCACTTCAGAGGATCTGTCCTGGACCCAGCACATGGTAGTGTCTCTATTTCCTTAGAAATGTGCAAAGATTCGGTATGGCGTCTAGAACTTTGACAAACTTCTATAGCTGTGTGGTGATAATTATTTTGATTGGTTGCATCATGGCCTGGTATGGAAACTCCAATGCCCTTGAATGCAAAGGGCAATGTAGTGTATGCAGCCAATATACCACAGGTAAAGGCCTCCCCATCATTGAGCACATCAACACGATGCTCTGTCGCAGGAAGGCAGCATCCATCATCAAGGACCCCCAGTACCCAGGACATGCTCTCTTCTCACTGCTGCCAGAATTAAGAAGGTATCTCAGTACCTGCAGCGCCAGAACAGCCATTACCCCTCAACACTGGACTCCTGAACCAGAGGGAATATCTTCACTCGCCCCAAAACTGTACTGTTCCCATAACCCATGGACTCACTTTCAAAGACTCTTCATCTCATGTTCTCGATACTTATTGCTTATTTATTATGATAATTATTAGGTTTTCTTTAGTATTTCCACAGTTTGTTATTTCATACACACTGGTTAATTTATCCTGTTGGGTGCAGTCTTAAATTGATTCTATTGTGTTTTATGGATTTACTGTGTATGCCTACAAGAAAATCTATCTCAGGGTTGTATATGGTGACATATATGTACTGTGATAAGGTGACTTTGAACTTGAACTTCGAACTTAGAATGTCAAGAGATAGAATATGATAAAGATAAAAAATCAGCCTACAGCAGGTTTGGAGAACCAATGAATGAGGCTCTATCAAACCATAAGATCATAAGACCATAAGACGCAGGAGCAGATTTAGATTATTTGGCCCATCGAGTCTGTTCCGTCATTCTAATTTAGCTGATTTATTATCCCTATCAACCCCATTTTTTAGCCTTCCCCCCCATAAGCCTTGAATGACTTACTAATGAAGAGCCTGTCACTCTGGCTTTAAATATACCAAATGACTTCACGTCCAAACGAATTCCACAGATTCACCATCCTCTGGCTAAAGAAACTTATAGAAATTTAAAGAAGAAAAATCATGGAAATAAATTGTGTGTGTGTGAGAGTGTGTGTGAGTGCGCAAATGTGTGTATGTGCGCGAGTGCGCATGCAGATGTGTGTGAGTGTTTATAGGTTTGCAAGTGCTCGTGTGTGTGTGTGTGTTTGTATGAGTGTTCGTGTGTGTGTGTGTGTGTGTGTGTATATGTGTGAGTGTTCGTGCGTGTGTGTGTGAGTGTGTGTATGTGTGTGTGAGTCTGAGTGCATGTGTGTGTGTGTGTGTGATT
This sequence comes from Mobula hypostoma, assembly GCF_963921235.1. Lineage (NCBI taxonomy): Eukaryota > Metazoa > Chordata > Chondrichthyes > Myliobatiformes > Myliobatidae > Mobula > Mobula hypostoma. The sequence goes on from NC_086098.1 coordinate 98,193,127, forward strand.
GTGTGTATGTGTGCGAGTGCTCGTGTGTGTGTGTGATTGTGTGTATGTATGAGTGTTCGTGTGTGAGTGTGTGTATATGTGTGAGTGTTCGTGCATGTGTGTGCATGTGTGTGTATGTGTGTGAGTCTGAGTGCGTGTGTGTGTATGTGTGTGAGTCTGAGTGCGTGTGTGTGTGTATGTATGTGAGTGTTCGTGGGTGTGTGTGTGAGTGTGTGTATGTGTGTGAGTTGGAGTGCGTGTGTGTGTGAGTGTAAACATGCGTGCATGTAAGTAAGTGAAACAGGCTACTCAGAAAATTAATTTGGAGGATGACAAAGGGGCAAGATTAAGGAAAAGGCCAAAGCATTTTCTTTAGTATGTTAAGAGTTGGAGACTAACTAGGGAAAGAGTGATATGCATTATGAACTAATTAGATAATCTGTGCTTGAGGATGGATAATATAGGTGACATCGCATTCACTATGGAGAACAGGAACCTCAACCAATGGAGTGGTGGAATTCTAGAATAAATTTCTATTGAAAAGAAAGGACGTTAAATGTCTTAGTGGGCATGAAGCTGGATGAATCATAAACACAAGAGATTTTGCAGATACTGGAAATCCAGAGTAACAAACAAAAAATGTAGGAAGAAATCAGCAGATCAGAAGAGGTTTCGGACTTTGACCCTTCATTAGGTCTAGAAACTTATTCCCCCATCCTTTCCAGTCCTGTTGAAGCATCTTGGCTTGAAACATTGGCTCTTCCTCAATAAAGAGGTAGAGTTCCAGGTGACTGAAGGACACAAATCTGGTACCTTTATTCAAGAAGGGCAACAGGGTTAAGTCAGAAAATGATAGGCTGGTGCGTATTACATAAATAGTAATGAAATTATTGGAAAAAGGATCAGAGGGACAGGATTAATTAAGGATTAAGGATAATGAGCATAACTTTGTGAGAAGCAGATCCCATTCGACTAAGTTGATTTACTTTTTGAAACTGTGACTAACTGTGTTAATGACAGTGTGTGATTGATGTAGTCTACATGAGTTCAATAAGACTTCTACAAGCTCCCACGTGCATAAGAGTCCATGTGGGCATACAGTGCAATTTGGCAAATTGTTTCCAACATTGGCTTGGTGATAGAACGCAGGCTGTTGAGGACTGACTTTGCGATCAGAAACCTGTGTCCAGTGATGTATGGTAGGGATCAGTGCTGGGACCCTTGCAGTTTGTCATGTACACTAATGATACAGATGTAAATGAAGAACAGGAGTTAATAAGCATGCAGGTGGCATGGAAGTTGGAAGCATTTTTGATAGCGAGGAAAATAATTTTGGCTTACAGAAGGATGTTGATATTTTGGTAAAATGGACAGAGAAATGGCAGATGTAGAGTAGCATAGTCCTGAAAATAATGAAATGATATATTTTGGGAATTCTAATAAGACTAAGATATAAAACATGATATCCTAAAATCCTAAGAAAAGAAAGGAGTTTGGTTTACAAGTCCAAGGGTTCTCAGATGGAGCATCACAGCAACATATTGTTACAGCAGGGTAGCACAGCTGTGAGTGTAATGAGCTGAGGTGGAAGGTACTGTCACAACACTTGACAAGATTTACTTGTTCAGATTCATAGAAATGCTTGTTAAATGTTGTAACAGTACATAAGTTCAAAAGTCACTAAGTATTGCAATTGTTGTATCAGGTAGTTTTCCACATTCTGCTATAGTAGCAATTTATTTTTTCCCCACTTTATCCCAGCCCTGTCGCTGTTTGAATGAAATAGGTTTAAGACTGATAATCTGACAACTAGTAAATGCAGTCAACACCCGATGCTAATTACCCAATTGTCCACACAATGAGATGGTTAATGGGGCAGCAAATTGTCCATTTTATGCCATTTCTTAAAATATATATCAGGTGAATTAGTCTTCGTCAGCAGCCCAAAACAGGTGACAATAAATCAGTGGTCTGCTTTATGTCAAGTTTGATTTGCAATAGCAAATAAAATCACTTGGTGTATGAAACAGATTAGTGACTTGCTATTGCCCAATTTGTTCTACCAACAAGGAGTTATTTCATCCCTGTATAGTGTTCTGCCTCTACCCCTCTGTGCATCAGAAATCATTCCTTGAAATACTGATGTCTGAAAGATTAATGCTTCAACATGGTTTAATGCTTTAATAACAACTTGGTTAGTAGCTCAATGGCAAATGGATGTAAAATAATTGTGCAAGTGAATGTAAATTAATATTACAAAATGGGTGATGGCACAATAGAGTAGTGGTTAGCGTAACACTATTTCAGCACCAATGACACAAGTCCAATTCCTGTTGCTGTCTGTAAGACGTTTGTACGTTCACCCCATGATCATGTGGGTTTCCTTAGAGCGCTCTGCTCTCCTCCCACATTCCAAAGACGGATGGTTAAGGTTAGTGCATTGTGGGCATACTATTTTGACATTGGAAGAAGGCTGACACTTGTGGGCTGTCCCCAGCACAATCCTTGCTGATTTGATTTGATACAAACAACGCATTTCATTCTGTTTCAATGTACGTGCCAAAAAGCTTATTTTTGTCTTTATAATTCTAGACTATTATGCAAATTTAAAAAAACACACCTGAATCAGAAATAAATATCTGGAGTGGTTTTAATATTGCATCAAACTTTCCAAAAGAATGACTGCTAAACAAAGGCAATTTTTTCAGAAGATTAAGTTCCATTTGAAATACTTTTAAGTCAGCATTTTATTGCATACAATATGATTAATAGATTACACTCCAGTTATATGCCATTATGCAGTCTTGTTGTTCAAAGAGATTAATGGGAGAAAGAGCATTTTGCTTTTCTATGGGATTTAATCTTCATCTTGCCACCACAATTCACTTGTAGAATGCAGTGAAACTCAATCTAAAATAAAACTGAACAGGTCCAGACAGTGCAAAGTGATGCAGCAATTTATATCAAAATGCAGAGACTTTGAGTTAAACCATTGAAGAAATACTTGATATGCCATCTACAAAAGCTGGAATTTCCAAGCCTAACTCCTGCCAAGTCCATAAAGAACCTAAGTATTTCTAAGAATTCATCCTTAAACGACAGCTCTTAACCTGGTCCACAGAATCTTGTTATAAATTGATGTGCAATATTGAGTGCATTGGTTACTTTAAAATTTATTTCTCCAGGAAAAAAATAACTCCAAATTATTAAGCTTTCCTCTTGATTTGACTTATGGGGATCTGCAGCTCAGTTCCTTCCCAAAGGTGGGAGTGCCATTCTTATGAATAGGTAACAGCTTTGGGTAATAAATTGTAGCAAGCTCACTCTAGGTGGTCTTTCCTGTACCTTATGTAGTAAGCCAGTATGATTTGCACTATTTCCAGCAATTAATTTACTAGAGGCAAGCGTTTTTGTGACAGCTTCATTATTTTATCCAATATTACCGTTTATCTCTTTTATGATCAATCTTTTGATCTATTTTCACACTAACTGTTTGCTGTCTTTTGCTTTGATATTAGAGGTTTCAGAGGTATTGAACACCGAACATGTCTGCTACTGATTTCCCAAATGGATAGAAGAAAATTAAATGTCTCAGATAAATTGATGCTCACAGTTTGACTTGCCTCCATATTTTTTTGATCATTTTCTCACTAATCTTTGAAGTTTTGTATTTTAAGCATTAAAATTGAATTAATAATGCCTGGATTATATACTGTAATGATCTTCACAGTGTTCAGAATTATTTCTGTGGTAACAACTTGAACAGTGCTGTGGGACATGGAAGTTGCTGTGTCTTGACACCTACACAGTGTATGCTGTTGTAATCTGTAGAGAGTTAATCAACATACAACATGATATGAAGCTCCAACATTGTATGTTCAAAGTTCAAATTTCACAATAAATCTATTATCAAAGGATATATATGTCACCATATACTACTACGAGATTCATTTTCTTGCAGGCTTTCATGGTGGAACAAAGAAATATGATAGATTCAATAAAGATCTACACACTGTGACGACAAACCAAGTTATCAGACGATTGATGCTAATGAGAGAGATAAGGGAGACAATAGAGAAACGTTCAAAATGTTAATGACAGAGTAGAGAGAGATAACGGAAAAGAAACACGATTCAGAATATTGACAGACCGGTTGCTTTGAACCTGAACTGTTTGAAGTTTGATGGACAGGCGATACCACCGCAGGGGGATAAAAAGAACAGGTTCGCTAAGGCACGGACACACCACGAGATCGCGAGATAACGAGACCCCTGGAAGGAGCGGGTCCCCCCACAAGTGGTGGGAGTTTGGAGGTCTGGTTCGCGGGAACCGACCATAGGCTCACAGGGTGTAAAGGTACGATCGCTGGGAACCTGGTGTGTGTGTCCGCCCTTGCCTGGGTGCGGGGTTCACCGCAGAAGAACGGTCGTATCCGGAACGGAGGGGTCACAGTCGGTGACCACAGCGGGATAGAAGACATAAAAGGGTCCGCCCGAAACCAACTGCGAAGAACATCAAAGGTCTGCCTGAATCAAATTTGCATCTCTCTCTCTCTCTCTCCAACGGCACAACAGCGATAACTGCGAACTGCACTAAGCTGAACTGAACTCTGCGTCACTTAAGACTGATCATTTTACCCCTAGACTGCGATAGAGCTTGGTTGATTCCTATTACCCTAGTTCTGTGTACATGTGTGTTTTATCATTGCTAACCTGTTGCATTTATATCCTTACGATTAGAGTACTGTGTTACTTATTTCCTTAATAAAATTTTATTAGTTTCTAGTAATCCAGACTCCAACTAGTGGTCCACTTCTGCTGGTTTGGCAACCCAGTTACAAGGTATGTAACAACACAAATACTAATCAACACACAAAATGCTGGAGGAACTCAGCAGGTCAGGCAATATCTTTTGAAATGAACAAGGAGTCGATGTTTTGGGCCTAGACCCTTTTTAAGGACTGGAAAGGAAGGTGGAAGACACCAGAATAAAAAGGTACAAGGAGGGGAATGAGGATAGGTAGAAGGTGATAGTTGAAGACATCTGGGTAGGAAAGGAAAAGGGCTGGAGAGGAAGGAATCTGATAGGAGAGGAGAGTGGACCATAGGAGAAAGGGAAGAAGGAAAGGCACTAGAGGGAGGTGATAGGCAGATGAGAAGACATAATAGTGAGGAATAGCAAAAAAAGGAAGAGGGAGAGAATTTTTTACCAGAAGGAGAAATCAATATTCATGCTATCAGGTTGGAATATCTGGTGTTGCTCCTTCATCCTGAGAGAGGCCTCATCGTGGCACAAGGGAGACCATGAACCAACATGTCAGAATGGGAATGGGAATCAGAATTAAAATGTTGGGCCACCGGGAAGTTCTGCTTTTAACGGATGGAGCGGAGGAACTTGATGAAACAGTCCCCCACTTTGTGAAGGGGCTCACCAATGTAGAGGAGCTGCATTAGACACCAGACACAATAGACTACCTCAACAGATTCACAGGTGAAGTGTTGCCTCACCTGGGAGGAATTTGGGGCCTTGAATGGAAGTGAGGGAGGAGGTGAATAGGCAGGTGTAGCACTTAAGCCACTTTCAGGGAGAAGTTCCAGGAGGGAGATTAGTGGGGACGGAGGGAGGAATTGACAAGAGAATTCATAGAGGGAGCGATCCCTGCAGAAGGCAGAGTCTGGGGGAGGTAAAGATGTGTTGGAGGTAGGATTCCCTTAGAGATGACAGAAGTTGTGGAGATTAATGTGTTGGAAGCTGAGGCTCATGGGTAAGGACAAAAGAAACTCTACCACTGTTTAGGTGGCGGGAAGATGGGGTGAGTGCGGATGTTTAGGAAATGGAGGAGATGCAAATGAGGGCAGCATCGATGGTGCCTGTTCCCTGTTCTTTGAAGAAGGAGGATATCTGTTATGTCCTGGCAAAGAAAGTTTCATCTTGGGAACACATAAATACTGACAAACAAGCAGTGTGCGTGTGCGTGTGTGTGTGTGTGTGTGTGTGTGTGTGTGTGAGAGAGAGAGAGAGAGAGAGAGAGAAAACACACACTCGACAGCATCACATATTCTGAAATGTCCTGTCATTAACATAATATAGCATGAAGCTTAACATCAAAATGGGCAGACATTTCTATTTTCAAGAGGCTTTACTCGCAATAACCAAATGCAGTTAAGTGGATCATTAATGATAACTTTTAATAAAATATATAAGGGGCTATAAGGGGCTGAATTTCTATTGTTTTGTTTCTTGTTTTAGGAGTAACTGGTAAAATGAAGGACGATTATTATGGACAATACACTAATACCAGGGAAGTCTTTTATTTCATAATTACAAATGAAATTGTTAGGTTTGAAATTTTCGAAGCTCCTCTTAATAGGAAGATACCCTATTCACTTCCCTAGCAAACTGAATACAAGGAAATGGTTGAGCAGAAACCATGATTTGTACAGTTCAGAGGTAATTTGTACAATCGAGCAGAAGGCGACAATGCTGCTCAGCAGAGGGTAGAAGTCTGCCTTCCCTTGGCACAATGTTGCTTGCATTTATGTCCTATAAATTCAACTTGTGCATGCTTGATAGGGTATGAAACCAGAAATTGAATAGACCGCTGCAGCCTGGCAGGTATATCCTATGCAATAGAGGTACATGACAGGACTCTATTACAGTAAGTAATACAATTCCAGAAATAAGCTGTGCGTAACATATTGCTTCTAGTACACATGTCAGGAAAGCAGTCTTTGATAGATGTACGTAGAATATGAAACTACATACTAAAACTTTTTAATTATTGAAGAGAATGATGCTGGAGAGGACTGCCTGATGTTAGTGCTCTCGGCTGTTTTCTGACATCGCTGTAAATAGCTTTCTTGATCGTACAGATAATTTCACGCACTATTCAGCTTCTCAATTTTTCCCCTCTCTCTCCCAATTGTTTTCCAGTTTGCTGGCATCAGCACAAGATCTGTAATGAAAGTATTTTACCCTGATGTGCTGATTAGAAACAAGGGCAATGAATGGAACTAAGAACTGTTTGGAAGGCTGCAGAGGCTCTGACATGGGTCTCAGAGACTGTGTGGCACACTGGCTGTGGAACAGGTGGGCTAGTGTCAGCTGTTAGCTTCCCAAATCTCTCTGCTTTCAGGTATCGTATCAAGGGTTTTCATGGACTAGGTCATTTCTATCCCATACTGAAACAATTTTGATCCGCAGGGCAACAACCTTTCTGTGCTTCTCAACATGTCGAATTTAGAGGCATCAATAGCAGAGTGATGAACCTTAATCGCATCTGACTTGATTGGTGCACTTGAAGTGATTCCAAAACCAGACTGTCCCCTCTCTTTCTCTGTCCTCTTTCCCTGCTAATATTTGGTTTATCATCTTTGCCCAAATCTTAAGTATTTCATGGCCAGCCTTCAATAATTGTCTTGAATGAAAAAAACAAGTGGAATTCAAGTTATCCCAGTGTATGTCATCAAAACTAACTCAGTGTTTACTCTCTTCTTCAATCTATTTCAGCACTTACACTGAGATAGTTCCTTGAGGCAACACCATATGCACTCAATGTATCTTAAGATATATATACACAAGGCTGATATAGGATATATATTTAATGCTACCCACACACAGTCCCGCCCTTGCACACAAATTTTCTGATTCTGCAGATTCTGAAGATGCTAGAAATCCAGATTAACATACACAAAATGTTGGAGCAACTCAACAGGTCAGGTAGCATCTCCAGACAAGAGTAATGAGCTGGTGTTTTGGTTCGAACCTTTCATCACGGGCCCTGATGAAGGGTCTCGGCTCAAAACAATGGCTCTTAATTCCTCTCCGTACATGCTGTCTGACCTGCTGAGTTTCTCCAGCATTTTGTGTGTGTTAATCTGATTCAGCATTCATATTCAGAGCAATTGCAACATTTAGATAGGGTTCTTGCTGAGATCAATAGAACAACATGGAACACCAAATAATACAGCTCAGGAACGTGCCCTTCATCCGACAAGGTCTGTGCTGGCAATAAGCTGAGATTCGATGCATTGACTCAAAAGCTGGGTTGCAGATTGAAAAGTAATAATAGATCCTTCAGCCCAGGAATGATTTGCATTGCTTTTTAGCCCTCTTGCATTCAGACTGGGATTTAATTTCATAGCTGAGATGATCACTAGATGACAGACTTACGTTCTGAAATGTTCACTTGTTCCTTGCTCCCCATGTATGGCCTTACATGCTGAGCATTTCCAATACTTTCCTCCTTTCAGCATCATACTTCTTTGATATTTTAATAATAGTGGGAGTCTGAAATAAGAGAAAATTGAAAAATTGCAAGTCAGCCTTCCGTGAAGACAAAGCACTTTGATGACATTATTCTCATTGCTTTATTTGATTGTTTGCACCAACCTTGCACAACCGTTTAATACCAATGACTACACTGAGAGGAATTCAATTAAATAGATGCAGAAAATACCCCTGCTACCTCTTTCTGAGTTGGTGGAATGTTTCTAAGGTGCTAGAGATCTACGAATTGCTTTGAGGAAATCATCCCACATTTCTCTTTCCTCAGATTTCCCTCCCTAAATATTTGGTCTATCCTAATTCTTAATTTCTCATTTGTCCTAACCTTTGTTAATCCTGGTGCATTCTGCACCGTGAGCCCAACTGTTGATAGTAGGGGAAATATAAAAGCTATTTCGAAACATTGAATGTGATTATAATACTTCAGTGTTAACTGCTTAGGAGATGTATTAAAATAGTTAACTTACTCCTCAGAGATATGAGAATGTATCTAATTAGATTATTTCAAAGGATTACATGAATGATAACATTAACTCCAAAACTATCCTATACATTAATTTTCAACATTATTCACAAGCACATCATTTATCCCTTGCGTACCACAATCTCTTTGAATTCCTACCATCAAACAGAAGGCACCTCAGTGTAAGAACAAAGGCTGTTAAACTAGGTAACAGCTTCTTCCTCCAGGACTGTCTTTCACACCTTGGTCCTACAGGAATATTCTTTCATATAGCTGAATACATGTGTACTGTTGATTGACAATAAACTTGAGCTTGAACTTATTGCCCAACCTTAATTGCTCTTGAGCAGGTGGGGATGATCCACCTGAATGAAGAATCATACTGGTTTGGTGAAGGTACATTCCACGTGATCTTATGTGTTCCAGGATTCAGGTCCAAACATTTTCAAATCAGGACCTTGTGCAATATGTAATGAAAGCTACGGGTGGACAAGTGAGTATATTCTCCTGGACTTTTCTTGTCCACCTTGCAAGGTTATGTAAGGTTATAGAATATTAGAAACATTTAGCAGTCACGTTGCTTCACCCCATTCTTATTCAAATCAAAGTTGGAAGAAAAGAGGTGACCGGTTACATAACAGCTTGCTTGAATAGACTGTTGCAGACAGTAAGTCAGTACATACTTGGTGCTGGACCATTAACTTTCTGGATCATAGACAAAGCTAAAGGAAACTTCATCTGTTTCACAAGCAGTAAAACAATGATTAACTGCTTCTGAATAAAAACAATGAATGCTTTGGGTCCCAAAATAGAGTTATGGGAAAACAAAAAGAATCAACTCAAAACAGTTAATTGAAAACAAGAAGTTGCCATTGAGTGAACTGAAATGCAATGATGACATGTAGAGCCACAGAGTGTTTGAGTTAATTAAAACTGCAATGTAACATGGTAGAATGCAATCAGTTTTACAATATAATTTTTTCCTATTTCTTTTCTAAACATTGGATTTATAATTTGGTTACAAATGGAACTCAGGAGAAATACCTTTATTAAGGCAATGTCAGTAAAAAAAAGTACAAAAATATCTTTAAAAAATGCATTTTCTATTATTGCCAAAGCCAAGTGTTGCAGATGATGAAAGTTGGAAGAGAAAATAGAAAATACAAGGAATAAGATTCTTAATGCAAGATTCACTAAACGTTAACTTACTCTGAATTGGTAGTAAGTAAGACAATGCAATATTAACATTTATTTCCAGACGACTAGAATATAAGAGCAAGATATAATGCTGAGGTTTTATGAGGCATTGGTCAGATCACATTTGGAATATTCTGAGCAGTTTTGGACTCCAGATCTAAGAAATGATGTGCTGACATTAGACAGGGTCCAGAAAAGATTCACAAGCCACACACACAAAATGCTGGAGAAAACTTGCATCTTGTAGCAATTAGTCCACACATCATGGTTAAGATCAAGTTAATAGGATCAGATATGAAAATGTGTTCCTTACTTGTAAGGACAGTGTTCATTATAAGATCAGACGTCCATTAAATTTGGTTATACCTCACACTAAAGGTGTAAATGTCTGTAAATATTAAGAACCACAGGCCTGTGAAGTAGAAATTTCCCCTGCAGAAAATCACGAAGAGTTGCTCATTCTCAGTGAGTGAGCAGAAGAGGCAATCAGGAAAGCAGAAGATACAACTGCAACTTCAAGTTTAAATTCTAGTTTATTGTCATTCAACTGTACACATGTTTACACCTAAACGAAACAACTTTCCTAGTGGACCAAGGTGCAAAACACAGCACTTAAAATAATATTAACAGATAATAAAAAAACACTGTAGATGTACAAGTTGACATAAAGTGCATCAAAGTTCAAAGTGAATTGTGGATTTATTACTAAAGAATCCATATTTAACAATATCCTACCCTGAGATTCATTGCCCTGTGAGCATTTACAGTAAATGCCAAGCAACCCAATAGAATCAATGAAAAACTTCACACAAGAAGGTAAACAGCTAGTTTGATAAAGACAACAAACCGTGCAAATAGAGAAAGAAAATAAAAACAACCATAATAATAATAATAATAATAATAATAATACTAATAAATAAGCAATAAATATTGAGAAAGTGAAATTAAGAATCTTTGAAAGTGAGTCCATAGGTTGTGGAAACAGTTCAGTGATAGGACGCGTGAAGTTGAGTGAAGTCATCCCCTCTGGTCCATGAACCTGATAGTTGAGGGCTCGTACATATATGACATATAGTTAGATATACAACAGCATTACTGCTACTGGTTTGCTTGGTTTGTGAATGTCTAGCACAGTCCACTAGACATTTTCAGGATTCAACCATTCTGCAACTTGGTCAAATATAATTATACAAACACCTCAGTTACCATTTTCATTAATGTAGCTCTGGGCTTCTCAAAGCTGTAAAATGCAGTATCTTATCTATGAAACTGTAAAGTCAAGTGAGAGTTTCAACAACAACAACAACTTGCATAATTATTGCCCAATAAAGTGATCCAAAACAGCTGAAGACATGAAACTAGATATCACATTTCACAACTGCAAGAGATCCCTAAACACTTCACAGTTAATGAAACACTGATGAAGTTGTAGCCACTGGTGGATTCAGGAAATATTTTCCTGCTGAAAAGCAAATAAAATAAGGCACCGAATTCTAATAATGGTGCAGTTTCCAAAGTCTTTCTGCGGGAGTGAGAAGAATCAATACCCTATCACCTCGGCCTCTGAAACTTGCTGTTTCAGGCTTTGCCCTTGGTACCACTTTTACCACTCTGGTCATTTCCCTGAATTCTTGTGTGTAAAATGTACATTGTCCTTTTATGTGCATGCTAATTTCAAGCTACTCTGCAATGCATTTTAGTGGGCAAAACAATTACACAGCAGGTAATCCAAACAGAGAGAGAACAAAAATGATTGCTTTTTTTTCAGATTGGTAAAACAGCTTGACAAAAACATTACAGGGGTAAAAAGCCCATTTGGAATGATCAAACTGTAAGGCAGTAGTCCTGGGATAACGGTTTCCATATCTCGGCTGTGCCTTGTGTGTTATTCATCTTGCAAAAAGGCTTCTGCTCTCATATTGTTTCCTTCATCAAGCCCTTGATTATTTTGTACTTAGCATAGTTTTCCTGGCATGCATCACCCTCCGAAGCATCACCCGAGTCTATTTATTTTTGTGTTTTAGAGAATTGCTTTCTGAGTCACCGCCGCTGACCACAGCAAGAAGATGAAGTGAGAGCATAAGAAAACAGATCAAGTCATTGCCAATTAAAAGAGTATTCATGACGCAAATGCCAGATCAGCACCAATTTCTGTCACTTAAGAGCTTTAAGATCAAAAGCAATTACTTTCACTGGCTCTGTGTTTTGTAGATCTACCTTTCATAGCCCAAGCCCATGGCTCATCTTGTACCATAATTTATACTGACATCTAATTTCTGTGGCATTGCTGAAAACCGGAGCAGGACGCAGACACTGAAGAAGATAGAGATCAACTCATAAAAGTATTCTTCAGAAGAATATCACTTTGTGTTAGTCGACTTGCACTCAGACCTCATACTTATACATAAAATAAATTCACATGTTGTGAATTCTTATTCCCAGAGAAATATGATATACTGTGCTGAGATCTAGCTTAAACAGCAAAATAATATTTCCTTTCCTTTGTATTGTTTTACCTTCTGGGGAATGATTTTGCATGGCACACATCTCCAACGGGGAAGGTGGGAAGATCTAAATCAGGTAAAATGCTTTATCAATCCCTTGCTGGAATTAAACAGCATGTTGGGTGATGGTACTTTTTTCCCTCTTTCACTGCAAGGAAATTCCAGTGGGCTCTAGGAATGGTAATTTGATCAAATAAATCAGTGCTGAACATAAACTAGGGGGGCAAAGTGGTTTATAATTGCCACCTTAGCCCTGAAATGTGATTATGACAACAAAATTACTTCTAGATTAGTAATTTATATGTAAAACTATTCCGTTGGGTGCCCCAATTACACTTAAGGCATCAATATGTCAAATGTATAAAAGAAGAAAAGAGAAATAGGTCTAATTTTTCAGGCTTCTTTAATCCAGATAACCTAATCTCTGCTGAAACCAGTCGTTTATGTAGTGTAAGAAGGAGGTCAGTCAGTCCCTCAAATATGTTCCCATTTAAGTAGACTCTGTATTTGCACTTCCGCTCCATCTACCAAATCTGCAAAATGCAAGAGTCCAAAATTCCTCTTTGCATGAAATGGTCCCTCCTGACTTCGCTCCTGATTGACTAAACTGTAATTACCCCATTTGTGGAATTATTTTCTCCATATCTGCTCTATTGAATCTTCTTAACATTTTAAATAATTTGATCAGATCTTACCTCATACACAATAGACAAGTGTTTACAGGATTGATTTTAGGTTTCATCTTGCAGGTTGTACCTCATACACCAATACTGAATGAGTTGCACACATTAATGTTTAAGATGGTGCTGGTGAAGCACAACAGCAACTTGCAGGCAGAAAGGACAACTATTAACTACTTTTTTACTCACACTTTTTCTCAAAAATGATCACTGCAATCAACATCTGTAATTTCCCTTTTGGAGTTGAGCTTTTGAACCGCCTACACTGAAGACTTGAAGGTGCAGGACTGTTGTGGTGTGGCAGGTACGGGCCGAACTGAGGTTGATTCGGGCCTAAGAGTGGGGAATGAGCCAATGTCTGGCCACTTCTGGAGTGGACTTCGAGGCGATTCTAAATGGCAGAACTGAGTTAAGGCAGGGTCAAGGTGGCGTGGCCTGGGCCAAGAACGAAGAACCACCCACAGTTTGGCCAATTTCAGAGATGGGCCAGATTGGAAAAATCAGGTGTAGGCTGAATCCAGATTGCAGGGCTCGGGCCTGAGATCGTATCGAAGTGGCAGGGCTCAGGCCTGAGAACAATGAACGACCTGAGGTTTGGCTGATTTAAGCTCTGGCTAGAGTTTGAAAAGGTCAGGGTGTCCGGATGAGACAACGCCCAGCTCACTGCTCTGTGAGGTTTATTTGTCATATACACGTCTCTGCACTGAACTGATCCTGTGGCCTGTGACTAACTGGCTCCTGGATCGTCTGTGACCGGCTTTGTGACTGGTTTTGTGAACTTCAATTCTGAATACTATTTGCTTGCTTTTATTGTTTGCATGATTTTTTCCCTGCATGTTTGGTGTTTTTTAATGTCTTTTTTTTAATGAGTTCTATTGCATTTTTTTGGTTTGCTTCAACATGTAAGGAGATGAATCTCAGGTTTGTATATAATACATATGCTTTGAAGATAAATATACTTTGAGCTTTGGACTTTTAGCCTTGAAGTTAAGGATATGGGTACACTAGACTTTGCTGGGACATAGAATCATAGAGTCACAGAGCACAGAAGCAGGCCATCTGGTCCATGTCAACCAAGATGCCCATCTATCCTAGCCCCATTTGCCCATGCTTGATGCAGTGGTGATTTTGGCAAAACTCATGTAAAAGGAAAAAATCAATAGAATTGCATGAAAAAGTGTTGGAAAAATATTTGTTCTGAGTTAACATTGCAAAAGTTGACATGAAGGCATTGGAGAAGTAAAGATGGCATACTCAGTTGCCACTGAGATTACTTGATTGCATACCATCACATTGTTTTCATCCATAACATCGAGCACAGAAACTGAGGATGAAGGGAAGAGGGACACAAGAGACTGTAGATGATGAAATCTGAAGCAATGAACAACCTTGTGGAGGGCCTCAGCAGGTTGAGCAGCATCTGTGGGGGAAAGGAGCTGTTCATTTTTTATTTATTCGGTTTATTGTCGTCACATGTACCAAGATAGCGTGAAAAGTCTGTCTTGCATACTTTGACATTTCGGGTTGTGGTGCAGGGTTTCAACCCAAAATATTGATAATTCCTTCCAAATTTCACCCTGCGCTGCCCACAAAATGTTGCTTGACCTGGTGATTTCCTCCAGCAGCACATTTATTGCTTGAAGGAAAGTGCATTGTCTGATCTGCAATCCTTTTTGATGGACTGATATTGAGGAGCAGTGGAGAATCTGTCTGTCACAGGAAACCTAAAATAAACATTACTGATCTGTTGCATTGGAACTTGGCAATGGACAAACGCTACAGGATCAGCATTAAAGTATGGTACATGTTAGCTTACTTGACGTTCTCATTTTCTGTGTGAAAATGCAACAACAACACACCTATGTTTTTATAAAAGTTACACTAATCCATTACAATTGATTCTGATTATAGTTAAGTGATGGGGAGCAGTGAGGATGTATATTGGAGTAGATATGAGTTTTTATAATCTCGTTTGATCAATTATTAATGCACAATTCCTCAGACAGACATTTTATTTTTATTAATTTACACAATTTGAAAGTGTCTAGCAAGATCAATATTATTAATTCCTTATTGTTGTTGAGAAGCAAAGTTAGATTCATATTCAGATTCATTTACCACATGTGCATTGAATCATACAGTGAAATGTGTCCTTTGCATTAATGACTGGACAATGAAGGGATATGCTGGTGGCAGCCTGGAAGTGTTGCCATACATTCTGCTGTCATTCACAGCGTACCATTGTTATATTCTTTATATTTATATGTACCATGGGTTACTAATAAAGAATCATGTTCTGGAAGACATAGAACTTTTATTTACTGCAACAACCAAACCACGTTTTTTACAGTACCATGTTCTCGATCATTCTATCATTTCTGCGCAAACTCTTTCCAATCACGTTCTGACACAACCACAATTCCTGGTGGAAAGGCACGGAAAACAACAAAACAGAACACAACAAGCAACAAAACCACAAAAGCAAAACAAGTCCTTTCCTTCCTCTCACGTACCCCCACACACAGACAGTCCTCCAAATGCAGGAAGGACAAGCCACCTGTCTCCAGTCTCCAGGATGTGCGTATCAGGTTTCAACCTCGGGACTACCAATCGACCTTTGAGCTCCAGTGACAGGACTACGAACCCCTGGCATACTGACTGACCGGCCTCCTCGTGCCTCCTGTTTGATCCTGGGACACACAGTGGCCTTCTTGAACCACCACAACCCTCCTGATGAAGGTACTCCCACAGTGATACTGGGAGAGGAGTTTGTGTATTTAGACCAACCACAACAATGACCTGGCTGTGTACTTCAAAGTCACAGTGATATGTGATATGGAGAAAGACTTTTAGGTGATGGTGCTTCTGCCCTCCTCTACTCGTCAGTCTTGATGGTAGAGATTGTGGGTTTAGGAATTACTGTCAGAATAGCCTCAGTGAGTGGCTACAATACATTTTATAAATGAAATACTGTTTGGTGGTGGTACAGGAATGAACGTGTTCTATGTCCAAGGTGATATTAATCAAGTGGAATGCTTTAACCCAGATGGAGTTGAATTGCCCTGTGTTCCTCTATCCCAGCCCCCTCAATGGACCTGGACTCTCCTGTGTTCTTCTGTCCCAGCCCACTCAATGGACCTGCACTGTCCTGTGTTCCTCTGTCCCAGCCCACTCACTGGACCTGGACTGTCCTGTGTTCCTCGATCCCAGCCCCCTCAATGGACCTGGACTGTCCTGTGTTCCTCGATCCCAACACCATCAATGGACCTGAACTGTCCTGTGTTCCTCAATCCCAACACCATCAATAAAAGGATATGGATTGCAGCCCCTCAATGTTACCCACTACATCCCCCTATTTCAGATGCCCATAAACCAACTTAGATCCTTCACCTCAGGTTGTTAGATCTACAATGATGTTACTGGAATTGGAGGCCTCAGATTATGAGGAGAGATTCAATAGTGTGGGACTGTTTTCCCTGGAATGAAAGCGGTTGACAGGTGACCTTATACATCTTTATAAATTCATTAGTGCACAGGTAAAGTGAACGATCACAGTTAATTTTTCCAGGGTAAGGAGTCTAAAGCTAAAAGGGTGAGTTTAAGGTGAGAGAGGAAAGAGGATCTGAGGGACAGGTTTTTCACACAGAAGGTGATAGGTATTGTAATATTTTGTAACTTCAAAACATTAAACTAATTCAAAGGAAGACACAGGGTCCGAAATGCAGGTTTAACTTTGAGTTTACTTTAAGCGAGGCACGGACATATCATGTGATAGCGTGATGATGTATGCAATTCACCTATATATAACCTGTAATGACTTACTTAAACAAATAAGAATGCTTAACCAAACAATGTATATATATACAAGATTACTCAAATATTAACAAGAGGTTTGTGGAGTGATCTGCCAGGAAAAGTCTTTGAGGAAGTTAAGTATTTGAAATATCCAAGAGGAGTTCTTGAAGCAGCATGTGGTGAGCCCAACTAGAGGAGAGAACATACTGGATCTAGTTTTGGGAAATGAACCAGGCCAGGTAGACGGGTCTTGTAGCAGATGACTTGAATTTCCCTAATATGGACTGTTGAAGGGTCTCAGCCTAAAACATCAACTGTACTCTTTTCCATAGACACTGCCTGGCCTGTTGAGTTCCTCCAGCATTTTCTGTGTGTTCCCTGGATTTCCAGCATCTGCAGATTTTCTCTTGTTTATAATTGAAAGACATCTGGACAGGTTTAAAGATGGGAAAGATTTTGAAGAAAATGAGCCAAATGCAGGTAATGAGACTAGCTGAGGAAGGTACCTTAGTTGGCATGGATGAGTTGGGCTGACGAGCTTGTTTCAATGCTTCATAACTCTATGACTCTATGCAATTCTCCACCAGCCATACTTAATTAGGATCAGAATTATCATTCAAAATGAATGAAATTTATGAACTGATTAGGAGAAAATACCTATGTGTATCTAATTTCTTTAACTATTCTCTTGACTTTTATAGTTATTTATTACTAAAAGTGTTTCAATATTTTTATTCCAAAAACTTGTTTAAGTAGTTTTAAAACCATTTACAAGAGTTTTTAAGTTGCTCTGAATATCAGAGTGTTTTAGGACATTCAGGGGATAGGATCCCATCAAGATGGCATCTGAGATCTTGCCATTGTGAAGGTTCTTCACCTGATTCCATGGGCGTAGAACTTCCTATGTAACACAAGCAAATGGAAATAGATGGTGAATGTGGGTAGGATAACCGTGCAGTTTGTTTTGGCAAAATCAGAAAAGCTGTT
Source organism: Mobula hypostoma (assembly GCF_963921235.1). NCBI lineage: Eukaryota > Metazoa > Chordata > Chondrichthyes > Myliobatiformes > Myliobatidae > Mobula > Mobula hypostoma. The sequence continues at coordinate 98,211,018 of NC_086098.1, forward strand.
CAATGGACGGCTGAAGCAATATGTTTCATATTAATGTTGAAGGTGCATAAATCATGTCCAAACCATTAATTTCCGTAACCTCACCACTATGGACTCATTTGTGTTATTCCAACATGTGTATCTACTAAATATCCTTATCTACAGAGAGCCTGTGTTTATGTTATTTTCTAATCACTGCAGCTAGTGGTGCATAACTTGGACCTCATTTCCATTAAATTAGTAAATAGAATCACTTTAATATGGGATCCAACAAAGTGCTTCATTTAAATCTAATGGGCACTCTACAAACATACACCAGAGCAACAAAGCATAGCACAGTCAATAATACATGTCACACATTCTACTGTGCGTGCATGTAAATAAAATTAAGCGGAACCACAGATTGGAATAAGATTTTAACCAATTAATACTGTTGCCTATAACAAACCAGAAAGACAGTTAGTCCAGATCACATTGATTACTTCTTTAATTATGATTTAGCAACAGTGCCAAACTAGATGTGCACAAATGAACATCACCTAAATGTTAACACTCTTATTCGGCTCCATGTCAGATTTAATTAATAATGCACAATAACGCAAGCACCCAATTTTAATAAAACTCCAACTTCTTGTGCGGCAGACAAAACTTCTAAGTGACTGGCAGAAATTCTAATTTTATGAAATGAAAGATTCAGAGATATATAATTGAAAATACCCCAAACATCATGACCTTGGCTGATGCAGAAAATGATCAATAACTAGCTTCCACTAATTCCACACAAAGCCTGATAAACTAACTCACAATGGAAACACAAGAGATTGCAGATGTTGGAATCTGGAGCAACCAACAATCCCTTGGAAGAACTCAGTGGGTTTATGGGGGGATAGGAATTGTCGATGTTTGTTGAGAAGTGGATACATAGTGTTGTTCAATATTTGGCTAAGGAGTTGGTGCAGGAAGGAGGGCTTCATATTTATGCATCACTGGACTATCTTCCAGGGCAAGTGCAATCTGTACAAACAAGACGCTTTGTATCTGAACAGGAAGAGGAGCCAATATCCTCACTAAGAGGTTTGCTAATGCTACCCAGGAGGGTTTAAACTAGAGTGGCAGGGGGATGGGAACCACAGCAGCAGCTCTACAGGTTGGGATGACAAGTAAAATTGAAAGGAAGAACAGCAAGAAACAGAGTAATAAATATGGTGAGTCTAACGGGTTAAAAGGTGCTTATTTCGACTCCAGGAGAATTTTGGTTAAGGAGGAAGAACTTAAATCCTGGACCATAACACAGAATTACAATGTTGTTGTTGTTACAGAGACCTGAATATGTGTGGTATAAGACTGACTGCTTAATGTCTGTGGGTTTCTTTGTTTTTGGGTAAAATAGGTGGAAGGGTAGCAGTACTCAGACAGTACACAATGAACAGTTCATTCTCAGAGGCAACTCGTGTGGACCTCAGAAACAGGATAGGTGCAATAACTCTGATGGGATTAAACTCAAGGGATATCTAGGTAATTATGGAAAGGTGCAGAAGCAACAGGGTTGTCATAGTGGGGGAGTTTAACTTCCCCAGTATTGGTTGTAACATCCTTAATGCAAACAGTTTCGATGGGGTGGGATTTCTTCAGGGTATCCAAGAGGAGTTCTTGAAGTAGCATGTGGCGAACCCAACTAGAGAAGAGAACATAGTGGATCTAGTTTTGGGAAATGAGCTAGGCCAGGTAGACAGGCCTTGTAGCAGATGACTTGAATTTCCCTAATATAGACTGGGACCTCCTTAGAGGAAGAGGTTTAGATGGGGGAGAATTTGTTAGGTGCATCCAGAAGGGTTTCTGAAATCAATAATCCAGTTAGAAGAGAGGCCATACTGTACCTGTGCTGGGTAATGAGACTGGCCAAGTGACTGACCTTTCAGTGGGATAACAGTTAGGGACAGTGATCACAACACCTTAATTTTAAGATCGTTATAACATAGATAGGTAGAAGTATGAACCTTACAGGAGTGTATTTAATCAGAGCACAGCAAATTATCAGCAGGACAGAGTATCAAGCAGAAACTAGGAAGAGTTCATTGGAAAAGCTGATTTTGGGTAATTCCATACATGATATGAGGAAGATGTTTAAAGATCAATGGCACAGAGAACAGGACAGGGTATATCCCAGTAAGAAGAAAGTGTGGCGACCCACTTTCTGGCATACACGAACCGGCTCACAACAGCGTGCGCAGGCAGAGGGCCGGCCCCAGAAAGGGCGCCAGGCCGTCTTCACCAGCAGGGGGAAAATCCCGCGTGCAGAAGGGGTCTGGGAATATGCATTCCCCACAGCAGTCCCGCCCAGGGAGGGCGGGAACGGGAAGGCTTTAAAGCGGGCCGCGAAGTTTGAATAAATCTCTTTCATCGCAACTCTAACTCACCGACTCCGTGTGGTTATTCTAGCGCTGTGTGTAGCACACCGCTACAATTGGTGACCCCGACGGCCCAAACGATATTTGGACCAAAGGTGACCAACGCCGCATCTGTTCACGCAGTTTCGTTAAAACTGCCAAGCTTCTGGACGCTGCGATTCCAATTATGGTTGGAACAAGCAGAAGCACAATTCCACATTCGGTAGATAACCTCGGAGTCCACTCGCTACTACTACGTGCTGAGCTCCCTCGACCAGGAGACAGCTGCACAAGTTGAGGAGTTTATACAGGCGCCCCCGGAGGACGGCAAATACACAACATTCAAAGCCCTGCTCATAAGGACTTTCGGACTCTCACGGTGCGAACGAGCTGCCCGCTTACTGCACCTGGATGGTTTGGGAGACAGGCCGCCGTCAACATTAATGAACAAGATGCTGGCCCTGGCTGAAGGACACAAACCCTGCCTCATGTTTGAGCAGGCGTTCCTAGAGCAACTGCCTGAGGACATATGCTTGCTGCTGTCCGACACAGATTTCGGCAACCCCCAGGAGGTGGCGGCCCAAGCAGATGTGCTGTGGAATGCCAGGAAAGAGAGAGGGGCACCCGTCGCACAGATCACCAAGCTGCGTGCCCAACGACAGACCAGACCAGGCCCAGCAGCAGAGCCTACAAAACTCGGCGACGGGAATGAGGAGCCCAATGAACAATGGTGTTTCCACCACCAGCGGTGGGGCACAGAGGCCCGCTGCTGCAGACCACCCTGCAAATTCCCGGGAAACGCCAGGGCCAGCCACCGCTGATGGCTACGGCGGCTGGCCATCAGGACAGCCTCCTGTACGTCTGGGACAAGCAGTCGGGACGCTGCTTTTTGGTCGACACCGGAGCGGAGATCAGCGTCTTACCTCCAACGAGTTACGACACCCGCAACAGAGAACCGGGACCCACCCTGAGGGCCGCTAATGGCAGCACAATATGAACCTACGGCACCCGCACGGTGCGGCTACAGTTCAGCTCCAGCCGGTTCACGTGGGACTTCACACTGGCCGCCGTGGCCCAACCACTGCTGGGGGCAGATTTTCTACGAGTCCACAGCCTGCTGGTCGACCTGCAAGGGAAGCGATTAGTCCACGCCAAGACTTTTCAAACGTTCTCCCTGGGTGAAGCACAGTTGCCAGCCCCACACCTGGACTCCATCACGCTGTCCGACGACGAATTCACCAGGGTCCTGGCGGATTTCCCATCGGTACTGACACCACAGTTCATGGCAGCCATGCCCAGACACGGAGTACAGCACCACATCCCGACCCAGGGACCACCCCTCCACGCCCGTGCTCGAAGGCTCCCCCCGGACAAGCTCCGACTGGCAAAGGAGGAGTCCAAGAAGATAGAGGAATTGGGGATCATACGACGGTCCGACAGCCCATGGGCCTCCCCCCTTCACATGGTGCCCACAGCAACGGGGGGCTGGAGACCATGCGGTGACTACCGTAGACTGAACGAGGCTACAACGCCAGACCGCTACCCTGTGCCGCACATTCAATACTTCGCAGCAAACCTACACGGCGCAAGGATCTTTTCCAAGGTAGACCTCGTCTGGGGATACCATCAAATCCCTGTACATCCGGATGACATCCCCAACACAGCACTTATCACCCCGTTCGGACTTTTCGAATTCCTCCGAATGCCGTTTGGTCTAAAGAATGCCGCACAGACTTTCCAGTGGCTAATGGACGCGGTGGGACGCGACCTGGACTTTGCATTCATCTATTTGGACGACATCCTCATAGCCAGCAGTAGTCGGCAGGAGCATCTGTCCGACCTCCGCCAGCTCTACTCCCGCTTGAGCGAATTCGGCCTTACAATCAATCCAGCCAAATGCCAGTTCGGACTCGACACCATTGACTTCCTGGGCCACAGGATTACTAAAGACGGGGCAACCCTGCTGCCCGCCAAGGTAGACACGGTCCACAAATTCCCCCGACCCAACACAATCAAAGGCCTGCAGGAATTTCTTGGGTATGGTGAATTCCTACCACCGTTTCCTCCCCTCAGCAGCCCGAACCATGCGACCCCTGTTCACTCTAATGTCGGGTAAGGGCAAGGACATTACCTGGGACGAAGAGGCCGCAACCGCTTTCGTTAAAACCAAAGAAGCCTTGGCAAACGCCGCGATGCTAGTGCACCCCAGAACGGACGTTCCTACTGCCCTCACGGTGGACGCATCCAACACAGCAGTCGGTGGAGTGCTGGAACAACCCATCGAGGGTCGCTGGCAACCCCTGGCGTTCTTCAGCGAACACCTACAACCACCTGAACTCAAATACAGTCCTTTCGACCGGGAGCTATTGGCACTATACCTGGCAATCCGGCATTTCAGGTACTTCTTAGAAGGTAGGCCCTTCACCGCGTTCATAGACCACAAACCGCTTACCTTTGCGGTCATGAAGGTGTCCGACCCCTGGTCGTCCCGCCAGCAGCGACATCTGTCCTACATCTCCGAGTACAGGACGGACATCCGGCATGTCTCTGGAAAGGACAACATCGTGGCGGACGCACTATCCAGACCTACCATACAGGCCCTGTCCCAGGGAGTGGACTATGCAGCGCTGGCAGAGGCACAGCAGGCAGACACTGAGATCCCCAGTTACAGAACTGCAGTCTCCGGTTTGCAGCTCCAAGTCCTCCTCGTAGGCCCAGGTGAGAGGACCCTACTGTGTGACGTAGCTACCAGCCAACCCCACCCCGTCGTCCCAGCAGCCTGGCGCCGGCGGGTTTTTGAGTCCATTCACAACTTAGTGCACCCCTCCATCAGGACAACTGTCCGGCTGGTCGCCAACAGGTTCGTATGGCATGGACTTCGTAAGCAGGTCAGTGAATGGGCCAAAACGTGCATGCAGTGCCAAACGGCCAAGGTGCAGCGGCACACCAAGGCTCCGCCGCAGCTGTTCGAACCCATCCGCTGGAGGTTCGACCACATCCATGTGGATATCGTGGGGCCCCTGCCAGTGTCATGAGGAGCACGGTACCTCCTAACTATGGTAGACCGGTTCACCAGATGGCCAGAGGCAGTCCCGCTCACTGAGACCACCTCCGAATCCTGCGCCCGAGCACTGATCACAACCTGGGTAGCCTGCTTCGGGGTACCGGCCCACATTACCTCCGACAGGGGCGCCCAGTTCACCTCCAGCCTGTGGTCGGCTGTGGCCAACCTTTTAGGATCACAGCTACACCACACAACTGCCTACCACCCACAGTCAAACGGACTAGTGGAGCGCTTCCACCGTCACCTGAAATCGGCTCTCATGGCCCGCCTGGAAGGGCCTAACTGGGTGGACGAACTTCCCTGGGTCCTGCTCAGAATCTGCACGGCGCCCAAAGAGGATCTGCACACCTTGTTGGCCGAGTTGGTGTACGGCGTGCCCCTGGTCGTCCCAGGAGAGTTCATACCAGCCCCAAGGGGGCAAGAGGACCCACAGCAGTCCTGGACAGACTACGGGAGAGGCTTGGTAACCTGGCCCCCATACCCACTTCACAGCACAGACAGAGTCTGACCTGCGTACCCAAAGACCTGCAGAACTGTAAGTTTATTTTTGTACGACAGGGCGGACACCGGGCACCGCTACAGCGGCCCTACAAGGGGCTGTTTAAGGTGATCAGGAACAACGGGTCCACGTTCGTGCTGGACATGGGGGGAGAGAGGAGGTTTTCACGGTGGACCAACTCAAACCGGCCCATGTGGACTTGGCGCAGCCGGTCCAGGCTCAGGTACCGTGGCGCAGGGGCAGACCTCCCAAACAGAGGCCGATCCAGACTGTGGACATTGGGGGAGGTATCGCCGGTTCTGGGGGGGGGGTTATGTGGCGACCCACTTTCTGGCACACACGAACCAGCTCACAACAGCGCGCGCAGGCAGAGGGCCGGCCCCAAAAAGGGCGCCAGGCCATCTTCACCAGCAGGGGGAAAATCCCGCGTGCAGAAAGGGTCTGGGAATATGCATTCCCCACAGAAGTCCCGCCCCAGGGAGGGCGGGAACGGGAAGGCTTAAAAGCAGGCCGCGAAGTTTGAATAAATCTCTTTCAACGCAACTCTAACTCATCGACTCCGTGTGGTTATTCTAGCACTGTGTGTAGCACACCGCTACAAAAGGATAATAGTTCAGCATAGACTTGATGGATTGAAGTGTGCTGTAGTGCTCTATGACCTTGTGATAAGGATGGTGGGGTAAGTGAATCTTAGCTGTTAAGAGTGGTGATGAATTTAGTCAAGAAGAAAAAGGAAACATGAAAAAGGTTCTGGAAACTAAAATCAAACAGAACCTTTGTGGATTATAAAGCAGTCGGAAATTTCTTTAGTGGTTTGAATGGAGCACAACTGCGTAACTGCGAGGAGGTCCGCCAGTGAGAATAGTGGGAAGAGTTTAAAAGTGAGCAGAGTTGAAAAGGTAACGGTTATTTCTTCAGTGGTTTGAATGGGGCACGACTGCACAAGTGCATAGAGGTCGGCCAGTGAGAACAGCGAGAAGAGTTTAAAAAGAAGACAGCTTTGCAGAGTGGGCGTCAGAGGAGCGGGCATGGGGGTAGTGGGAGACAGAGTAGGAAGGCTTTGGCTTATCGGGGTTTAGGCGATAAAAGGTCAAGGTGAGGTAGCTTATCTGTGTAGAATACAGACAGAAGGTATGTGTGTGAGGCCAGTTTTCTGAGCTCGGTGTCAGATGTGGGATGTCCTGGAGACTCCCAGCCTTCCGGACGGCCACATCTGCACCAGATGCATTGAGCTGCAGCTTCTTAGGGACCGCATTAGGGAATTGGAGATGCAGCTCGATGACCTTCATCTGGTCAGGGAGAGTGAGGAGATGATAGAGAGGAGCTATAGGCAGGTAGTCACTCTGGGGCCTGGGAAGACAGTTAAGTGGGTAACAGTCAGGAGAGGGAATGGGAAGAGTCAGGTACTAGAGAGTACTCCTGTGGCTGTCCTCCTAAACAATAAGTACTCCTGTTTGAGTACTGTTGGGGGAGACAGCCTACCTGGGGGAAGCAACAGCAGTTGTGCCTCTGGCTCAGAAGGGTAGGGAAAGGAAGAGGATGGCAGCAGTGATAGGGGACTCTATAGTTAGGGGTCATAGGTGATTCTATGGACTCAGGAAAGAAACGCGGATAGTAGTTTCCCTTCAAGGTGCCAGGGTCTGGGATGTTTCTGATCGCGTCCACAATATCTTGGTGGGAAGGAGAACAGCTAGAGGTCATGGTTCATATTGGTACCAATGATATAGGTAGGAAAAGGGAGGAAGTCCTGAAAACAGAGTACAGGGAGTTAGGAAGGAAGTTGAGAAGCAGGACCTCAAAGGTAGTAATCTCGGGATTTCTGCCTGTGCCACGTGACAGTGAGTATAGGAATAGAATGAGGTGGAGGATAAATGCGTGGCTGAGGGAGTGGAGCAGGGGGCAGTGATTCAGATTTCTGGATCATTGGGACCTCTTCTGGGGCAGGTGTGACCTGTACAAAAAGGACGGGTTGCACTTGAATCTGAGGGGGACCAATATCCTGGTGGGGAGGTTTGCTAAGGCTATTGAGGAGAGTTTAAACTAGAATTGTTGGGGGTGGGAACTGAACTGAAGCAATGGAGGAAAGGGAGGTTGGCTCACAAATAGAGAAAGCTTGGAGACAGTACAAAAGGGGGGATAGGAAGGTGATAGAGAAGAGACGCGCTCAGACCAAAGGTTTGAGATGTGTCTATTTTAATGTGAGGAGTATTATGAATAAAATGGATGAGCTTAGAGTGTGGATTAGTACTAGGAGCTATGATGTTGCAGCCATTACAGAAACTTGAATGGTGCAGGGGCAGGAATGGTTACAAAGTGCCGGGCTTTAGATGTTTCAGAAAGGGCAGGGAGGGAGGCAAAAGGGGTGGAGGCGTGGCACTGTTGATCAGAGATAGTGTCACAGCTGCAGAAAGTGAAGAAGTCATGGAGGGGTAACCTACGGCGTCTCTGTGGGTGGAAGGAATAATAAGAAAGGAATAGGAAGGGGTCAATATCTCTACTGGGTGTTTTTTATAGACCACCTAATAGTAACAGGGACATAGAGGAGCAGATAGGGAGACAGATTCTGGAAAGGAGTAATAATAACAGGGTTGTAGTGATAGGAGATTTTAATTTCCCAAATATTGATTGGCATCTCCCTAGAAAGAGGGGTTTAGATGGGGTGGAGTTTGTTAGGTGTGTTCAGGATGGTTTCTTGACACAATATATAGATAAGCAAGAAGAGAGACTGCACTTGATCTGGTATTGGGAAATGAACCTGGTCAGGTGTCAGATCTCAGATCTCAGTGGGAGAGCATTTTGGAGATAGTGATCACAATTCTATCTCCTTTACCATAGCATTGGAGAGGGATAGGAACAGACAAGTTAGGGAAACATTTAATTGGAGTAAGGGGAAATATGAGGCTATCAGGTAGGAACTTGGAAGCATAAATTGGAAACAGATGTTCTCAGGGAAACGTACGGAAGAAATGTGGCAGATGTTCAGGGAATATTTGTGTGGGGTTCTGCGGAGGTACGTTCTAATGAAATGGAAAGGATCGTAGGGTACAGGAACCGTAGTGTACAAAGGCTGTTGTAAATCTAGTCAAGAAGAGAAGAAGAACTTGCGAAAGGTTCAAAAAAACCAGGTAATGATAGTGATCTAGAAGATTATAAGGCTAGCAGGAAGGAGCTTTAGAATGAAATTAGGAGAGCCAGAAGGGGCCATGAGAAGGCCTTGGCGGACAGGATTAAGGAAAACCCCAAGGCATTCTACAAGTATATGAAGAGCAAGAGGATAAGACATGAGAGAATAGGACCAATCAAGTGTGACAGTGGAAATGTGTGTATGGAACCGGAGGAGATAGCAGAGGTACTTAATGAATACTTTGCTTCAGTATTCACTATGGAAAAGGATCTTGGCAGTGGACTGAAGAGCTTGAGCATGTAGATATTAAGAAGGAGTATGTGCTGGAGCTTTTGGAAAGCATCAAGTTGGATAAGTCACTGTGACCAGACAGGATGTAACCCAGGCTACTGTGGTAAGTGAGAGAGGACAAATCGGTTAGAGTTCTTCGAGGAAGTAGCAAGCAGGGTGGACAAAGGAGAGGCAGAAGATGTCATTTACTTGGATTTTCAGAAGGCATTTGATAGATGTCACACATGAGGCTGCTTAACAAGATAATATCCTATAGTATTACAGGAAAGGTGCTGACATCGATAGAGGAATGGCTGACAGGCAGGAGGCAGTGAGTGGGAATAAAAGAAGCCTTTTCTGTTTGGCTGCTGGTGACTAGTGGTTTTCCTCAGAGGTCAGTATTGGAACCACTACTATTCACATTGTTTGCCAGTGATTTAGATAATGCAATTGATGACTTTGTGGCAAAGTTTGCAGGTGATACAAAAAGAAGGTGGAGGGGTAGACAGAGCTGAAGAAGCAATGTGATAGCAGCTGGACTTAGACAAATTGGGAGAATGGGCCAAAAAGTGGCAGATGGAATACAGTGTTGGGAAATGTATGATGATGCATTTTTGGAAAAGGAACAATAGTGCTAACTATTTTCTAAATGGGAGAAAATTCAAACATCAGAAAATTCAAACATCAGAGGTGCAGGGGAAATTAAGAGTCCTTGTGCAAGATGCCCAGAAGTCTGTGGTAAAGAAGGCAAATGTAATATTGGCATTTATTTCAAGGGGAATAGAATATAAAAGCAAGAAGATAATGCTGAGCCTTTATGAGACATTAATGAGGCCACATTCAGAGTATTGTCAATAATTTTGCGCTCCATATTTCAGAGATGTGTTGTCATTGGAGAGAGTCCAGAGGAGGTTAACGAGAATGATTCTGGGCATGAAGGGGTTAACAAATGAGGAGCATTTGGCAGCTTTGGGCCAGTATTCACTGGAATTTAGAAGAATGTGAGGGGATCTCATTGAAACCTACTGAATATTGAAAAGACTAGATAAGTTGGATGCAGAGAGGATGTTTCCTATGGTGGAGGTTCCAGAACTAGAAGACACTGCTTCACAATTGAGGGGTGACCTTTTAGAACATAGGTAAGGAGGAATTTTTTTTAGCCAGAGGATAGTAAATCTTTGAAATCCTATGCCACAAACAGATATGGAGGCAATGCGTGTTGTTATATTTAAAGGGGAGGTTGATAGTTTCCTGATTGATCAGGGCATCAAAAGATATTGCAAGAAGACAGGTGTATATGTTGAGTGGGATCTGATATCAGACATGATAGAATGGTGGATCAGACTCGATGGGCTGAATGGCCTAATTCTGCTCCTATGTCTTAATGTCGTACGGTCTTATTTGCAGAATTTGTTGTGTCTTAAATTTCATGTAGCTGTAAACTAATATTGTTAATTTATTATGATGCATCAGGATAAGTAAGCAATACTAGAAATAGAACTACCAAAAATTGTTCGTTTTGCATCAGCCCTTTTTTCATTATTGGGCTGTTTTGGTCTTTGGCTCACTTTCACTTCAGGTTCTGTGGGAGAACAGTATGGAATAATGTGTGCAATTGACAGCCCTGCCACCTTCCGAGATTTGTTTACTTACAGTGCCTAAGTTGCTTTGCTGCTGCACACCTGTACAATTTAGTTCGTGTTCCCTCTCATTATTCTTCCTGCCAGGATAAATCATTTCATGCCTCTCTGCACTGAAATTCATGTGTGGTGCCCAGCTACGTCACCATTCTGTATAAAAATGCCATTTTAAAGTCTGTTACTAGCCTCATCACTGTTTCTATATAAAACATTGAAGTTAGACTCTGAGTCTATATCAAGCTTATTGATGTATGTTAAAAGCAATAGCCCTGAGACTGATTTCTGCAGAACACTGTAATATGCTTTCTTCCATTTCTGAAACTATCCAGTCAGTACTACTTTCTGCTTCCATGCATTCTACAACGAAATTTAAAGGTCACAGTGAACTACATCAGTATCTCTATCAAGTGCTATTGTACTTCATAGTTCAGAATTAAGTTGGTTCTCTGTTTCTGTTCTCTGATTGTCAGCTGCTGAAAGAAAAGAAAACATTATTGAATGTGGAACTTGGTCCTTGGATATCTATAAAAAGGAAACAAAGACTTCTTAGGAGAGATCACAACCAAGTCTCAGGGAATATGTTAATATTTACAAGGAGTCGCTGGGAGCTTGTTAATATTTACTGGAAATCTCCAGGTGTATGAGGTAATATTACAAACATGAGAAAATCTGCAGATGCTGGAAATCAAGTGCAACACACACAAAATGCAGGAGAAACTCAGCAGGCCAGGCGACATCTATGAAAAGGAGTAAACAGTCAATGTTTTGGGCTGAGACACTTCTTCAGGACTGAAAAGGAAGAGGAGAAGTCTAGGTACGAAGGTGGGAGGAGGGGAGGAAGAAGTACAAGGTCGTAGGTGATGGGTGAAACTGGGAGAAGAGGAGGTGTGAAGTTAGGAGCTAGGAAATTAATTAGTGAAAGAGATAAAGGGTTGGTGAAGGTGTACCTGATAGGAGAGGATAGAAGACAATGGAAGAAAGGGACAGAGGAGGAGCACCAGAGGAAGGTAAGGAGATAAATTGAGCGAGCATAACAGGATTGGGGAATAGTGAAGGGAAAGGGTGGAGCAATTATCGGAGACTTATGCTCAGGGTAAGGTGGAGCCTTCAGGAAACCTAGTGCTGCCTACAAACCACCCCCAGCCCTAGGCTCATGTGAGTCCCGACCCTGTGTCTAATCAGGGGTGTGCTAGTTCAGGAGCAAACCAAAGAAGTGCCCAAGCAGTATAGATCACTAGCAGCCAAGCCAAAGGGCTCCAGTTGCCAGATCCCATCTGAGGGGAAGGCTCCAAAACAGAATCCCTTGGAGCCTGGTCCCAGGAGACAGGGACCATTTGTCATGCCTTGCTGCTCATGTCTGAGGAGAGATGAGGACTTGGACTGTGACTTTGCCTCGGTTTTCACCAAAAGCTCTTGTGGACCTATGGGGGTGACTTTGGGGTTTGCCGATGAAGTCTCAGGAGACATCCTTGGAGAAAGGTTCGGGGGTGATTGCAGTACCCTAGTTGGTAGAAATCCCTTCTGTCTACAAGGATTTGGAAGAGGTCTTCAGGAGGCGAAAGGCCTCGAGTCTTCCACCACACTGACCCTATAACTGTACTATGGATCTACTGCTGGGCACGTTCTCCGTGGGGTTGCTTAAATACGCTCTCAGGACCAGAGAGAACCACTATGGAGGAAAACATAAAAGAGACTCTTGCCATGGGATTCATTTGGTCCTCCACCTCTCTAGCCAGTGCTGGTTTCTTCTTTGTGCTGAGGAGGGATGGGAGCCTATAACCTTGCTTTGACTATAGAGCACTGAATTGCATAACGGTCAAGAATTGTTACCCTCTTCCACTCATGTACACAGATTTCAAGATTCTCCAAGGAGCAAGAATATTCTCAAAGCTAGACTTGTGGAGTGTTCACAACCTGGTTCGCAGAAAGGAGGATGACAAATGGAAGACAGCATTCAACATCCTGTCAGGGCACTATGAGTACCTGTTCATGTCCTTCAGCTTGTGAATAGACCAACTGTTTTTCAGGCCTTTTTAAATGACATGCTCTGGGATGCTCTCCATAAGTATGCCTTTGTCTACTTGGGCGACATCCTAATTTTCTTGAAGTTCATGGAAGAGCATGTTGCTCACATCAGAGATATCCTAAAGAGACTTCTTGATCATGAACTTTACGTCAAACTGGAGAAGTCAGAATTTCAATTAACCACTATTTGATTTTTGGGTTTCATCATCTTAAATGGCAATCGCAGGATAGATCCTAGTATGACTCAGGCAGTCAGAGACTGGCCATTACCTTCCAATATGAAACAAGTCCAGTGATGCTTGGGATTTGCTAACTTTTACCAAAAGTTCATCAGAAATTTCATCTCAGTGGCAGCTCCTCTGACGGCACTAATCTCGAGATCCACAAGTCCTTTTGTTTGGACTACCAAAGCGAGGCTGCTTCTGCAGAGCTCAAACAGTGGTTCTCGACAGCTTCCATTTTGGTTGCACCTAATCCAGACCTTCCATTTATTGTGGAGGTGGATGCCTCAAACATCGGAGTGGGTGCAGTGTTGTCTCAAGGGTCACCTTTGGACAATAAACTGCACCCGTGTGTGCTCTATTTCAGGTGGCTATCCCAGGCAGAGCTGAACTATGACACTGGGAATTGGGAGCTTCTTGCAGTTAAGTTAGCTTTAGAATAATGGTGACACTGGCTAGAGGGGGAAAAGAACCCTTTTTTTGTTGGACAGACCACAAGAACTTGGCTCATATTCAGGAGGCCAAGAGACTGAATTCCTGGCCAGGTGGTCTTTGTTCTTTAACCATTTTATTTTCATCCTGACTTATTGACCGGGGTCAAAGAAACAGAAGCCAGATACCTTGTCCCATCAGGTTGATGAACTGGAACAAGAAGAGCAGCCTACCACCATTTGCCCCAAGCCAAAGTGCCAGTTCAATGGGGAATCGACGCTCTTGTTTGCAGGGTCCAAGAACAAGGGGAGATTTGTTAAGAATGGTCCTCCGGGTCAGCTGTTTGTCCCAAGTACCATCCGGTCCCAGGTACACCAATGGGAACATTCATTGAGAATGATCACTCACCCAGGAACTGCCAGGACCCTGAGTTCATCAAGAGGAGTTATTGTAGCCTGGAATGACAAAGGAAGTTTGGCAGTATGTGCAGGCATGTGAGGTGTGTGTCAGGACCAAGAAGCCCTGTACCCAACCTCAAGGGCTTCTCCACCTCCTACCTGTTCTGGACAGACCATTTGCACACATCTCCAAGGACTTCATCACAGGTCTTTCCAAGGGGAAGACCATGATTATAGTAATTGTTGATCATTTTTTGAAGGCCTGGAAATTCATCACTTTGGACAGACTACCATCTGTGGTGGAGATGGCCGAGACTGTCTTGCACCAGGTCTTCAGGATCCATGGTTTTCCGGTGGACATTGTGTCAGATTGCGGTCCACAATTCGCATCACAATTCTGGAGGACATTTTGTAAGCTATTTGGGGCAACAGTGAGTTTTTCCTCTGGGTTTTACCTGCAGTCCAATGGCCAGTCAGAATGGGTGAACCAAGATCTGGAGCGAAAACTAAGGTGCCTGGTCTCTGAAAGACCAGACAAGTGATGCGACCAATTAACGTAGGCAGAGGTCTCCCACAACACCTTACAGCAGTTGGCACACAGGATGTCCCCTTGCCAATGTCAGTTTGGGTATTCTCCATCACTCTTTCCAGAGCAAGGGGCTGAGGTTAGCGTCCCTATGGCCAAAGATCTCATTCAACGCTGCAAGCAAAGATTGTCTGGGGGCAAGAAAGTGGAAACCAAGGTGAATTGAAAGAGTAGAGAGGACCTGCTTTACAGCCTGGGCAGCAGGTCTGGCTGTCCACTCATGATTTGCCTCTCTGACTGGAGTCCAGCAAAATGGGACGCAAGTTCATCGTACCCTTCAGGATTCTCAGGGAAGTAAATCTGGTGGCCGACACCTTACAGCTCTCCAGGACCCTCAAGATCATTCCCCTGTGTCACCACCCACAGCTCCAATTTGCTAATTAAATTTGCAGATGATACTACACTGATTGGCCTTATCTCAAGTAATAACGAGGCACCCTACAAAGTGGTGTCAAGAAAACAACCTCTCCCTCAATGTCACAAAAACAAAGGAGCTGGTTGTGGATTACAGGAGGAATGGAGGCAGGCTAAGCCCTATTGACATCAATGGATCTGGGGTTGAGAAGGTGAACAGCCTTATACACATTATACACATTATGGTATACGGTATACACATTACTGAGGACTTCACTTGGTCTGTACACACCAGCTGTGAGGTTGAAAAAAAAGCACAACAGCGCCTCTCTCCCTTCAGACAGTTGAAGAAGTTCGGCATAAGTCCTCAAATCCTAAGGTCTTTCTACAGGGGCACAATTGAGAGGGCCCTAACTGGCTGTATCACTGCTTGGTATGGGAACTGTATTTCCATCAATCGCAGGACACTGCAGAGAGTGGTGCAGACAGCCCAGCACATCTGTGGATGTGAACTTCCCACTATTCAAGACATTTACAATGACAGGTGCATACAAAAGGCCTGAAGGATCATTGGGGACCTGAGTTACACCGACCACAATCTATTCTAGCTGCTGCCATCTGGGAAATGGTACCATAGCATTAAAGCCAGGACCAACAGGCTCCGGAACAGCTTCTTCCACCAGGCCATCAGACTGATTAATTCACGCTGACACAATTGTATTTCTAAGCTATATTGACTGTTCTATTGTATATCTTACTGTTGATACTGTTTATTACAAATTACTATAATTTGCACATTACACATTCAGACGGAAATGTAACATAAAGATTTTTACTCCTCATGTATGGGAGGGATGTAAGAAATAAAGTCAATTCAATTTAATTCAATTAACTTTCCACGTTTTCAAATTAAAGTCTGTGAACACCAGCCCGTTAGCCCCACCATCATCAGCCCCACCACCATGCAAGTTTGTTGATGGGAACAGGTTTTCACCGTACGAAGAAGTTTGGACTTGTGTACTGTTTGAGGTGATGGGCAATATCTTGTGGACTGGGAAGGATTTGGACCGGAGGAGAGGTGCTGGGTACCTGAAAGAGACATTTTGGATCCAGCTCTCATTCATGACTACAGTCATCTTCTCTCTGAGCAGCCAAGCCTGTCTGGAATTAGCTATAGGGAGGAGATCCTGTTACGAAACGTACCCATCCGTGCCAGTTTCCGAGGTTTACACGCTCTAACTCCCCGGAGTCTGGACAGCTGGCACAGCCCCTTTAAAGATTCAGGACAGTCACGCTCATTGCCAATCATGTTTTGGATGCGAAGTATTGAGCAGTAAAGAAGCACCTGAACTGAGGTTCTGCTAATTAAATGTGCCGACACTACATTGAATGGCCTTATCTCAAACAATAACAAGGGAAGAAGTCATCTCTCTGACACAGTGTGTCAAGAAAACAACCACTCCCTCAGTGTCGCAAAAACAGTAGAGCTGGTTGTGGATCACAGAGGATTGGAGAGGGGCTAACCCTATTGACATCATTGGATCTGGGGTTGAGAGGGTAAACAGCTTCAAGTTCCTCGGCATCCACATCACAGAGGTCCTCATGTGGTTTGTACATACCAGATGTGTGCTGAAAAAGGTTGAGGAAGTTTGGTATGGGCCCCCAGATCCTTAGAACTTCCTACAGGGGCACAACTGAGAGCATCCTGACTGGCTGCATCACTGCCTGGTGCGGCAACTGTACCTCCCTTAATCGCAGGATTCTGCAGAGAGCTGGGCTGACAGCCCAGCACATCTGTAGTTGTGAACTTCCCATGATTCAGGATATTTACAAGGTTGTTGTGTAAAAAGGGCCCGTAGAATCACTGGGGACCCAAACCATCCCAACTACAATCTATTCCAGCTGCTACCATCCGAGAAGTGGTACCACAGCATAAAAGCCAGGACCAACAGGCTCTGGGACAGCTTCTTCCACCAGGCCATCAGATTGATGAACTCACGCTGATTTGTGTGTCCTCTATATTACATTGACTGTTCTATTTATTATAAATTACTATGATTGCACATTGCACATTTAGATGGAGACGTAACATGAAGATTTTTACTCTTCATGTGTGAGAAGGATGTAAGAAATAAAGGCAATTCAATTCAATCATAAGCCTACGCATTGTTTTGTCTGGTGTTTGTTTTATGCTCTGATTTTCAATCCAGTTTGAAAACTGTGTCTCAATCCTAGCCTTAGATACTCCAGTATCTGGATCCAAGCCATCCTTGTCAAGGGCTCTTGTCACAGTTACAGGAGGATCTTGCCTTTTCTAGTGAACGGAGCATAGATATTTGGTGAAACGATCTCACCGATATACAAGAGGCCACAATGGGAGCACTGGATATGGTAGATGATCCCAACAGACTCGCAAGTGAAGTGTCGCCTCACCTGCAAGGACTTTTTGGGTCCCTGAATGATAGTGATGGAGGAGATCTAGGATCAGGTGTGGCATTTGTTCCACTTGCAAGGATAAGTACCAGGACAGAGAGCAATGGGGAGAAGCGAGTGGACAAGGGAGTTGTGTACAGAGCAATCCTTGCGAGAAGTGGAAACTGGGGCAGGGAGGGAAAGATGTGCAATCCCATTGGAGATGGCAAAAGTTACAGAGAATTCTGTGCTTGATGCGGAGTCTAGTGGGATAGTAGGTGAGGACAAGAGGAACCCTATCCCTGGTGTAGCGGTGGGAAGATGGGTGAGGGCAGACGTGCAAAATGGAAGAGATGTGGTTGAGGGCAGGGTTGATGGTGAAGGAAGGGAAACCCCTTTCTTTGAAGAAGGAGGACACCTTGTAAATTCTGGAATGAAAAGTCTCATCCTTAGAGCAGGTGCGGCAGAGATGGGGGAAATGAGAGAAGGGGATGACAATTTTACAAGTGACAGGGTGGGAAGAGAGAAAGTCTAGATAGCTATGAAAATCAGAGGGTTTATAAGAGATATCAGTAGATAGATTGAAAGACAGAGAGATTGAGAAATGGAAGGGTGGTGTCAGAAATAAACCAAGTAAATCTAAGGGCAGGGTAGAGGTTGGAGGAAAAGTTAATGAAATTAATGAGCTCAGCATGGGTGCAGGAAGCAGTAACAATGAAGTCATCAGTGTTGTGCCACCACTTTAACTGACTCCAATACCAATCCAATCCTTCCCTCCCACTTTTCTTTTATTCATGTGCCTAAGAGTATCTTAAATGTCCCCTAATGTATTTGCTTCTACCGCCATCCCTGGCAGTGCGTTCCAAGTACCTACGGCGCATCCTCTTAAACGTCGATGTGCTCTATCATATCAATCTGTTCTACTCGAGGACTCACTGGCAATCTGAGTCGAAGCTCATTATTCCCTTGTATACAGAGGGCCTGGGCAGATGTAGGGAAACATGAAGATTAAGGGAGTCTCAAGTGCATGAAGGAATACTTGCACAATTTAATTACTTAAATGCTTGCCAGCACAGACTCTGGTAACTTTGTGGAGCTTTTTTTTGGCATGTGCTTCTCATCTGTCAGAATGTTAGCTTTCAAGGCTATCTAGAGCTGAGGCAGACGAAATGCTGCTTATCCCTTTAGGTTCCCACACTGAGCCTGGTAATCAGTTTGTGAGGCTGCCCACGAAAGATAATTCCTTCACATCTGTCAAAATCTTTCTTTGAATTCCCCATTACCTTCTAATTGTTCCTCCTGCTCCTCAAGCAATACATTTGTATTTATATCATGTCCAGTGATGTTGAAGTGTTGCAGAACAATAAAAGAACTCAATACAACTAGCACATTACTTAATTTACATGCTGGAAAAAGGGCAACCTATTCTATTTAAAGATGTTAGTAATAGAATTAGTCAATTCGGGAAACATCTGATGATATGCTTTACTTCTGACAATGGTTTTGGGCTCAAACAATCACAGAATTGGGGAAGAAAAACGTTCTATCACTTGGTAACACTGAACTCTTATGTTTGTATAGAGCCATAGAATTGTTGAATTGTTATTTGGTGGAAGAAGGCTACCCCACCCACTGAGGTTATGCCAGCCTCGAATAAAGCAATGCTACCATCCCATTATTCCTCTGCTCTTGCTGTACAGCTCTAGAAATTATTTTCCCTCAACTCGTTATTGAAAATCTCAACTTGTTTTGTTTCTGTTGCACTTACAGATATTGAGTTCCACATTATCAGGTGATCTGATAGAGGTGTATAAGATGATGAGAAGCATTGATCGTGTGAATAGTCAGAGACTTTTTGCCAGGGCTGAAATAGCCAGCATAAGAGGGCAAAGTTTTAAGGTGCTTGGAAGTAGGTACAGAGGAGATGTCAGGGGTACTTTTTTATGCGGAGAGTGATGAGTGCATGGAATGGGCTACCGGCGACGTCGGTGGAGGTGAATATGATAGGGTCTTTTAAGAGACTCCTGGACAGGTACACGGAGCTCAGAAAAATAGAGGGCTATGGGGAACCCTAGGTAATTTCTCGGGTAAAGGCATGTTTGGCACAGCTTTGTGGGCCGAAGGGCCTGTATTGTGCTGTAGGTTTTCTATGTTTCTTTTATAATTGTGGAAGATTAAGTTGATGTGGGATACTTCATACATTGTGCAAGAACATAGAACATACAGTAGTAGAGCAGAGGAAACTGCCTTTAGCCCATCATAGCATCATCCACTGTGATGTTAATTTAACTAATCCCATTTGCTTGCACATCTGTCTGTATGTCTCTATTCCTTGCCTATTCCCGAGACTGTCTAAATGCCTTTAAATGTTGCTATCATCTCTCCTCACAGCATGTTCCATTTATCTACTATTCTCTATTTTAAAGATATAACTTGCACATTTTGTTTAAATTTTCCCACCTCACCTCAAACCTATGCTCACTACTATTTGACATTTCCACCCTGAGAGAAAGTCCTTGAAAATGTAACTGATCTGTGCCTTTCATAATTTTATATTAGCTCACTCCTCAGTTTCTGATACTCCAAAGAAAGCAATCTAATATTTTCCAACCTTTTCTTTTAGCCAATATACTCCAATCCAGGCAACTTCTTGGTGAATCTCTTCTACAACTTCTTCAAAGTCTCCACCTCCTTCCTGTTGTGTAGTGAACAGAAATACATACAATGTTCCAAATACAGCCTAATCAATGTTTAATACAGTTACAATATTGCTTTCTGAGTTTTATACTCAATGCTTTGACTGATAAGGGCAAGCATGTTGCAAGCTTTCTTTACCACTCTCTCCACTTGCATTGTCACTTTCAGGGTGCTATGGAGTTAAAACCTCAAGGTTCCTTTCATAGGGTCTCTTATTTACTGTATACCTTCCTCTTGTATTTAGAGTCTGTATAGGTCTGTCTGGTCCATGGCAACAAAGATACCCCACCCAAGGTAACTCCATTTGTCAGCGTTTGCCCCACAACTTTCTAAACCTTGCCCATTCATTGACCTGTAAAAAAGTTGTTAATGTACCTGTCTTGACCATTTCCTCTGGCAGTTCATTCCTCAAACGTGCCACAGTTTACGTAAAAAAAAAACAACCCTCAAATACATATTAAATATCCCCCTCTCATCATAAATTTATGCCCTCTCGTTCTTGATCCCCAACCCTCACAAAAAGATGGAGTACATTCACAGTGTCTATGCCTCTCATGGTTTTCAGCTCACAATCTCCTACATGCTAAGATATAAAGTTTCAGCCTGTCCAACCTCTCCCTATAACTCAGTCCCTCAGGTTCTGAGAAATGCAATGTTGGCATTTATTTTAAGGGGAATAGAGTATAAAAACAAGGAGATACTACTGAGCTTTTATAAGACACTAGTCAGGCCGCACTTGAAGTGTTATCAACAGCTTTGGGCCCCATATCTCAAAAAGGGTAAGATAATAAGACCATAAGACATTGGAGCAGAATTAGGCCATTCAACCCATTGAGTCTGCTCTGCTGTTCCATCATGGCTGATACCAGATCTCACTCAACTGTATACACTTGCCTTCTTGCCATATCCTTTGATGCCCTGACCGATCAGGAAACAATCAACTTCTGCCTTAAATATACCCACGGACTTGGACTCCACCACAGTTTGTGGCAAGAGCATTCCACAGATTCACTACTCTCTGGCTAAAAAAAAAAATGCTCCTTACCTGTGTTCTAAAAGGTTGCCCTTCAATTCTGAAGCTGTGTCCTCTAGTTCTGGATAACCCCACCAGAGGAAACATCCTCTCCACATCCACCTGATCTAATCCTTTCAACATTTGGTAAGTTTCAATGAAATCCCCATGCACTCTTCTAAATTCCAGTGAGTACAGGCCCAAAGCTGCTAAATATTACTCACACGTTAACACCTTCATTCCCATAATCATCCTTGTGAACCTCCTCTAGACTCTCTCCAATGACAACACATCCTTTCTGAGATTTGGGGCCCAAAACTGTTGACAATACTCCAAGTATGGCCTGACTAGTGTCTTATAAAGCCTCAGCATTATCTCCTTGCTTTTATATTCTATTCACTTTGAAATAAATGCCAACATTGCATTTGCCTTTACCACAGACTCAACCTGTAAATTAACCTTCTGGGAGTTTTGCACAAGGACGCCTAAGTCCCTCTGCATCTCTGATGTTTGAATCTCCTCTCCATTTAGATAATAGTCTGCACTATTGTTCCTTTTACCAAAATGTATTATCATACATTTCCCAACGTTGTATTCCATTTGCTACATTTTTGCCATTCTGCTAATTTGTCTAAGTCCTGCTGCAATCGCATTGCTTCCTCAGCACCACCTACCTCTCACCTATTTCTGTATCATCTGCATACTTTGCCATAAAGCCATCAATTCCATTATCCAAATCATTGACAAACAACATGAAAAGTAGTGGTCCTGATACTGACCCCTGAGGAACACCACTAGTCACTGGCAGCCAACCAGAAAAGGCCCCCTTTATTTCCACTCACTGCCTCCTTCCTGTCAGTCATTCTGCTACCCATGCCAGTATCTTTACTGTAATTCCATTGGATTTCATTTTGTTAAGTATCCTCTTGTGGCACCTTATCAAATGCCTTCTGAAAATCCAAGTAAATGACATCCACTGCCTCTCCTTTGTCCACCACGCTTGTTACTTCCTCGAAGAACTTTAACAGATTTGTCAGGCAAGATTTCCCTTTACAGAAACAATGCTGACTTCAACTCATTTTATCATTAGTCTCCAAGTGCAAAGAAACCTCGTCCTTAATAATACATTCCAACACTTTACCCGCCACTGAGGTTAGGCTAACTGGCCTATAATTTCCTTTCTTTTGCCTTCCCCCATTCTTAAAGAGTGGAGTGACATTTGTAATCTTCTGGGACCACGCTAGAATCATCCTTGAAAGAGCATAACCAGTGTATCCATTATCTGTTCAGCAACTTTTCTTAGGGCTCTGGAATGTAGTCCACCTGGTCCAGGTGACTTAAAACCTTTGAGTTTGCCTAGCACTTTTTTCCTTTGTAATAGCAATGGCTCTCACTCCTGCTCCCTGACACTCAATGGACCTCTGGCATACTGCTGGTAACTTCCACAGTGAAGACTGATGCAAAGTACCTATTAAGTTCATTTGCCATTTCTTTGTCACTATTACTACCTCACTAGCATCATTTTTCAGTGGTCCAATATCAACTATCACCTCCCTTTTACTCTGTATATAATGGAAAAAGCTTTTGGTATGCTGCTTTATGTTATTAGCTAATTTGCCCTTGTATTTCATCTTTTCCCTTCATATAGCTTTTTAGTTACCTTGTGTTGGATTATAAAAGCTTCCCAATCATCCAACTTCCCACTCACTTTTGCTACACTATATGTCCTTTCCTTAGCTGTTATGCAGTCCTTAACTTCCTTTGTCAGCCACGGGTTGCCGACTCCTGTCATTTGAGAACATCTTCTTCTGTGGGACATATCTATCCTGTGCCTTGTGAACTATTGCCACAAACTTCAGCCATCTCTGCTCCACCATCATCCCCACCAGTATCTTCCTCCAATTCACCTGGGCAAGCTCCTCTCTCATGTCTCTGTAATTCCCTTTATTCCATTCTGATACTGATTCATGTGACTTATGCTTTTCTCTCTCAAATTGCTATATAAATTCAAGCATATTATGATCACAGTCTCCTAAGGGTTCCTTTACATTAAGCTCCCTAATAACATCTTTGTTATTAGACAACACCAAAAGGTTGCCTTTCCCTGAGTAGGCTCAAGCACAAGCTGCTCTAAAAAGCCACCTCATAGGTGTTCAACAAATTCCCTCTCTTGCGATTTGACACCAACCTGGTTTTTTTCCAATCCCTTGCATATTGAAGTGCCTCATTACAATCGTGACAAAACCCTTATTATATGCGTTTTCCAATTCCCTTTGCAATCTCAACTCCACAGCTTCATTACTATTTGGAGGCCTATATACATGTTTCCCATAATGCTTTTTTATCCCTAGGATTTTCATAACTGCATTCACAAAGATTCGACATACTCAGAACCTATGTCACCTCTTTCTAAAGATGTAATTCAATCTCTAACCAACAGAGTCACACCACCACCTATGCCTTCCTGCCTGTCCTTTTGATACAAAGTATGTCCTTCGATGTTAAGCTCCTGACTATTACCTTCTTTCAGCCATGACTCGGTGATGCCCACAATGTCATACTAACCAATCTCCAACTGTGTCAGGAGTTCGTCCACCTTATTCCAAATACTACACGTATTTAAATACAGCACTTTCAGTCCTGCATTCTTTGCCCTTTTGAATTTTGCCTCTGTAGTACAATTTAATTCTTTGCTCTGTCTACATTTGTACCCAATCAATGGCTTGTCCTTCCTTACACTCATGTTACATCCATCATCTACCCATAAATCTACTGGCTCATCCTCAGCTCTATTATATCCCCCATCATACTAGTTTAAACCACTCCCAACAGCTTTAGTAAACCGGCCCACAAGAAATATTGGTCTGCCTCAGATTCAAGTGCAACCCAACCCTTTTGTACAGGTCACACTTGCCCCAGAAGATGTCCCATTTGTCCAGAAATCTGAATCCCTGACCCCGCTCCAATTCTTCATCCACGTATTTATCTGCCACCTCATTCTATTCCTATCCTCACTCTCGCATGGCACAGGCAGCAATACCAGGATTAGTTCCCTTGAGGTCCTGCTTCTCAGTTTCTTTCCTAACTCCCTGTATTCTTTTTTCAGGACCGCTGCCCTTTTCCTACCTATGTTATTGGTAGCAATATGTACCACACCTTCTGGCTGTTCAGGCTTCCTTTTCAGGATATTATGGACGTGGCTTCTGGGAGGCAAACTACTATCCGTGTTTCTTTTCTGCAACAATAGAATCACCTGTCAGTTTCCTTGATGATAGAGCCCCCTATTACTGCTGCCATCCTCTTCAGTTCCCTACCCTTCTGAGGTACAGGGCCAGACTCAGTGCCAGAGGCTGTTGCTTCCCCAAAGTAGGTTCCATCCTTCCCCCCACCCCACCAACAGTACTCAAAATGGAGTACCTATTGTTGAGAGGGAAGGCCACAGCGGTACTCCCCACTATCTGACTTTCTCCCTTCCCTCTCCTGACAGTCACCCATGTATCTGTCTCTTGTAGCCTTGCGGTGACTACCTCCCAGTAGCTTCTCTCTATCACTGCTTCACTTTTCCTAATAAGCTGAAGGTCATCAAGCTGCAGCTCCAGTTCGCTCATTCGGTCTCTACGGAGCTGCATCTCGGTGCACCTGGCACAGGTGTGGCCACCGGGGAGGCTAGGAGTCTCCTGGAAATCCCACATCTGACAACCAGAGCAGAATACTGGCTCTTGTAGACATGCCCCCTATTGTCTCAAGATTTGCATAAGGAATGAACCTACCTACTCACCTTGCCTCCGCCTGTTCTCGCAGAAGCCCAGTTGAGCCAAAGCCGTACTACTCTGCCTCAAACTACTCCCACAGAGACCGCTCCACTAGGCAGTACCTCTCTTTTATAGATGCTGGGTTTTTAAAGCTCTTCACTGGACCTGCGCGGGAATGCTTCTGTTGGGGCTGTGCGGTACTCCAATCAGCAATTCCCAAAAAACTTCCTTCTTGAAGCTCCTTGCTGGACTGTGTGAGAATACTTTCTTGCTCAAAGATGGAGAATTCAAATTCAGGAATTAAGAGAAAAAACCAATGTCAAGGTACTGGACAGTCAACCTCTGGGCATTGGCCTGATCCACCTTTCCACCCAACCCCTCCAACCAGTGCTCGAAGGCAGCCATCATAAAGAAATATCTTTCTATCTGGTGGATTCGCCTGAACTGCTACTGGTACTTGGTTCCCACCTCCCCACCCCACCGGTTATCCTGACATAACCCATGGATTGATTGGTCTCTGAAAGTACTCCAAGAATGGCGACTGGCATGCCTGTCTACCTGACTGGGTCCAGCTCAGGCTCTGTTTCATGAATCCCCTCCTGTGTCAGCTAAAGGTGTGGACCTGTCTGCGACTCTGGCTG